>NW_005842053.1:2517460-2550545 GCF_000455745.1 Alligator sinensis
CCGGCAGGGAGCTGGGGGGGGTTCGCAGGGCATGCGAGGGGGGTACCATAGGGGGCTGGAGGGGAGGGGCCCATGAGGGGCTGGAGGGGTGTCCTCATGGGAAGCTCAGGGGGGGATCCCCATGAGGGGCTGGGGGGGTCCTCATGCGGGGCAAGAGGAGGTCCCCATGGCATACTAGGGGATGCTCATGGGGAGCTGGAGGGGGTCCCCATGGCATGCTAAGAGGGTCTGCATGAGGGGCTGGGGGGATGGGAATCCCCCCTCCAGCTCCCCATGGGGACCCCATGAGGGGCTCCTCCCCATGGGGAGGTGGAGGGTCCCCATGGGGGGATCCCCCCTCCAGCTTCCCATGAGAAAGAGCCCCTCATGGGGTCCCTATAGGGAGCTGGAGGAGGGGATCCCCCAGCCCCTCATGGGGACCCCTCCTCCAGCTCCCTGTGGGGAGGAGCCCCTCACAGGGGTCCCATGACGGGGCTGGTGGGGCCGAGCCCTCAGTGCACTTGAGAAGTGACCGCCTTCCCCTGCATAGTAGGGATGTGGGGGGCAGGATGGGCACTCAGTGCCTCTTCCTGGGGAGAGAAGGTGCCCTTAGCTGGCTCCTGGCACCCATCCCGAACCTTGCTTGCCCCCATTGCCTTATGCAGGGTTTAGTTGATGGTTTGGATAGGGATGGAGCTGCCTTGGGTGCAGGACCTGGATTAGATGGCCTGTGGAGGTTCCTCTTCTTTGTAACTGTGCAGTGAGGGAAGTTTAGGTTGGATGTTAGGAAAAACTTTCTCACTAGCAGAGTGCCAGAACAGGCTGCGCGGTCAGGCTGTGGCATCTCCATCCTTGGAGGTTTAAGACCCAGCTAGACAAATGGGATGATCTAGTTGGGGATGGTCCTGCTTGGAGCAGGGGGGTAGACTAGATGCTCTCCTGAGGTCCCTTCCAACCCTCGTTGCTAGGAGTTTATGACTCTTGCTAAAGCACGGTGATGGCCAAGTGAGAGAACCTGGCTGCTTGGGTCAATTCCCACCCAGTGCCTTGTAACTAGAACCCACCCCTCCACCCCCTTTTCAGGGGGCAAAGAGACCTACATTTGGCCATCGATGCTTCTGTGCTTTGGCCTATCTAACAGCAGCTCTAGGGAACGGTGGGACAGGCTGAGAGGTTAGAGATTGGGCAATGGGAAATGTAACCCCAACCCCTGTGGTGGGTCACTGTTCGCACTTGGCTACAGCTGAAGGAATGCTGGCACCCAAACAATTTGTTGTGGCTTACAGCTGCCTCATTCTCTTTTTTTGGTTGGATCCCCCTCCTTTTGACCTATGGCAGTCAGTTCCTCCTCCTCCTTGAGGTTTATTTGCCCCTCTCATCTGCTGCAGTGTTTGAGTTGCAAGTGCAGAGAGAGAGAGAGTTGGCAGTGTTGGTCTGAAGTCAGGCAGAAGGCATGGTAGAGTGTACCTTCTAGATCAAGAGCACCTTTATAGTTTAAGATTTAAGACCCAGGTAGACAGAGCCTTGGTGGGGCTGATCCAGTTGCTTTGAGCAGGGGTTTGGATTAGATGAGCTCCTGAGATCCCTTCGAACCCTCATGATTCTATACACAGAGAAAGAAGAAGCTTTTGGGAATCTGAGTTCACTTTATCAGATGCTGTGAAAAGACACAATCAAATGAAGTGAACTCAAATCAGCAAAAGCTTTTGCGCTCGCTCGCTCTCTCTCTCTTTCACTAGTCTGTAAGGTGCATCGCTTCCTTGCTTTTTGAGTGGCAAGTTACCCAGTAAGACGTTCCTTTTTTTTTTTTTTTTTTTTTTTTTTTTTTTTAAGTCCTATTGTTTTAAGTGAAATAGTCACCTTTGAAATGTAAATCTCTAAAACTGAGACAATGGCATAACAGCAGAAAAACTTATTTTTTAAGTCAAAAGTGTTGCTAATATGTCTGTTACCTGGTATTCTACTGGCAGAACTGCTAAAAGATGGACCATTTTTGTTAAAGGAAAAACAGGAGAAGTTAATCAGTGATAAGACTGGCTAAAGAAACAGAATACTATCTCTTGAAGTTTTTTAATTAGTTAGTCTGGAAGATTTTGTGATAATTGTGTCTGTTTTTACTATGGAGGAAGAGAATGGAAGTGCGCATTTAAGGATTAGTTTTCATTTGCCCAAAAACATGAGACTGTTAGAACTACTACAGTTGGATGTATTGTATGGAATGTGTACAATTTTCTCCTCTGTCTGAAATTCACCTCTTATATCTGCTGTGTATCTTCTGATCAAAAAAATATTGTTTATTTTAACTATATTTTCCTCGTGTATAATGGTCAGGTAGCACTAAATCTAAACTTGCAAACTCATTACAATTACAATCACAAAAATTCAATTTCTTATCTTCAGAAATGAAAACTTAGATCACCAAACCACTATCATGTCTTAACTTGGCATTTCTTAAGACTTCTTTCAGTGCAACATGAGGACAAGCTATTTCTTTCGAGTTGAGGCTAACCTACAGAACATTTCTAAGTTTGTATGTTAGAGTAAATGATTTTAAAAGGATAATAAGAAGTACCTGTCGCCACACTTTTTATGACTAATATTTAAGCACTGTTAACTATGCAGAATTTTTTCTTCTTGTCATAATACAATGAAGTAATACAACTTTAATGTCATATATCTTAATTATACGGGCTATACAGCTCCATTTTCATTTATCTGATGTGCTGCTTCATGACAAATATCTAAAAAGCACTGTCTAAGAGGAAGACAGTCTTAATTGAAATGTGGGTTTAGTTTTAGGATCCCCTCTTGCATTCCTCACAGACTCAGTGTCTGATCCAGAAGTCGCTGAATTTACAGGAAAATATGCCATTAATTTCAGTTGGCTTCAGATTAGGTCCTCAAAGTTGAAGCCAATGGAATACACAAGGAATACAAAACCTAGCTCACAGGTTCCCTTTGCTTCAAAAGTATATGCATACTTGCCTACACTTCTTTGTTACAGTAGTTATATACACAATTCTTTGTGCAAGCAGATAAGATGGTGTGTTTATACACCAATTCCGGAGCATTAAAAATGACTTCCCTTGGCTATTGCAGTGATGGCATATGTATTGAGAACCTTGACTCAAACTGTTCTTTTATGTTATTTGTTTCAAGAAACAAGACATACACTGACATGCTTTGTATATTTGGAAAGACACCTTCATCTAAAGTGCATACTGAAGTGCACCATCTAACTTTGTATCTTAGACACAGAGCTGGGCTAAGAACCTCTATGTATTTTTATAATTAAATGTCTGCGTGCGCTTATTATAGGTGCCATTGGGAAATGAATAACTGTCATTCTGTTTAACGTTTGCAAGTCTCCATTTTGTGTTGAACTTCTAACAGTGAGTTTCTCATACTTGATTTAAGGAGATTTGAACACAGTTTTCACTCATTTAATGATATTTGTGACTTCAGTTTATAAAGGCCTAGCTGCATGAATATCAGTTTTTAAGTCAATCTAGGGTACGTGTGTATTTGGATTGTGGCTCAAACTTTGTTAGATTCCAAGTAAGACTTTAATTTTTGGAAGTCACAGATGCTAGACATCATTTTTTAAGCACACAATTAGTCTCTTATTGGCCTTATCATGGTACACTAGGGTGTATTTGGCTCACAAATACAGAACAGTTTTTGAAGCAGAAAAGAAACTCATTCAGGGATGTTTTGGGGCTTCATTGGCTACAGCTTGGTTGGACTGTTGGATATGTAACCAAGAAACTGTACAAAACAGCAGTGATCAGTACAGAGAGGCACAGAGTGCTTCTTTTTTGATGAAAAAGAAGTGTCTTTGGAAGAGGCCGCATTCTTACCATAGTGCAAAGACTTGGAAGTGCCTGGTACTACTGGTAATGCCAAAACACCCTCGTCAACAGAACCACTGATAAAGGTGGGTGTAGGGCTCTCTCTGCCATTCTTTGCCTTCTTACCTGGTACACTTATCCACGAACAGCAACAGTTTGGCTTAAAACTTTAGTTAGAGGTGAGAAAAGGAAAGAAGAAAGTTTCTCATTTACATTTTTAATGAACCTGTATTCTTTAAAAATTGTGAATACCTCATCTACCCACCCCTTTCCTAAACTGGCTACATCTTCTTAAAACTAAAATAGAGCATATTCCTTGTTATGGACTTGACCCATTATACCCAGAAGACAGTAGGAAGATCCCATTGACTCCTATCATTACACAATTTCAGCAAAGTAGCTGAAATAAATGGCAAAGACAGAAAGATAGTTACCCTTACCATTTTGGTGCAAATGATAGAAGATCATAGAAAAGACTGCTCAGCTTTTAAAAATGTCTTGCAAGTTATTTTTTGGGCTAGATATTAGGAAAAACTCTCTCATTAGGAGGGTAGTAAAACACTGGAACAGGTTACCCAGAGAAGCTGTGGAGTCTCCTTCCTTGGAGGAGACCTGGCTAGACAAAGCTTTGGCTGGGTTGATGTAGTTGGGGGTCATCCTGTTTGGAACAGGGGCTTAGACTAGAAGACCTCCTCAGGTCCCTTCCAACCTTAATTTTTTATGATTCTACTTAGTTTAGGCTTTTCATTTTTGTTTAGCTTTTCCTTTTCCATTTAACTTCCCTTATTTTCTTGCCAACAGATCAATTTGTGAATAAGATCCAATTAGATAAAGAATATCAATTGGCTTATTTTTAAGCAGATATTTGACACTTTGGTGACATTATCAGCCATCATTATTTTTGATTTCTGAATTATTGAAAAAAATACTGCAAACGAACCTCACTTTTTAATGCAGATGTATAGAAATTTTTGTGAGCTATGATTATAGGAGCTAATGTCAGAATGTCTAGCATTGACAGAGAAGATATTCTTAAGGAAAATAACAAGGTAGGGCCAGGAAAAAAAAACTGCTGAGTATTACATAGTCTGCATTGCTATCTCATGACATCATAAAGAACATGAAGTGATGATAATGCAGTTTGCAGAGATGCAATTACTTTAAGTATCTATTGGGCAGGAAAGAAACAGGCTAATCTTATTACTAACCATTTAGCAACCTATGTATTAATCATAGCCATTATACCTTAATGACTGCTGTTTGCTGTCATTTTGTTTGCTTTTTAATAGCGATATTTTTCTTGATTATGGCAGTGCGTGTTTTAGTAGATTTTATACTATTACAGTATTTTAAAGCAATAGATATATCTATTTAGATGGGAAATAATTGGCTATATTAAAACATTTACTAAATGAAGAAAAAACTAACATCCAGCAGAGGCTGAAACAACATAGCTGCTCTTAAATTCTAGGGTCGTTTAAGTATCTTTATGACTGTAGTTTTTATTTGTTTGTGTAGTTTATGACCTGTTCATCTGAAACACAGTATTTTATAGATGGTGCTTAGAGAAGCTAGTTACTTTAAACTGCATATTCTTATACTGAATAATGGAATGAATCGATGTAAGGCTAGTGCTTACAGAGTTCAGTCAATTTCACTTATTTCAGTGGCCTAATTATATCAGATCTGAATTTGGTTTGCTTAGGTTTTATGCAAGGTATTTATATAAATGCTGATACCCATTGGTTGTTTTGTCAAGATTTCAAGATGAGAGAGAAATTTTGAAACAATATATAGACTCATTAAAAAGGCTAATATCCTAGCTTAGAAAAGATCTTAGCATGCCTTTGATGTAAATATCTATGATACATAAGTGAAACTATGGTAGCTTCAGGCTACCATAATACTAGCAATACTAAAATCTCCTGTTTTGGATAGTTGAGTGTCAGATCTAGTGGAAGTACCCATTGTACCTTATAATACAGTGCCTTGGCTGTTGCCAGGGGAACTTTAGTCCATCTGTACTTTGCAAATTCATTAACTAAATTGTCTTTTCATTCCATCCAGGAAGAGCACACACCAACTGCTGAAGCTTCCTTAGCCTGACGAAGGGTTTTTGAACCCGAAAGCTTGCTTAATAACTATTCTCCAACCATTTGGGTTGGTCTAATAAAAGATATCAAATTCACCCAAGGAACCTTGTCTGCCTATGTCCTTAGACCAACACGGCTACAACCCAAACCCCTTAACTAAATTGTAGCTTTCTTGCTATATATCTGTATTTAGTTTATCACGGAGGCTGGAATTTTCTAAAAGGTGTGGAGGAAGCTGGGTATCTTACTACCTTAGCAAATCTTAGCATTATAACTTATTTTAAATGTTGAGTTTAGGGACAGTGGCAGCAAAGGGCAGGTTCTTCCTCTGTACCCAGTCCTCACAACTTGAGAGCAGGCATGGGAGAATGGAACCGCTGGTGCTGCTGTTATTTCTAGCTATCTCTACGTGTGGCTGGAGTGGGGCAGGTGTGGCTCTGGACCCCCGCTCTTTCTCCAGGTCAGCCACGAAGGAGAGAAAAAGGGAGGAAACCTACAACAGAGCACAGGGTGGAGGGAGAGGGAAGGAAGGTTCTTACCTGCTTGAAGGACTTTAAAAAAGTCCCCCATGGCATGCCTGCCCTGGTATGTGAGGGGTGGGGTAGAGGACACAAAAGTGGGTGAAGCAGCTACCCCTGCAGCACACGGGTCACTGCTCCCACACCTGCTTTATGAAATTCTTGATTTGGCCATGCTTATTCTCTTTTTTTTATCTGAGTTACTCAGAGTTTCAGATTCATATTTTCTTCTGTATGCTTTCTGGATGAACCAAACATGACTCTGATTACATGCACATGCAGTGGGGAGTTGACAGGCATTTGAATTTTACACCGCATTCAGATAACACAAAGATACAAAAGCAAGTACTAGGGAATTCATGCCAGTTTATGTTATGCCCTGGATAATTTTAGGTCCATAAACCAGTATAAAATGATTATAACAGTCTATACTATTTTGATTTGAATCCATGACAGAGAAAAATAATCTTCATTTACTAAGTACCAATTACTAAGAATCTAAGTAATTCAGAAGTCATTCAATACAAGTTGCCACTAACTGGAAAGAATCAATGTAAAACTGTCAAGTAATGCAAAAGAACGGATGGGTGGGTCTCGTGAAATATGAGATATATTGAAGAATGATTGATCGCTCTCAATAAGTTTATTGACTGAAGGGTTACATACAGTTTGCTTAAAAGATCAGAAATAAGGAATGAGAAATTGTCCTTGATATTGGACAATATAGTTATGTTTATGTAGGTGAGAAGTCCCAATGAGGAAGACTACAGTACTTCTGTCTATAAAATTAAGTCTGTGTGTGTCACTGCAGGAGAGGGACACTAGTATATTCCCTTTTCCTTCTGCCTGTCATATATTATTTAAACTATATGGATTCTGAAGTTTCTGTCAAAGGTTTCCCACATAATAACAAACACAACTTGTTATACAGGCATATTATGTCTGATTGAAAGCATCTAGAATGTCTGTTCCATAATTAAGTCACACTAAGGTAGATAGATGGGAAAAGACCTGTTTTGTCAGTCTCCCCGCTATAACAAGAAATTCCTATCCTAATATGTGCAGGTGTTTTCTTGTTAACCAGCTCAGATAATGAGATTTGTATACTTTGTCATAGGAATTTATATCATGACTTGAGTCGGCACTTCCCAAATTTTGACAACCAAAATCCTTTCATAAAAAATAAGTCACATCTCTGTGAAGATATGCCATGAGCCACCATTCAGAGCAGATTGAGTGGATGTTTGTATCATATTATACTTCCTCTTATTCCTTACATGCCTTAATAAATAGTGTTGACATTTAATGTATTACCACTGACATCTACACTGAGAACCACTGAAATAACAGTTCATGTATCAGAGGCCGTGTCAAGCTTTCTGCAGACTTAGACATCTTTCCATTGGGTACATTTGGGTCATGCTTTTCAAGAGTTTATTCACAAATCTTATTTTCCAAGAAAAAATTGAGATTTTTGAGAATGATTAACATAGTGAGATGTTTCCATTTTACCCTCCTGCACCCTGTTTAGTCCTTCACATCCCCCTCAATGTAGAACATGACCTATGCTTAGTCAAATACTGGTCTAAATTATCTCATTTTAGGAAGTTATTCCTTCAAATGGAAAAGGACATACATAGGGGACTTTTACTCCCTGAGCATCAACAGAGAATGTGTATGTCAGTTTGCAAGAGGCTGGTGGTATCAGAACTGTGCTCCCAGGCTTTCAGAAAGTATTTGCCTGTTACTGTATCCCCCTACCATGGAATAGCCACACAACAGCCCTTAAATAGAGCAATGATTATCTGTACAATCAGTCCTGTGATTTATAACCACAAAGTCCAGCTGGTGACTCCAGCTGGTAAGAAATATTCAGTTATTACCGAAAGAGCTGAATGGGTTTCAGTTTCTTAATTTATGGAATATTAAACATATGAAGCAGAGCTAATGCCCAAACTAGACATTTTCCACTTAGAAGAAAAACTGCCATGCTTTTAGTAGTTTGGGAGAAAAAAAACAAGGAGAGAGAAAGAGGAATATTATCTGTATTAGTTTGAAGTCAGGCAGAAGGCAGGGTAGGTATGAACCTTATAGACCAACTAGATCAGAGATGCATAAGCTTTCCTAAGCATCAGATGCTTATACAAGCATACACATCTTTAATTTAGTTTATAAAATACAAATCTACATTGCCTGCTGCCAAAAAAGGGAAAAAAGAGCAAGAAAAGAAGCAATCAGGAAAAACCAGATCTATTTCTCTTGATAAAGGCTTAACAGTTTAACCAGTGACTCCAGCTGTTTAATTTGTTCATACAAAATGGATAACTATTTCCTAGTTAACAAAGCAATGACTTTATACTGATTCAAGCAATCATAATGGTATGTTTTCCAATGGGTGTAATTATGAACATCAAATTGTTGATTAGCCCATCCCTTAATTCAACACTAAGCTACTTATCTCCATCTCCCCTAAATGTTGGTTTAGATTTGTCCCAATCTACAACTCTACTGAGGATCTAATTGTAGCAAACAAAGTGGTCTACTTTTTCATTTATTCTGAGGGCATAGTTTCTGTTATATAGGGTGACCATATGTCCTGTTTTAGCTGGGACAGTCCTGGATTTCAGAGACTGGTTCCATCTGGCTGTTGAGAATTATAATGGGCATCCCAGAAACACAGGGTCATGAGGTAGAGTCTGGCTGGGAGTCAGAGCAGTGCAGAGCACCTTGGAATTGGGCAGGCCGACACCGCTGCCTGCCTGGCATGCCACCCCATCCCCATTGCCTTGTAAGAGCATGGGGGAGGAAAGGAGGACAGTGTCTTGGATTATGTCCTGATTTCCATATGGTCACCCTACTGGTAATGCTTGTGGAAGACTAGTGGTCTTTACAAGATTTACACCTTCTAATATGGGATGTGTGTTCAATGCCCAGAATCTTGGAAAATTAGCTACTTGTGATCATACACAATGGCAGGCCAGTGCTATAATAAGCAACACCCCCAAATTCTAGAAATTTGCTAAGTAGAATCTGAACTGCTCAGTACAAAGGTCCCCTGGCTTGTATTCTGCAAAATAAAAACCTGTCCAGTGCAGTTTTGCAAAACCAACAAACCTTTGATAGCTCTTTTCTAAGGTGCCCAGTAAATGGGTTCCAATATCTAGAAGAATACACATTTGAGGAGAGACTTATTTTGGTTGAATACAACACAGAAAATGCATTCTCTTTAGTATTCTTCAATAACATTCAGACTTTCCTTGCTAGATTTATCCTGTTAGCTTGTCATTGTGTGCAATGATTCTATTCAGTCTTTGAGCTGGTTATATGATGCTGTTATGGGGATGGCAAAATCTCTGGAACAGTTGGGTATTGCAGAAAATGGTACTGGTGGTGCAATAGTACAGATTCCAATATGAGTCAGTATAGGCTGAGTGCCATAGGCAGTGAGCACTGGCATTAGAAGATCCCATATAATGAGAACAGCTGTCTTTCAGATTCTTACATTTTTCTTCTTCATTCCTAACATAATATAAAAATGAGTCAAAAAAGCTCTCTCTCTCTCTCTCTCTCTTTCCAAAAGAGCACTGGACAAAGCAAAGGGATGTTATAGAAATAAAGAGATGGGATAAAGCATTTGGTGGAAGCCTAGATGTGGGAAATCTGTATTACATATAACTGAAATCTCAGCCAATTGTTGTCATTAAAGATTCTATTTCACATTCCATAAAGGATGTGTTGATGTGAACTCAGAGCCAAATTTAATTCTGTACAACTATATATTTTGCCAATCTGGATTCAGTTCTCCCTGTTGCTTCAACAGGGAACTGCATTGTTTTCCCACTTTTTGTCTTCATCTTTTAAATTATATTGTGTCTTTATACCATGATTACCATATATTACAAGTCAATCTACATGCTGAAGGGCCTTAAGTATGAGCTGCTCAAATGTTGGTTGTTGTTGGTGTTAGCTCAAGTTTAGAGCAGTCACACGTTCAGGCCAGCAGGATTC
Source organism: Alligator sinensis (assembly GCF_000455745.1). Classification (NCBI taxonomy): domain Eukaryota; kingdom Metazoa; phylum Chordata; order Crocodylia; family Alligatoridae; genus Alligator; species Alligator sinensis. The sequence continues at coordinate 2,527,910 of NW_005842053.1, forward strand.
TGGAGGACTGAAAAGTAAGAATCCCTTATCTACTCCCACTCCAGGTTTCTTCCATGCCTCACATGGCTCCATCAGTTTCCCCCCCATGGCTCCTGGGGCTTCCCTCCTGCCCCTCCCTGTTCACTTACTTGTACCTGCCAGCGCTGTTTGTCTTGGGGAAGCAGGCAGGGAAGAATTAACCTGCCTGCCCAGTCCCTGCTGCTCTTCTCTGGCTGAGCCTGGCCCAGAGAGCAGCAGCAGTCCCAGCAGTGGCTGGTCAGGCAGGTTAACCCTTCCCTGTCTACTGCCCTAAGACAGACAGTGCTGGCAGCCACAAATAAGGCATTGGAAGGAGGGGTGGGGGAGGGGAGCAGTGAGCAGGGATCATGCCTGTGGGGGATTCCCCTGCCCCGCTGCAGCCTGGCCCAGGTCCCTCTTACCCCCCATCCCTGCATGGGCCTGGCTAGCTATGGGAGCACTGGACTGGCTGCCCCCTTGCCAGTCTCTGACCCTCAGGGGGAGGAGGAAGGAGCTTCCATCCCAGTGCTGAGCCAGGGTCTGCCCCCTCTCTTGCTGGACCAGATTGGGCCCTCTGCTCCCCTGCTCCACCCTCCCCAGCACCCCTGATTCCCCACTCACTTTCCCCCTACCCCCTGATTACCTGGGGCTGCCTGGCACTGCTCCCAGGGAGCAGGCAGGGAAGAGTTAAACTGCTTGCTCAGCTTGACTGAACATCTTCCCTGCCTGCTCCCTGGGAGAGAGCCCCACAGCCACAAGTCATCTTGAGGTGGAGAGGTGAGGAGTGGGGTGTGAGCAGGGATCTGGGGTGCTGGGGAGGGTGGGGGTCAGCCCCCAACCTGGCTCCTAGACTGGGGCTACTTCCCCTCCCTGCAGCAGGGGGAAGCAGGGAGATGGGGACATGCTAACCTCAGCATGGCCTCAGGCTGGGAGGTATGTTTCAGTGCCCTCTATCTTCTGGCCTGGGTCAGTGCTCTGCCTGCTTTGAACTGACATCCAGTTTTCAGTTTGGAAATTTCTTATCAATTCATAATGCACAGTTTAAAAAAAAACTTGTGCAAATTGTATTGATTCTGCCTCCAGCTTCTTAACTGTCTGTACTTAGTCTACAGAGCTGGCAAGCAGGGGCTAGAGTAGGAGCTATAGCAGTGAGTAGCTACTAAAGGGCTAGAGAGCCAGGACAGGGGTTAAGAGCTTTAGAAGACGTTTAAAATTAACATATAACAAGGCCCTCACAGAGGTTGAGTGGTAGCTAGGCTTCCAAATAACTTTGGGAACCAGTGTGTCTCCTTCAGACTCAATGCCTCCCAGTGGTTTTCTTCACTGGGTAAACTTGTCCAGGCCTATGCATAATAGTCAGTCTTTAGTTCCCCAAATACATGGAAAATACCTTTTGATGACATGTAATTACAGATATACCAAGTAATATAACAGTATTATTTTAGAGACACTTTCCTGAGATCAACAGGATGACAAATAGTTTTAATTCTTATCACACATGTAAGTTGAGTAGTGTTTAAAAAGAATAATAAAAGAAATATATTTTAAAGCTACAAACTTTGGCCATGAACATGACTTTAATCTCCGTTTGTTTCCTTCACATATGAAGACCAAATGTAATTATGAAATCTTATCACAGTAGTATTTCTTTTTAAAAGGAATAATGTAACATGATTCATCAAAAATACAGATTACATTCAGTAGACTGGACAGACAGGCGTATGATACAGTAAAACATCAACAATAATAATATAATATTTCAAAACATGGCCAGCATCTTAACCCAAGCACAGTTTGACAGGATGATACAAAGATCAGTTAACATATGATGCATTGAAGTTGAATCAAAATGTGATTAGGAAGATATATCGCCTTTTATCTACTTACTGGCCACGTTTTACAATGGATCATTAGACCTCTGTTTGGAACACTGTGAGACACACCAATAGATAGAAAAAATTGAAAGTCAGATCCTCAACTGGTGTAAATAAATAGGCACACTGTCATTGAAATCAGTGAAGTTCTGCTTATTTGCACAAGCTGTTAGCCTGGCCAAGCAGTAAAGATTGCATATGGTAAGGACAGTGTAGTAAATTGTGCCCTACATAGATTTTTGTTTGTTTTGCCTGATTTATCTTGAGGTCTGCCTCTAGATTTGGTTTTCATTTTGGTCCTTCATAGGTATATCAAGTTGCTCTCTCCCAGGTCCTTATGTATGTCTCTACATTATTTTAAAACATCATGTGCTTCATTCTGCTTCATGTTGTGCTTCATTCTGGCCTTCAAAAAGATGGAGAGAGCGAGAGCTATAGCATGGTTCTTTATCATGCTCAAAAAGACTAATAAACTGTTCCACAACCCACCAATGAAGGAATATGGGATTAAGTGCAGTATTCACAGCTCAAAGCATTGAAAAATTAAAGTCAAGCCCCAACAAAAATCCAGAACTTATAAAAGAAAATAAAGAAAAGACAGAGAGAATTTGGTTTATTTTCTTGGCCATCCAATTGTTTCAACTTTAAATTAAACTCAGGTCACTTTTGCCTGGATTTCCTCTAACACCATTAGAAATTTCCTTGAAAAAAAAATGAAAGCAGAGGTTTTCACAAATCTAGGAACTCTCAGGCTTCATCCAAAACATCAAATATTCCGGTGCTGGAAACACTGAGTGTAGCAGGACAATTTTAAAGTAATTCTGTGTGTGCATGTACATTTGTGCATGTGTGTGAGATTGAGGCCACAGAGAGGTGTTTCTCCCAGCACAAGAAGAGAATCAAGGGGTTTATTAAGGAAGAGAACTGCCTCTTTTCCAAGAAAGGTCTCCCTCTTCAAACCAAGAAGATTTTGCCCTTCTCACACTAACTTGAACTGCTGTATACTCCTCTCAGGTTTAAGGATACCCAGTATTTCAGAGTCCTTTGTTTTCACTCCCTCCCTCCTGTGGCAGGCCAATAGGGGGCACTCCTGTGTTGAACCACCCACCTCACTGCACCCAACCACCTTCCAAGCTAGTGCCCCCCTGGGGGCGCCTCACGTCTGGCTGACCCCCTTCCTGGAGCACACCCGCTAGCCTGGGGGTTCCACTGCCACCACCCAGGGCTGGGCTTGATTCTGGCTTTGTGCACCCTGGGAAACACAGGCCTAGTAGCCCTCGAGGGTACTTGATTCACTTCAAGAACTTGGGATGCTTCCTTCAGTCGGAAGCACAAGTAGTGGTCTCCCTTAGTCAGCCGAACCAAGGGGACCCCAAGGCATAATCTAGACCCACTCCCAATAAGTCTCCCACAATAGGTACAAAGAAGAACTTTATTGGTTACAGAGGGTAGGGTTAGAACAGGGTACAGGGTAGAGCAATATCAGAGAAATCCCATAGAGCAAACTCCTGTGGCTGGGTAGCCTTTTGATCACGCATCTGAGTTACTGCAAGCTATGTATCTAGTTAGATCTCAGGTAGCTTACTCACAAGTATCATCCAGAGGCAGTTGGAGATTCCCTCTGGAGGCAGGCAGTTCCTTGATCATGAGTTTTGAGAGAGAGAGAGCAAGTTTCAGATGGTACAGCTCTTCTCCGTCTCTGAGTCTCCCTCATGGCTGCTGCCCCCTCCTCCTGGGCAGTCCTTAACTTATATAGCCCTTGTGACCTCATTTACCTGGTCCAATGGAGGCAGGTATCTGTTGGCTGTCCGCCCACCAATTTGAAATACATCACTAGTTGCAGGGCAGACTGGCAGTCTCTAGCCCACCAGGGAGGAAGCCCCTCACCCAGGGATGTGATACTAGTCATGTAGGCAGAGGGAGCGGGTTTCCCCCCTCCCTCAGGAATGTACCCAGCTCAGGTTACCTAAAGAGATAGTGTAAAGATGTGTCTCCTCTGCTGGGCCCATCCTAATCAAATTGTCACAGCGCAGAGTTTTTGGGGGAGAGACAAAGGTGGCTTTCTGCCACACTCCCAGGGGTGAACCATCCGGCAGTCCTGTGGAGACCCAGGCATGGGTGCCAGTGTCCCCATCTACTGAACAAACTTGGGTCACCAGCAACCAGTCTATGCAAGGAAGGGACATTTCCTGCAGTTGGATCTGTTGTAGGGTCTAGGCACACTGCTTCTGACTCCTGTCTTGCATACTCCTCCTGGGTGATCTGGAGGGGTGCACAGAGCCGGGGCATTTTCCAGTGGCTGGAAAGTACTTGGGTCTCCGGAGGGGCTCCAGTCACAGGCACATCTGCCTCCCACTCCATTCATTCCCTCAGCATTACCTGGAGTGGTCCACAACACTGGGGAGTGGGAGTGCATTCTCCAATGGAGGGAACCCTTCCAGAGCCCTGGGAGAATTCCTCCCTTTCCCCTGCAAAAAACACATACCTCTACCCTACCAATCAGAAGATTGGTGGGGCAGACCAGGGGGGAGGGGAGCAGGGAGACAGGGTTGGGGGCAAGTTGAGAAGGGGGAATTCTCCCGGGACTGGAACCCACCTGGGGCTCTGGGAGAGCTCTAGCCCCAGGCATATCTGCTTCCCATCCCATGCACTCCTGTCCATGACCCGGGGGGTGCATGCAGTGGGGCCTGTCCTCCTGGAGCTGGAACCTTCCTAAGGTTCAGGGAGGATTCCCACCATGAGAGAATGGCCCCAGCTCTGTGCATCTATCTAGGTCACCCATAAGTGACCCTGGCCAGGGCAGGGAGTGGAAGGAGTGAGGAGAGCAGTTTTGGTCCTTCTCAGCCCTATAGGCCTAAGGGCTATCCATGGCATCTTCTGCTTTTCATCAGCTTCCAACTGCCTATTGATAGCCTGCCCTCTTTCTCAGGGGAGTAGACAGGCTATTAATCAAGGAGATCCCTTAAGAGTGGGGGTAACCCAAAGAATGCCCGCAGACTAGAGAACTAGCCTGTGCACTTCATGGCATGGCATGCATGGTACCTAGTAACTCTTGTAAGGAAGTAACATTGGTACCAAAAATGAGTTTGGTTCTCAAGAGAGGTGCGAGTCTAACTCCCAAGACAAAGGAATTATACTGCACATGAAGAGACTGAATGGCCAAAGGGGTTTCATAAAGTAAGAGCTGTCCTGATCTCCTGGACAAATTTAATCTTGTGTAACTAAACATTCTTCCCTAAATTATAGTCCTCCTGTGATCTCAGCAAAGTAGATTGTTTTTCCACTCCATGCTTTTATCTATTTTACAGATTCTTTGCTAGATTTAACTGGTGGCTAGTAATTTCGACCACATATACATCTCTTCCTAATTCACAGGGATATTATGAAGATTGATTAAAGCCAAATTGTGACTTGCCCTTGTATAAGGGAGGACCACAAGGATACTCCCTCCCCCCAACCCCTGCTTGTTTATGACATTTAATATGGTGGCACCTAGTGACTAATCAGGAATAGGGTCCCACTATCCTAGATACATACAGACAGAGAATAGTAATCCAGTTCTGCTTTGAAGAGCTCACAATATTTACTTTAGGGTCCATCTACCATAGCCTCTGTATTCTCCTATGTTTAGTGATGGCTCCTTCATATTGACTGGTAAGATGCAAACCACCAGAGCCCTTGACCACCAGCATTGATCTAGAGTACCAAGAGAGGGTTCTTTGGTGAGGAGGAAGCAGGCCTCCCTTTCTAAACCGTACGCTCTCTGGATGATTTGGGCTCATGTATTTAGGTCATTATAACAGAGCGAATACTTCACATACATTCAGCAGATTTACCTTTTTTTGGTTACAAAATGTCTGGGAACATTTCCCCATACTGCAGTTTCTGCTGGTCTATGGGTTTTTTTCAGCCTCCTTTTAATTAACACACTTTTCCATTTCACCCTTTTCTTCTTGACTCTTTTCTCCCTTGTCTTTTCAGATAGCTTGTCTCATCTGAGTCTTCACTACCTAGATTCTTTTTCCTGCCCCCTATTCTTTGGGTGCTTTTCTGCTCAGTTTCCTCTCCTTCTTTTACCAGCTACTTTACTGATAGACTGGGCTGCTTTTAAATGGCTTATTATGGGAACAAGAAACAAGAATATAATTGAAGAGACATAGTGGTTGACTGAACTCTGGACTCAAGTATAGAAAAAGTGACTGTGCCACTTCTTTGTTACTCCAGTCCCTTGGGCTGGTTCAGCCCTCAGAAAAAACATTTTTTTGCAATAATATTTGGGTTTTATTCCTTAGAGGCCCAGCCATCTCCTGAAGGCATATTACATGAGAATATCAGCTTCTATTTTTAAAGTAATTTTCCAACCCTTATATTTGGCAGAGAAACGCTTAAAAATGTGACTCTCTAAAAGTCTCAAAAAACAGAAGGGAAAAAAGGAACATAACAAAATCCCATTATTTTTTAACCAATCCATATTTAAACCATGAAGCTTGACTCATGACTTTTCAATGCTTGAGGTTAACTGTCCTGAGTATCTTATGGACTACTTTAACTTATGCTCAACCATGACAGCTGCAAAAGATTTGCAGTGACTGCAGAGCCCAACAGCAAACAGTGCTCAAGCCATGTTCTTCATCCCCACATTTCCTGCATAAGGTATTTTAGGATAGTACAGTATACAGATTACTCTTCTAGATGCATCACCCAGGGATTCATTTATACAAAAGCAATTCTCAGCTGTCAACTTTTAGGAACTTTAGAACTGTTTTGCAACACAAGAACATTGCAAAGCAGTTTTACTTACCAAGGATGAGGTGAAGTTTGTGCCTTATATGTTAAACTTTTCTTTAGTTTGTTATGTTAACTTTTCATCATATACTAATGTCTCTATTTTTTAAAATCTTTCAGAATGGCTGCTTAATACAGATATACTTTCAGAAATTCAGTTTCATATGTTTACTCATTGCCCAAATTAAATCTTTCCTACTAAAAGCCAAATCTATTAAATGACATGAACTGATGGACTACATAGATAGTATTGCTTATTTTTGTAAGGTGGGGAAAAACTGACCAATTTTAAATTTAGATTTTTGTGCTTAGTTTTGGCCAAGGGGAGCCTTGATGATTATATTATAAATGATTAAGAGGGGGAAAAAAAAGCTTGTTACAGAAGCAGTTGCATAATTTCAACTCCATTCACAACAATGGATGCAAGTTTTCTGTTGGGCATGTTGCAGCAACTCTTAAAAAAATAATGATTCTAAAGGATCCAGTACTGTGGAACACAGAATGCGATGGGGCGCTTCTACAGCGGCATCTTTGAATTGATAAATCCTTGGATTACAGTCTGATAGCACTTCCAGGATCTGTGGCACTGAGGTACATGTCCAGGTGAACCCCCACCCCCCACCAGAACAGGGCTTCCAAAATTCCTGGGGTCTGGGCTGTGGAACACGCTTCTGGGCAGACTGCAGACTTATTCACAGCTGGGAACTTGATTCTGCTACAGACTCTCCATCTCACCAAGAAAATCCATCAGGTTACCTCAGAGTCACGGATTCTGGGGTATCAAGGTCATTCAGTTATAACTAAACCTTTCAGAATTTCTGCTATGGAGCTGGAAGCTGTTAGCCATGGCTCCAACTAGAACCATAGATCCTTGGATGCCAGGCAGCTGCTCAGAAAAACTGACATTCTTGCAAACCCAAACCAATAAATATATTCCAAATATATACACTTGAAATATATTAAATATACAATATATACATTTATGCATTTAAAGTCGGGACTGCACAAGTATTTATTCTGTTTTGACAAATTTGTTTAAAATTTTGAAATTAAAACCTACTGCTTATATATTTTAGTGGAATCTGTTAAAGTTCATATATTTATTTGTATTAGCAGTCAATTAGTGGACAAAGCAAAAGTACTTGTTGGAGTTGATTATGTACAATTGAAACAGATTTTGTGAAAGTTGCCTTTACAAAGCTCTGAATTATTTTTAAAAACCTGTATTACCCATAAGTTAGCAATAAAGGCTAGTGCGTTAATCCACTGTAGCAGAAGAATCAGCACTTTAGTTGATACCACACCTAGAATTCTTCAATTCTTCTTAAGATTATATTGCATTAAACTGTAATATCTTAGATATAAATAGTACTTCTGTTTGTTGGGTACCTAGCATAGATGAGGCTACAATGATATAAATATTATATATTCAGGCTAGCGAGGATTTTTTGTCTAAACTGTTCTTGGTGGAAAATGCCTGACACAGAGTGGTCTGTTCCTTTAAGAGGGAACAGTCATCCCTGTTGAAGGAGCTCAGTTGCGTGGTATTTGGATAGGCAGGAAGTATCCCATTAGGAGCTTTAAAGGGTCCCAGAAGAGTAAGCAAGGGAAGTGGAAGCAAGCTGTGAGCAGAACAGCTTGATACAAGGAAGGTCCATACTGCTGTACTGAAGCCAGAGCCAAAGACCTCCCCTCTACTGCCTTGACAACACAGAAGTGTTTGGTTTGGTTTGGTTTGTTTGTTTGTTGATTAAAGATTGGTTTTGTATTTAGTAAGACGTCTCAGGGAGCAAACCCCACTTGTAGAAGCCTGCTTACAATGCTGATTTCTCAAAATTAAAATGTCCCATTTGAATATTTTAAAAGGCTTCAGTAGTTTTAGAATGCAGTGGTTTGACATATCCAAAGTGAATATTTCCAATATTTTTTGGTTCCAATTGATATTTCCTTTAAAAAAATTAAGCTACTTTATCATAAATAAAAAGTTTTTTTTAAAGCATGATAAAATTGTAATATTTTGATTTCTTTTAAAATTTGATTGAGTCAGTCTTGCTCCTCCTCCCCCGGTTCATGAGACTGTTCAAGATTTTAACTTTTCCTTTGATTCAGAGGGGAAAATATTTTGGTAGCTCAAAAAATTCTAACAGAATGGGCAGGGTAGGGGGAAAGAAGAAGGGGAAATCCTCACCATCTCTACGGACTAACAAATGTCTGTGTTTCCAGGAAAAGACTTTTTCTTTGTACCTTCTATATACACTGCTGTATGTTTAAAAGTCAGCTCCTAGATTTCTTGTGAAGTGTAGCTTTACCAGTAAGTTTAGAAAACATTTTCCTTTGTTATTGGCAGGTTTTGATATAATTAATCAAGTCATCTAATCAGTGTTGATCAGAGACTAATCATGTTATATATTAAGACAGTGGCCTCCTTGATTAGTCATAGGTTAACACTTGATATCCTTAATAGAATGGTACTATGCCATGTATTTTTAAAACGTGTGAGAAAAGAGGTCCTGCATATGAGAGAGAAAAAAATCCACCATTCCTAATAGATTCTAGTTCTAAAGAGTAAGATACATACAACATCCAAATAGTTTATGAAAAAGGCACAAATGTGGGTACATTGTTTTCAAGAATCTCAGATATTTTGTGACATGGGACTGAATTAAGGGGGAAAAAAGTCAAAAGGTCCACCTGAGTCTTAGCAGCCTATTATCTCAGTTTGCTAAAGCAGGGAAAGTAGGTAAAGCCAATGGCATACAAGAGAGTAATATGGCTTTCACATTTGGCTACTATTAACTCCCCAGCCCAAATAACTTAGTCCCCAATGATAGCTGGATTGACTGGGGCAGCCTTTTGCATGAGCCCAGAACCATATTCAAGCTCATACCTTTGGAATCATAGCAGGTAACTTGAACTTCTCTGCCACCACTTCTCTCTGGGACTGAGTGGGCTATTCATTCAGTATGCATTGGACATCAAGAGACACAATTTACATTAGAATTCAGTGAAATCATATTGTTATTTGTATTGTATTAGAATGTGCAAGTAGCAAACCAAGATGAGAGTTCCATTATCTACAAACATGTATTAAGCCCAGTCCATGCCCCAAAGAGTTTCTAATCAACATAAATGAAATAGAATGGGAGAAGGAAACATTATTTTACAGATGGATTTCTGGGACACAGAAAATTTAAATATCCCATGTCTTATTAGAAGTCTTTGGCAAAAACAGGAACTGAATGCAGAAAAACTGAGATCTGGTCCAGTTCCTTAACCACAGACCACACTGCTTTTTAGCATTTTTTTCCCATGAAAATATTCATTAAAAACAAAGACATTTTGCCAGCTCATTTAAGTGTGAAATATCAGAAAATGCCATTTCCATAGACATGCAATATGAGATGGGGAACAGAGACATGCATGTGTCATACTGTGTTTCTTTTTACTTAATCAAATAGTTTATTAAATTTCAATTTATAAAATGTAACAACACTAAAGTGATAAGATGAATTAATGTGATACTTTCTCATGTAGCTTTCACAGGCTATTCCTTTTCTACTGATATGTGAAACCTTATTTTAGTGTTGTGTTGCTGAGAAACGTAGAATTACTAATATATTGTGCATCAAACAAAGGCTGTCCACTAGTAGGTATTATGAAACACTAAATAATTTAAAGGGGAATTGTTAATTTAGGAAATAAACACCTTAGGAGGCCAGTAAAGGATTCATCTGGGACGTAAGGTGCCGTATGCCTGACATTGTGCACAGAGGTAAATTTTGCAGACCAGTCCTATAAACGCTGTAACATGACAAATCCCATTGGTCCTAAGCAAGCACTTGGTCCTTGCGGGGAAGTCCCTCTGGTGGGTCTATCCTATAATCAAGGAGCCTGAAACTGTGGGATTCCTAACCTTGGGAATCCAAGCTAGGAATCCAGGCAGAATTTCATTGGAGTCCTGCTTTAGATTGAACTGAAGTCCATCAGCTCCCTGCATGAAATGTTCTGGGCTTAATAGAATGGCATTTTTTAGTGAAACAATGTTTTTTTTTAAACAAAATTTTCAACTGGCTCCAGCTGAAATATGAAGGTCACACTTGACTATGAGAAGACTTACAGCATTGAGGTAACGATACTGAAATGGGACTCAAGATGTCAAGGCTTATCCAACAGGTTTGCCACTGACATTTTATCTAATGTTAAACAGGTTACTTGATCTTCCTTTTAGTCCCCCAAATGCTAAGACATGGAAAATGATTCTGCCTTGTTGATTTAGAGTGTAAATTCTTTGCAGTAGGATTATGGACACACACTGCTTGGGACAGTGAGGCCTTGTTCTCAGTTGGTACTTTCATTGGAACCAGATATTTATCCTGGTGATGCAGAGTTGAAGTGTGGCTCTTTTGAACCTCTTCAGATGTATCAATTTGAGGCTCCTAAATAAGGCCTAATATTAGCTTCCCCTTTCTCTGGATTCCTTCACCAAATCTCTTTCCTCAGCTCTTTCAACAGCTGCTTCTGGCTCCTTCTCTTCTAATCTTGATTAAAGACCCCTCCATGTCTCAGCTTAACCCAGATCTTTTTAAAGAGAGCATATCAAATCAGGCTTTACACATACCTTGCCTAAACACTATAGATACACGGTCCCTAGAATTTGGGTTGCATTCTGTATAGTTAGGAGGATGAAGAAGTTGATGATTGGCAGAGCAGGGTGCCTGCCTGAAGACAACTAAGAGAGCCTGATGTACAGAAAATGCTGTGCCTCCTCCTCTGGAATCTAGCCACCAAGGTGTGTCTTGAAAGTCGGGCATTTACCAATAAAGGCGCAAAATGAACATACACATCTAAAAAATCTTGAATACTCTTTTTAAAGTTGTGCAGGTCTTATCAATAATGCGTCTCCTATGTTATCATTTGGAATCAGTTACTTGTGAGTACAAACATAAAAGTAATTCCATGTAATAATGCATCACTACAGAAACATAAAGAAAATTGACCCACAGGAAAACTAAATATATAAATGCACTGCTGATTTTATTTCCTGTTTGATCATGAAGAAAATAAAATTCTTAACTCGATATTAGTAGACATTTTAAATGAAATTTCAAACATTCAAATGAAAATTTTGCTGCTCTTGTGATCAATATTTGTCATCAAAACATCCCATCATTGGACTGTGGCATCAGAACCAAAAAGGGAATCTGGGATTGGCTTTTTTTCTAGCTGTTCATTCTGAATGAAATTCAAAAAACTGAATCAGGTACAGAAATTTAATTTGGAATATTTTCAGAACGCTCCAGTTATAATGCTGGAAGGTGTTAACAGCAGGCCTAAGTGAATTTGGTTCGTACATTAATTTTTAATCAGAAAATGTTTGTTTTAGAAAAAAAGGGATAAAATGATTTTTTGAAGGGGGGAGGGGGAAGTTTGGACAACATCCTACAATTGCTTCTGTTAGGTATATACCTAACACTGTTAGGTATATGACCTAAATCAGCAACCTAATGATTGAAGGGAAGCTGGGTGACAGTGACCACCAGCTGGTCACCTTCACCATCCACCGTAAAGCTGGCAAGTCAGTCAGTAATACAGAAGTCCTCGACTTCAGGAAAGCTGACTTTGACAAGCTCAGGAGGCTTGTCAGTGAGGCCCTAAAGGGCCACAACCCAAAGGGGAGGGGAGTTCAGGATGAGTGGTTGCTCCTCAAGGGAGTGATCCTGGATGTGCAAGCAAAGTTTATCCCGTCTCGGAGGAAAGGGACCATAAGGGCACAGCAGCCCCCTTGGCTCTCCAGGGAACTAGCGGACCTCCTGCATCTTAAAAGGAAGACCTACAAAGGATGGAAGACTGGAGCCACCACAGAGGAGGAATACTCTGCTCTGGTCTGGCCCTGCAGAGGGCAAACCAGCTAGCTACAAATATTAAAGACAATAAAAAGTCCTTTTTTTGAGATATGTGGGGAGCTGGAGGAAAAGCAAGGGCAACATTGGACCCCTGCTAAACCAGATGGAACAACTGACAACTGATGCCCAGGAAAAAGCAAATTTGCTAAATGGGTACTTTGCATCAGTTTTTCACCAGTCCCATGGGATGCCGCTGCCCACTGCGGGACAGGGAGGCCCGGGTAAGGGAGATTCCTTACCATCCATCAAAGCTGACCTCATGAAGGAACACCTTGACAGGCTGGATACCTTCAAGTCAGCCGGCCCTGACTGTTTACACCCAAGGATACTCAAAGAGCTGGCTAGCATCATAGCTCAGCCCCTGGCATGGATCTTTGAGAACTCCAGGTGCTCTGGTGAAGTGCCCGACAATTGGAAGAAGGCCAATGTGGTGCCTATCTTCAAGAAAGGGAGGAAAGTAGATCCGGCAAACTACAGGCCCATCAGCCTGACCTCTATCCTGGGGAAGGTCTTGGAAAAGAGTATCAAAGAAGCCATCCTATACAGGCTAGCTGATGGCAATATCCTGAGGGATACTCAGCACGAGTTTGTTGCAAGTAGGTCTTGCCTGACCTATCTCATTTCCTTTTACAACCAGGTGACCTATCACCTGGACAAGGGGAAGAGATTGATGTTATATATCTTGACTTCAAAAAAGCCTTCAATCTGGTATCCCATGATCACCCCTTGGCAAAACTGGCTAACTGCGGCCTCGACCTCACCACAATCCTCTGGCTGGGGAATTGGCTCCGCAGCAGGACCCAGAGGGTGGTGGTTGATGGAAGTCAATTGTTGTGGTGCATTGTGACCAGTGGGGTCCCTCAAGGCTCTGTTGTAGGGCCTTTACTTTTTAACATCTTCATCAATGATGTAGACATTGGTGTCAGAAGTGGACTGGCCAAGTTTACCGATGACACCAAACTCTGGGGTAAAGCATCTGCACCCGAGGACAGAAGTGTGATCCAGGCAGATTGACAGGCTCATGAAATGGGCGGATGAGAACCTGATGGTGTTCAACACTGAAAAATGCAAGGTTCTCCACCTTGGGAGGAAAAACCTGCAGCATGCTTATAGGCTCGGCAGTGCTATGCTGGCTAGCACTACAGATAAAAGGGACTTGGGGGTCATGATTGACCACAAGATGAACATGAGCCTTCAATGTGATGCTGTAGCTAGTAAAGCGAGCAAAACGCTGGCTTGCATCCATCGATGCTTATCAAGCAAATCCCAGGACGTCATTCACCCATTGTATTCGGCCTTGGTGAGGGTGCAGCTGGAGTACTACATCCAGTTTTGGACCCCACAATTCAAAAAGGATGTGGAGAAGCCTGAGAGAGTGCAGAGGAGAGCCATGCACATGGTCAGAGGTCAGGAAAACAGACTTTGTGATGAGAGGCTGAGAGCCATGGGACTCTTCAGCCTGGAAAAGTGCAGGCTCAGGGGTGATCTGGTGGCCACCTGTAAGTTTATTAGGGGTGTTTCACCAGGATCTGGGGGAAAGTCTGTTCATCAGAGCACCCAAGGGGTGACAAGATTGAGTGGTCACAAACTCCTCTGCAACTGTTTCAGGCTGGACATAAGGAAGAACTTCTTTCCTGTCCGAGCCGCCAAGGTTTGGAATAGACTGCTGCCGGAGGTGGTTCAAGCACCCACTTTAAACGCCTTCAAGACACTTTTGGATGTTTATCTTGCTGGGATCCTATGATCCTTGCTGACTTTCTGCCCCTGGGCAGGTGGCTGGACTCGATGATCCTCTGGGGTCCCTTCCAGCCTGAATGTCTATGAATCTATTAAAATTACTTTTAGATGTATATACTTTTAGGTATAGATACAACTGCTTCTTTTAGGTTGGTGAGACTGAAGAGGTCTGAACCACTGTCTAACTAAAGTAGAATGGTTCACACAGCTGGTTGGACAGTTGCAACACATTTCCAAAAAGAACTGTATTAATCTCCTCCTCACTAGATATGCTGCCTAGTGGTACCCTCAGCTTGTCTGAAGATATTATGAAATAATAACAACCCAACATGCATCTCTTATGATGCATTAGTTGGATCCCATCCTAGGTAATATTAGACCCTTCTCCAGCCCTGTTTTTGCCCAGGTGCTCAGTGATGAAAGGAAGAGGTGTCTTATGCCTTCTTGCATCACTTACATAATGTAGGTCATAATTGTGCCTTAATATTCTACCACTCTTACTCCTGTTGATTAGAACATTCTCTGCAAAATAGCTCTATTCCTTCCATTAGACTTGGCTGCAAAAAAATCAAGTTATTTCAGGTCTGTAAATCAAGTTATATTTTGTCTGCTAAATGAATTTATGGGTTGTTATCTGTTTTAAAGGTCTTGGTAGGAAAAAAACTTGAGCAGCTTGCTATGAACATTTTTACCCATTTGTCTGCAATATAGTAGTGGTACATTCTTCCATTTTTCACAGATAGAAAATTTCTGCTTTGTAGTTGATAAAGTAGCAGGGAGACAAAGCTGTTAAAAATGAACCTCAAGCAGCTGACATCTCAGTGTGTTCAGAAAAGGGCATTAAAATGTCAACTGATTTACCAGCCATTAATACACAACTCCAAATTTCCATTAACACATTGAACAACTTCTGCTGAAGCAGATAAGATAAGATAAAACTGTGCTTCAGAAGTAAAAAAGAAAAAGAAAACCCTCAAAACAGTTATCTGTTTAAACACCAGGAACTAAATTAGCTTGAACAAACAAGTCTTCAAAACCTTTTTCAGAAGATCTTAACATTATTTTGGTCTCTCTCCGCGCCCCCTCCCCCTCCCTCCCCCCCCCTGCTTAGGATAGGGCCATGACCCAAATCAATTCTACCTAGAGCTGTTCAGTTTCCTGTACAGTGTGTTATAGGAACCATATTTTGGAAATAGCCATCTTATTTTAAGGAGCAAATCCCTTCTGTTCTAACTGTGGATGGCACCAGGTGAAACTTCCTAGATAAAGAGGTGGCATGAGTTTACTTAATTCAGTTTAAAAACTGATTTTATTTGAACTGGTGAACACCAGTATTGGCTAAGGTGATACAAAACAAGTTTTAAACAAATACAAGAATGATCTGACATGCATCTACAAAGATTTAATTAATCACGAATTTTAGATAAATTTTTACAACTGCATGTATAGACTTTACATGCAGGCTATAGAGTCTTTAGAGTCTTTTCAGTCTAGAAGCTAATTCCAATAAGACGTTTGCAATTCTGTACAGACAATTCTGTAACCCATTCTGTTTCTGTAAACAGTGTGGAGCAGATGGTTTATTAGGTACTGAGCATCGGGCTCAACAAAATGTTGGTAGCATCAGGAGCAATAATATCCTCTATAGAATTATTTCTATTGCTGTTCAGTGTTCTGTGATGACCCTTCTCCAAACCCCAGTCCCCACAAAACCTCGTATATGTGCCAATATTGGCTATTGTAGCTTGATGAGACAGACAGATTTATTTCTGGGCTTCAATGGAAGCCTAGTATAATCATTGTAATTTTAGGAGTCTTCTTTCCTCAGTGCATGCATACAATTTACTTTTGAGATCAGAAGGAGTTTTGCACCCCAAATAAGAGAACACATCCCTAAAATTTGACTGGAAAATTGGAAGATTAATTTGCTAGGCAGAGAATTTCCATCAGTCTATAAATACTTTAAAACTCAAATTTAGCAATTATATAGAAGGTAGATGGTGAGCTTGATATTTAGGTAACCTTATACTTCTTTTCATTATAAGGGAGTCTTGTGACCTACATAATTCACTGGGTTTTTGCATTAGAGGAGGGAACAATCATTGAAGAATGGGGATAAAAAACAATGACTAACTGCATTATTCCCTGTGCCTCAACCCATCCTATACACAGAATGAATCAAGAATCTTGCTAAAAAGCAGTGTGCACAGTTATGCAGTTAAAAACTGTATCATATTGCACATGCAAGATGAGGCTGAAGTGAATGAACTTTATTTCTGACATTACCTAAATTTGAAATTCAGTTAAAAAATATATAGTTTGTTGGTAGGATTTTATAATTTTCTAGATTTTTCTTAAAAAGAAAATAGGTAAAAACAGGGCCAGACCTAGAGGGATTGCAGTGGCACTGTTAAACCCCGTTTTCCACAGTTCCCTGCAGCCCTGTTCCCTGGGTCCCTTGAGGAGTTCAGACCACACTATGGAAGCAGCAGCCAGGAACTTTTTTAAGTCCCTGAATCAAGTAAGAATCCCCCCTTTTTGGCACCCCCTGCCTTCCTTTCTGTGCTCAGTAGCACCTTCCCCCTCCCCACATTTTCCCCTTACCCTCTCTACCTACGCCTCTGAGCACAGGAAGGGAAGACCTGTCTGCTACTGTTATTGTCCCCAGCTGACCTAGGGACAGAGGGAATCCAAGAGCTATTTCGGCCTGCTCCAGCTGGGGCTGCTGCACAGGGAGCCAGGCTCAGCTGGGTATAGTGGTGGCTGCAGGTGGGTTTCCCTTCCCTGCTCAGCCCCCCTGGGTATTCCCTGCTAGTTTGGGAGTAGGTGCAGGGAGGGGAAACTCATCACTGCTGCTGTCTGTCCCTGGCTTAGCCTGGCTCTGTGCAGCCACTCCCTGCAGCCCCTGCTGGAGCAAGGCAGGAGCAGCTGGGACAGTGGTGGCAGTGTGGGGACTCGCCTTCCTGCACCCAGAAGCATAAGTAGAGAGGGCAAGGGAGGAATAACAGGCAGAAACAATTATGCTGTATACAATTGCAATCTGCAACAAAGGAATTGTATTAGACCTGATTATTTACTTAGGTTTATGGGAGTTAAGTAAAACTTAATGGAATGACAGCAATGTATGCAAAAGGAGAATTAAAATCCACTGGATGCTTTCTGTTTCACAGGGAACTTATAGCTGAACAAGACAAAAAAAAAAAAGAACAAAAGCAGGGTTAAACTTTGTATATGGAAAATATTATGAAATAGCATGTACTGATATGTTTGTGCTGATGTTTATTAATGCTAAATGGGAGAAAACGTGTTTAAAAGTAGTTTCAGCATGTTTACCTGAGTATGCTACTCTGTAGTTTCCATTTATTGTACTGACTGTTTGGAACCAGGATTTCCAGATCCTTAGAAATCCAATCCAGTGTTAGATAACAAAACTAAGAAACTCATCACTGCCTTTTGTTAATGAAATTTTAGAGCCTGATTCTGTTTCCATTGAAGTTAAAGTGGAATGGGTTTATGTTTTTGACCTTAATGGAAATATAACTCTTCTTCTATAAAATAGGTTTTAGAAACATCTTTAAAAGAAAAGCCCCCCATTTTACAATCCTTAAGCAGCGGGGGGAAAAAAAAAGAAAAAAAAAATCGCAAAAATGTTAATGGGTCCACTCAGTGACTTTGTTGGCAGTTTTGTCTGCCAAGGGTTTGTAGGACTGGGACATACTACCCCAGTAGATACATAGGAGACCTGCAGTGTTAAAACATCAACTCTCCTGGTACAAAATGATTACTTTTATTCAGTGGCTAGAAAAAAAAATGTTCATTTTCTTTGTCACTGCAATTATGCTGAATTGTATTTTAGAAGTGATGTGCATTGTATTCTCTAAACAATCCTGTACGTGTATTTTTAGGTCAAAAGGTGTGTTATGGTGATTTCAAGCATCCCTGTTACAAGATAGCATATTTCCAGGATGTGTCGAGACGCGTGGGCTTTCCGGAGGCCCGTCAAGCCTGTAAAATTGATGGTGGAGCTCTTCTGAGCCTGGAAAGTGAAGTGGAACAGAAACTAATAGAAAACATGTTACAAAATCTCACTAAATCAGGCTCTGGAATTTCTGATGGTGATTTTTGGATTGGACTGTGGAGAAGTGGAGAGGGGCAAGCTACATCAAACGCTTGCCCTGACCTCTATCAATGGGCTGATGGAAGCACTTCACCATTCAGGTAAAAGTCTGTTTTATCTGCCTTTTGTGAAGGCAGTATAGAGGGAAATGCAGTGTAAAGTACCCACTGGGATGAATGATTTGTAAGCAGAAGTAGAAAGACATGTCCAATAACATGCCCCAGGCATTGTGTCAGCCAAAATGAACTTACATTAACAGATTTGGATTTGGAGTTGTGGAAGGTGTGATGTACCCCAGCCCCAGATGCAACCTGGGTGTGCCTTTGAGAGACAGTTCTGGGATGCTTTCACACCTCTGGAGTGCCCTTCTGTCCCAATCCCTTCCTTGCCATTGGCTGCTTGGCCACTGAGAATCAAATTAAATATGCCAGAGGCCAGATCCTTGTCCTGTGGTACCTCAGCCCTACCTGTCTGTTTCACTCGGGTCTTGCCAACACTTAAAGATGGAATTTTGCCAGCCAGAAGGATCATACCCTTGTCTGGTCATACACTCCAAAAATATGGATTCTGTTTCCATAGAATGGGTAAGCCTGTATGATTAAATATTCTGGAATCGCAAGTATCCCTGACAACAAGTGGTTGGTAAGAAGATAGCAGAAAGATGTATTATGAAAAACATGGAAAAAGCAAAATAAATTTGTAACCATATGGTTGAGATACAGACAAAAATATGAGAAGAAACAGCTAAAAGAAAATATCAGAACAATAATCCATTCTCACCCTGAACCTTAAAACCAACCAGAGACCCTAACCAGCTTTAACAGGTTAAGGAGACCCCGCCTCTGACCTTTCTATCAGGGCCTCCTGCAAGTTCTCCTGTCAGCTTCTTTACTCAGCCTCAGGGCTGAGGGACTTCATCCTCTCCTGTACCCATGAAGACTAAGAAAAGCCATGCTCTTAAAGCAAGTACATTTTCCTCTCTGGCTATCCACATACATCACCCATTGGGTTGTAAGGAGGTTCTACTCCAGTAATTCCCTGCTCCCCAAAGATGCATATTTTCCAGCTACAAGATTTTCCTAGTCTCAAAACCAGGAGAATATGTGCATCCTTTCAGACATGGAGACTTGCTAATCAAATATACAGTCCATCTTTCTTCACTGGAAAATGTTCTTCCTATTTCATGGTGTTACTTCATACCTAAGTTTGTCCTTTTAAAATTTCTGGTCATAATCTGGCTACTATACATTAGAGCACATATACCGGGGACGGGGGGGGGGGGGGGGGGGGGGTGGATGAATTAATAAACCCCTGTCAAATGCCAATTCTCAGCAATTACCTCCTCTAAGGGTGAATAGGTAAGGACTAGTTAAGTTAATCATTGCCTTACAAAAAACAGTCTTGGCTATAATATCAAGATATATCAACATTACATTTATATCAAATACTACAATTTATATAGGTATAAAAACAGTAAGGCTGATGATACCTATATGTAGAAACTGCACATGTTATATCAATAAAACAAATTCAGGAAATCATGCAAGACTTCCCACGACTACCCCCCCCAGTTGTAGACAGAAGAATGAGGCGCTGTCTCTGTGGCTGTTTGTATTTTCAGTGGAGTCTCACAGAAAATCTTTTGTAAGGCCTCCACAGGTTTCCACCCTTGTGAAGCTAGAGTTCAGTAAGGTTAGGGTTGGATGTGGCAAACAAATTCTGGCCTTCCAAACCAGAAGATTAACAGAAGAGTAAGTAATTGCAGACTGTTCACAACGACTCCCCCTTTATAACCCATACCATGTTTGGGAAGAGAAGGCCAGTTGGTAGTTGGGGGGAGTAGAAGGGTGGAGAAAGCAAGCAGTATTGTGGAGAGAGGTCACTTCTACTTAGATGTTCCTTGACCTACAGTTTGGGGATCAAAGATTTTTTAAAGTTACTTACAGCCTATACTAGTTGATGGCATTTCTCCATACATATGAATGATAGTATAGACAAATTTATCTTATAACTATGTTTAAAGCAGGGCAGGAGCTGCCACTTGGGAGCCAGCATCAGCTGTTATGATGTAACTATTAGATCTGCATGAACCTGTAACAGTACAATACAAAATTCACTTAATCACTGTAACACTAATCCTGAATGAAACGGGATGAAAGTTGCAGCCATTTTACTACACGTGTATCACTACAGAACTGGGATCACTACAAAACCATGCAAACATAATGATTACGTTGTAACTGTTACATTGTATACCAGTTGTTATACCAATATAACAACTTATACTGGTATCAATTGATATTGATACAATTGTTATTTCTGTCTATATCCATGTTTACTTGTGCCTTTTACCTGCAAGATTTGAACATTGTTATCTGTATTCACTTCTAGAAATTGGTACACAGATGAGCCTTCCTGTGGAAGTGAAGCTTGTGTTGTGATGTATCATCAACCAACTGCCATCCCTGGCCTGGGGGGGCTTTATCTTTATCAGTGGAATGATGACAGATGCAACATGAAGCACAATTATATCTGCAAGTATGGTCCAGGTAGGTAGAACTGAAGCCAAATTTCACAGGTGCTGCATGTTAGCAGAAAAGTGATGGTCTTGGCATTCCTCCTTTGAAGGACTGCTGCCATTATATAGCTCTGTACTCAGTCTTTGCTAGTATAGTGCCATATTAGCATGTGAGCCCCTAAAGCCATCTTAATTGTGTGAATAATATGGGAAACTGAGTAATGGCCTTAAGAAGATCATACACTGCATATTTTTTATAAGCTGAAACTTTGTTTAAGTAAATAATTGTGCCAAAGCTTTGTTTTGCTTAAATTTTATGTGGATTTATAAATTATGTTACAAATGTGATTAGTTCTCTTGACTTTCCTGTACATAAGTTTACATACTGATATAAAACTGCAATAATGCAGTGGAATACTGGGTCAAAAACATTCCTTATCAAAAATACTTGCTGCTGTAAAAGCTTTAAGATTTGCCGTACTTAGATATAAATTTAGTGATGGTATTAGAGTCAATTCTCTTAACAGTTATGCTGAAGAATTACAGTACAGAATTGCAGTTCTTTGGTTCTGATTATAGCCACATTTTCTTTGTACGTGGTGCTTTTGATCCACAAATCTCAAGCATTTATACGACTCAATTAGGTTCATAACTCCACTTAATAATAGTCACTTTATATATGGGCAGAAAGTGAGATTGGCACCTTTATATATGGGAGAACTAAAAGCACACATACGATATTTATCCAAATCCATGACACCCCCAAAAGTTAGAGTTTATACATGAAGAGTTTTTATATATAAGGGATTAGTCCATCTGTCTGTGTCTGTGTGTCTGTCCATAACACTTTTAGAGCACTCTGGTTGTTTCGGCAGCCAATCACAATGATTACTGAAACAACTAATCAGAATGCTCTGCACAGACATACACGGTGGAGCACCACCATGACAGCGGGGATGGGGCAGGGCGCCCCAAGGTCAGCACTGCTGGCTTTGCACCCCCTCCACCCCATCCCTGCTCCTTGGAGGCGGTGGCGGCACTGACCAGCTCCATCCCTTCCATCTCTTCTGTCATGGTGGAACTCTGTCCCCAGCGGAGGGGGACAGAGAGGATGGCAGGGACGGACTGGCATGGTGGAGCACTGTCATGACAGTGGGAATGGAGGGGACAGAGGGGGCAGGGGGCAGCGCTGCATCTCCCTGCCCAGTCCCCTCCATCCCCATTGTCATGGCGGGGTCTTGCCGCTCTGTCCCTGCCATCCCCTCCAGCCCTGGAGGTGGAGGCAGTGCTGGCAGAGGGGACCAGCTGTGGAGTCCTGGCAGAGCGGGACAGAGGGGATGGCAGGGCATGCCTCTCCCTGCACCCCCCTGGCTCCTGGGAACCCTGCACCCCCATCCCTGTCATTTTTGACGGGCAATTCACTAGTAAATGTAAATTTTCCCTGTATAGAATCTAATTAGTGGAAGATCATCTTAAATTCATCCCCCGCAGCTGTGGAGTGGAAAGCAGTGGTGGGAGAGAGGGGCTAGATCTCTGACCCTTTCCCACCCCATGCCCTTTGCTCTCCCTGCTTCTTTCTCTCCCCACCTGTTCCTGTCCCCCCTGCCATTTTCCCCTCTATGCTTTCCCCTCTCCTCCCCACAAACCATGCCTGTGCCTGCCCCCCACCATTTGCCCTTTCCCTATGCCTGTGCCATATTCCTGC
>NW_005842053.1:2550576-2576560 GCF_000455745.1 Alligator sinensis
CTCACTCCTTGGCCTCCTGTGCCTTCCCTCTCCTTCCTGCCCCCACCCCATGCTCTCCACTGCTGCCTACTTCCCACCCTTTGGCTCATCAGTGGCAGTGGCCTTGTCCTGGCCTCAGCCCTAACTGACCAGACAGAAGGAGCCGTGGCAACTCTAGGCCTCTGCAGGTTGGGGCTGGAGCAGAGCAAGAGGTAAATGGAGGGCAGGGGAGGAAGGTGGGAGGCAAGCTGTGCAGTCTTCCCTTGAACTGCACAGGCAGGTCTCTCCTGTATTCTCCCTTGTAGCCCACCACAATCTCCCCCAAATGCGAGCCTCCTCCCTCATTTCACAAACCACTCTGGCCCAGAGTCGGAGGTGGCTCAGCTCCTGCTTTGGCTCCAAGCCTAGGGATGAAGCTGGAGTTGAGCCTCCAGCCCCCATGGCACTTGAATCTTCTCCCATGTTGTTTGGGGTGGGGGGAAAACTCTCATCTTGAATTTGAGTAAATACGGTACCCTAAGTGACTTTTGCAAGGCACACAAAATCAGTGACAGAGCCAGAACTAGCTTGTCTTGAAAATGATCATGTGAACTTTCACCTGAAAATGCTGGCCAATTCATTTTGCAATGGTTTTAAGTCCATTAAATATTATTTCTCACAGAACATTATACAAAAGAGAATACATCATATTTTTTGCAGTTATTCTAGTTGCAACATCATTCACCCAAGTTTTGCCTTGAGAAAATAAAAGTTTGACTAAAATGGTTCCCATTTCATTCATAGTGTGTATCCTCAAAAATAATTTTTAAAAAGAGTATTAACTGTGAACTCTTCACCTGCAGCTGATAGAGTAGAACCTAGGATTATTAATTCCTAGTCCTCTGCTTTAATTGCCAGATAATTTACCTCCTCTTTAGGTTGAAAATATAAAAAGTTCATTTACATTTTTTTTTTCTGTGGAAGGTAAATTAGAGAACTGCACAGGTAAATACCACTTCAAAAAAAGTTAATAGTTTACTGCCAAAGTGGTATTAGGTTTCAGACTAGGTTAGCTTGTTGAATGCAACACTACTCAAACATATTATATGTCCATTTGCCTGCCAAAACTCAAAAGCTAATGGAAGCATTACCCTTTAAATTATATATATTGGTCTTTTTTATATATCTATATCTATCTATCAGTCCATTTTGCAAAGCTTTTTTTTAACATCAGAAGCATTTGTATTTGTTCCTTCATCAACTTCTGCAGCACCATGTTACTCTAAATATTGGGACCAGTTTGTCAAAAATTAGGCAGTGGGGAAATATGTATTATAAACTTCTTCTCACACTGCTCATGTATTAAGGTACAACACAGTTATGCATATGGGTGGCGTTTACTGTTTAGATATTAAATGTGCAAATTATGCCAAATTGCTTAGAAAGAGCAGTGCAAGAACAAGCAGTGCAATCTATGACTTCAATTACTTGTAGAAACAATGCTTCCATCTATGCAAAAGTTTGTATTTTTATTCCCTAAATATTGAATTAGGCATTGTCATGTAGTCATACTGTTTTTTATCTTCTTTTCATATCATTTGTTTATTCTGAGCATAAGGTCTACTCCATTTTCTAGAAACCAAATGCATGCAGCTGTGGGAGCAACTCCATTACAAGTAATGGAACGGCATCCATTTTTGCCAGCAGTGAATCCAGTACTTAGATTCTTTAGGGAACTGTATACAGCCAGATTCTGTGATCATAGTAGGTGTTTTCACTGACTATTTTGTCCACTTTCTAACTTGTTTTTGCATCTCAAAATACTAAACTCTATCCCTTGAGTGCCACATCACTAGCTCCAAGTTTGAATTATGTTTGCTATGGAAGCATATTGAACTTACATGCACATTTAGTTCCCAAACTAGCTCATATAGGATTGATTTTTCATCTAAAATTAAAAATTAATCCCCTATCTTCTATTCTTTAAAATAAGCTTCTCCAAATAGCAGTTGTGTGTGGCTTTTTGGTATTTTTTGCTAACCAATGGCCCAATGTAACCAACTTCTCTTGGAGTAGCAGAAGCAACTGTTCTGTTGGGTTTTGTTTCCTCCTTGCTCTCTGTATTTACCATTACTGTTCAGAACTTCAAACTAATAGTACAATCTCATTTTTATATTTGTATTCTTATGATATGAAATTGGTGTTCAAGTAACCATACATATTCTACTTCCATGTCCATCCCTTTCTTTTGAAATAATTTATATCTATAGTCTGTGGAATCATCTGGATATAAAACTAGTCCCACATTTCAACAGGCTAATCATTCTTTACTGTATAGCTACCAGCCATGAATTATGGTTTCTCATTTGTCATTTATTCTAAGAAATTAAACGTCTTCTTTTCCTGCAGTGATTTCATTTCCTTACTTTATAATTTGGAATACCTAACTGATGAACACTGTTGGTTTTTGGGCTGCCTCCTGCCAAAATAAGAACCAAAAGACTTGATATGTGGACTCAAAACTTCTATTCTATATTTCTCTTCTCTGCTCCCTAGAGAATTTATGTTTATTAACATCTTGAAAATATAAATAACCTTCCTTTAATTCCTGCTATAAATAAAAAGCAGTCCTTCTTTCAGCATTATATAGGATCCTTAAAATTACACAAGACTTCTGAGATGTTAAGACGAGCTACATCCAAAAATCTTTGGTATCAGAAAAAGTGTTTAATTTTGCAATTCCATACAGTAAGCTACCAAATTCCACCAGAAAAAAAGTTGGTTGAGGGCTAGACTACAATGCTACTGTCTATCTACATTTAATAGAAAACTAGAAGTAGAGTGATACTAACTTTAATAGTCAAAGATCACCAGAAAAGGGTGCTTATCAAATATAGATATATCAAATGGAAGGAGTCTGCAATAACTTGTTTTGCTTTTTTTAATTACCATAAGGATATATGCTATTCTATGGTACTGCCTACAAAACCGTACCAAAATCTGTTTGATCACTTTCTGTCTTTTATTATTAAACTATTGATTTAACAGATTATGTCCTAGAGAAAGAATTAGGAGACAGAGCAGAACCAGATTATGGTAAGAAATTTTCAAATTTTGCAATGGTAAAGACATAATCTTAGGGCATTCTTATACATTGTACTTTGAGCTACTCAAATGTCGATTGGTGTTAGCACTAGCTTGAGTTTAGAGCAGTTGCACCTTTAGGTTAATAACCTTCCCTGACTGCCCCCCACCTGCACAGCTGGGACTTGCCACTAGAGGGCTGGTGAGCCAGGACAGGCTTCTATCACTGCTCTAGGTGGAGGTGCAAGAGATGGGTTGGAAGGGTAGAGAGTAGGAACATGAAGCTGAGAGGTGGTAACAAAATGGGAGGTGGAAAGGAAATGAGGGTGGGGGAAGGGTGGTAAAATGAAGAAAGTCAGCTATTGAAGGATAAAATAAAAAGTAAAAAAAGTTTTTAAAAAATCAATAAAGAAAAAGTAAATTAAAGAAGGTTTCATGTTTTAATAAATTGGGATTAGTATTGAGGTGTGTAGGGTGCTGGTTGTGCATCCTGGGATGGTCAGGAGGTGGGAAGTGGTAAAGGATGGTGCTTTTGGGAGAGCTACTGCCCCTGCCTTGGGAAGGAGGCCCCAGTTTATGGGGACCTGATCCAGTCCCCTATGTTGTTCCCACCTCCCCCTCCTTAGACTCCACTCTGGACCTGTCCATGTCCTGCAGTCTGGCTAGTCAGCATGTGTTCTGCAGGCTGTTTGCGTGGAGTTGCCCCCCCTGGGGGTGGGAAGGGGAAGTTGTCTTGGTGCTAGAAGTGCCCCCCCTGGACAGTAGAGTTCTGGGGGAGGGGTGGAAAAATTTGCCCACACAAAACAGGTTGTGGGGGGAGCGGGGAGAGACACTGCATCCTGGAATTTTGGAGGACAGCAACTTGGGTGGCTCATCTGTGGGGAGTTGCCTCATATTAATGGAGCACTAACTGGGTAACACAGATCAGAGTATGCTTAAAAGTAGTTTCTGGTGTTAATGTGCAGACAATCCAGGGGTGAAGACCTCCAGGAGCTGCCTAAAATTAATGTCTAGCAAGGCCCTTAGAGATTCTTTACAAGTTGCAGAAAGTTACATATATGAAATGAACAGAGTTTTGTTACCCCTGGGACATGAACAAAGAATCCTGAAGAGAGAAATATTTATAAGTGTAGTTGCAAATGTATTGATATAGATTAAAAAAAATGCTGCTGCTTATAATTCTTATTTCAGATGCAATCCCCATATTACAGTAACAAACCAAAATCAAGTCATTTCTAACAATTTATTTAATCTTCAAACTATTTAATTATCAAATATGAACTATTGTAAAGTGCCATAAATGTGGGTTTCATAGAACACCACCACTTTGTACTGTTACTGTTTGTCTAAAACATTTAACTCATTTTTTTCAGAGGTTTTTCCACCAGTGACATCAGGAAGCCCTTCTGATGCAAGCAAACCGGAAGATCACTATCATGTTGTTGTTACTGAAACAGGTAATTTATATGGCTTTAAAGTTTGAGCTACAATATTATCAGCAGGCACAGGAAGTTAGAATTAGACATACAGGTTCTAATGCATGTGTATTCTCTTTTAATAACAGCATATTCATGCTTAGGAAAGGTGCCAGATTAGCTAATTTGAGGGAAATTAAATGATCTGTTTTCTGCAGAATGGCCACACTAATGCAGCAAACTTCACATGACCCAGGCTTGATCCAAATAGATTTTTGGGGGGTGAACAGGACCTAGAACTGCCCAGCAAAGTGCCAGTGCTTGTTTTTGAGATTGGAAGATCTGCTTGCTGTGCCCCGTAGCTCATTTAATTTATTCTCCAATTTTCTTCATGGTTCCAATCAGTTCTTGAAAGATTCTGAATGCCCTGACTTCTGAGTGACTTCAGTAGGCACTGAAGGCACTTCAGATCTAACAAGAACAGCTGATCATCTTGCAGCATTTTGGCCATTAGAAAACTGGATAGCTGAAGAGGCAGTAATAACTTTCAGTTACTGTCCTCCATGATTGGATTTGAACCAGTTTCCTAGAGGTGAAGGCCACCACATATTCCATTCCAGAGGCAACTTTTATATGGGTCAGGAAAACCTTGTTGTAGTTGTCCTTTAAGAGCAACTTTTTACTTTTAAAATGTTACACTTTCTGTGCTTCTTTTGGAATATATAAACAAATGCTAATAAGCTTGAGTAGCAGAAAACTAGTACTGAAAAAAATCAGAGACAAGCAAGGATTATAAGGATGCTTCAGTACACCCATATCCATACATGTAAACAAATGGCTTATATTAGCAACATTATCTAGAAGTAGCCTCAGATAAATTAATAGGCTGAGACTTCTGTATTGAAATAGTAAAGTTATGTTGCTACTTGTTAAAAATCATAACATGCAAAAAGTCTCCAGTTAGCACTAGTACTACAATATATGAAAGTCAAGTTATAATTAATACAAATGGTTACATTTGTTCTTTAAGTGAAAATATACTTTAAAAAAACCCTTAATTCATGAAAAACATAGTATCCACATTAAGATTTAAGATCCACATTAAATTTAGAAAACTACAGGTCCTTATATTGCATGTGCTAACAAAAACAACAAGGAATTGAAAAAAATAATTCCAGTTTTCTCAACTCAAATTGAAAGCCAATCCCGTTGCACATAGTGCAATGGTGACTACTTGAAAATATGTAGAGGTCAGTTTATAACTACACTAAGTGTATAGTATTATATTAATGCAGGTGTAAAGAACAATTGCTGCATTATATTCAAAATAGTTGCCTATTGAACCCAAGTACCCCTTTGTTTTAAGATCATAAAAAGCATTTTGGTTTTTAAGGTCTCACCTTTCTTGCTATGCACATATAGCAAAGAGGGAAGAGTCACTTATGAAGTATTTTGTTCAAATGCACTAGGGAGAGACTGTAACACTATAATCTATCTTAAGTAAGGAGCAACACATAGCTGTGTATAATGGGGGAGCATAATGAAGGAAGAAAATCCATGACATGTGACCTGGCATTGAGCAAGAGCAAGAAAAAGCAACAGCTGCAGTGCTGGCAGCCCAGAAGCTGACACTGCCCTGTGTGCTGCCCAGGGCACTCCAGTATTCTGTTATATCTCTGCAGTGAACAGACTTAGGTCAAGTCTACAATACATTCTTCTGCCAACAGAGCTATGTAAGTTAATAGAGTTACGAGAAGCGATCAAACTGACAGCTGTACTGGCAGCGGCCAGATTGTACATGTAGTTATACCAGTAAACAGAGCTTCTCATGGGAGGTAGTTCTGCTACAATGGGAGGTAGTTTTGCTAGAATGATTCAAAGCACAGCTATGCTGATATAAAATGTGTCTACTGTAGAAATGTTGCAGAAGTATAGGATCTGTTCAGAATACTTCTCATAGAGAATGGACCCATCAGCTTTTCTGACCAATGTGTAGTGGGGAAGAATTGAAGACTTCTGCACTACTACCCTTTCTCTCTTTGCAGGCAGTGTCAGGCAAGTAGTCCTTGCTCTCCACACACCTTAGCCTGTGATAGTTCAAGAAAGGGACTGGGGAGGTGTGGCACTTGAGGATGCATACAAGCATTCAAATAAACCAGTAGAAGTTAAAACAATTTAGATAAAGAAGTTGAAAACCTTACCAGTTCTTGGTTGTGCAAGAGTTCATTAGCTGGTTGCCTACTCTACAGACAAACTGCGGGGACTCAGAGCATGCATCCCAGCATGCTTTGCAGGCTCTATAGTCTGCCTGGAAGTGAAAATGTGGAGGTAACAGGTCAGGGCTGATGAATAGCTGGTGGCCACAAGGAACCACAGCTGCCTCCTCATAGCACCCTACCCCGCTACCTCACAGCTATCAGCCTGTCAGACTGTAGTCTTTGCGGGCTGTTGTCATGGGAAGCCTTGCTGCCACGGCTGGAGATCAGGGTTCTCAAGCTTGTCGGGGGCAGGGGGTGGGGAGTGTAGTAGGTTTCAGGGCTTTTGCTAGTTCAAACACGATACAATCCATATTCCCAGGGTATGCCTGTCACACAAGCACCCTCCAGTCTCGCATCCCCTGGGTCTCTTCTCAGGCCCTGAAAGTCCTTGATCTGGCAGACCAGGCTACTCTCTCTCACTTTCTGTCTGTCTGACTCCCTGGTTTGACTCGCCCCCATGCCCTGCTGGAACCTTTCACCTTCTGTGACCTGACCCCTAATTAGCTCCCTTAGCTGGCCCAGTCCTCCTGAGCAGCCTGCAATTAGCCTTACCACTTGCAGCTAGGCTGGAGCCTCTGGTCCTGCACTCTGCTACAGCCTGCCACAGGGAACTTTTCCTCCCTGTGCAGCACGTAAAAACTGGCACCTGCTGCTCCCCCTGGGGGTAAGAACTTCTAACCTGTTCCCAGAGACCAAGAACATTACTCTTGCTCCCCTCACACACTGATCCTAGAGGGGATGGGGGCAGCAAGAAAAGCAGAAAAGAAACATGGGGAATGCAGTCTGGGGAGTGGGCACTTGAGTCTGGCCAAGTCACAGCATGTCTTTGGAGGGGAGGAGAAGGTGGGGTAGGGTGATGCAGGCTGGGATGCTAGAGGACAGTTATGGAACTTCTGTCAGTACACATGTTCATTAAACCTGTTTAACCCATATTAGCCTGGATTTTGACCTCATTGGATGTGGTCTATCTTTACACCGCACCGGCAATTTTTAGACCAGATTGTGTTGTGAATGCTTGTATACCAAATGTTTCTATCAGACTAGAAAGGATTGTACCAATATAAATGTAATGCTTGTATGCACCCAAAGAGACTTGTGCTCTTACAGCCTTCATGACTGAGAAAGAAATGTGACAATCTAACCCATAGCGTTCAGTTAGTATGTACTTTATCTTCATTGTAAGCAAAGTGGTTAGTGAAACTTGCTGTTAACTAGTTTTATTTTTGGTCACAGAACAAACAGTTAGAAGTCATTATGACTTGATACATAAAGGCAACTATATTATGAGTATATTTTTACATTTTTCAAACAGTATTGAGGGCTTATCCTTATATTCATGGTACATTCTGAACTTTCTTTAAGATTAATAAGAGGTGTTTCTGTAAAAGGTATGTAAGATTGGACCATTTTTTGTGCATATTCTTTTGATTGAGATGAGCTATTTGTAGGGGGAGGATTTACCCCAAGTCTTTTAATGTGAGGGGATAGCACATTTCAATACAGTAAGCATTAATTAAATACATTTTTTTCCTTTTAGGTTTAATTCCAAATCTAATTTATGTTGTTATACCAACTATACCACTGCTGCTATTGATATTAGTGGCTTTTGGGACTTGCTGTTTCCAGATGCTACATAAAAGGTAAAATCACTGGGCACTGGTATAAAACAGTATTTTTTGTTTCTGTTTCATGTTTCCATTGGCAAGCTATTTCCATTGAAGGAACGCTTACATCCCTGCCTCTTCACCCTCAAAATGTGCAATCATGTCATCCCATAAAACCCAAGCAATTTGCACATACCTCAATTAGCTACATAGTCATGTCCATGGCTTTTCAACTGTGGGAATGCTCTGTCCTAGTATAGATTGGCAGATCCTTTAAATTATACTACAATGGTGAATTCTGCTGCTTCTAAGCGGGAGACTTCTTTCTTGCCACTGCAGCATGTTGACTTAGTCAGCCCTTTCACCTTCCTTATGCCCATCTATATAGTAGCTGTGCTTTAGGGAGTAGCGATAGGGACTTCACTGACATGGAACATGCTTAAGGACTCTCATGAGAAATTCCCATAAGTAGCTAGCAGACAAGAAAAGAGAGCTTGATCAGTAAATGGTCAAGTCTGTTCAAAAGAGAAGAGGATTGTTATCACCTGTGGTATGAAGAAAGAATTGCTGGAATAATGTAGATTATAGTGAGTCATTAAGTCAATATCT
Organism: Alligator sinensis; assembly: GCF_000455745.1. NCBI lineage: Eukaryota > Metazoa > Chordata > Crocodylia > Alligatoridae > Alligator > Alligator sinensis. The sequence goes on from NW_005842053.1 coordinate 2,559,505, forward strand.
TCATTCAGTGTTTAGTTCTTATTGTGTAGACAACTTATGAATTTTTGCCCAGCTTTTGAATGTGTTTTTTTTTAATTTCCTTTGAGCACAAGGATAGTGAGGTTAAGAAAGTGAGTGGCTGTTCTATGAAAAGTGTTCTCCTGCATACTTGTGTGTCTCTGTCCCTAATTATTCTCCTGTTATCTTTTATTCTGGTACATAGTTTCCATCTAGCTTCACCCACATAGTTTCCATGAGGGAGTTTGGTACACTAGATGAGATGTATGGCATTTTGGGATAGGGATGTATAGGATTCTTGGATTCTGATGGGTTCATTGTGCAGGGAGCTGATTGTTGTAGCAGAAGTCTGTAGACAGGTTTTGCCTTTATTATTAAGGCAAGGCTGCATCCCATTTGGTGTCTGTTGACCAGTAGGGAGCTTGTTTCTGATGTGTTGGGCAAGGTTAGGGGATTGTTTGAAAGCTAGGAGTGGGGAACGAAGGAGAATGGGGAGCAGGGGGAGGGGGAAGAAGAAAGGGAGCAGCGGGGCAGAGGAGAGCCTGAGACTATGTCCCTGAAAGTCTGATCTTTCTTGAGTATAGGCTATAATTGTTTGATGATTCTTCTTAATGATCCAAGTGTGGAATTGTAGGTGACCACTAGAGGTGTGCAGTCCCCTAGGGTGGGGTTCTGTTTGTATTGTATCAGGTTATTGTGGAGTACTTGGTGCGTGTAGCTGAAACAGGGGCCCTAAACTGAAGCAGTGGTTTTTAAGAACAACACTTCAGTTTAGGGCCTTTTAAACCCTGTGTCGTGCACACTCTGACTTACCTGCCTCTCTGGCAGCAGGGAGGGGAGGGAGAGCTTGGTGAGAGGGCAGCAGGACAGGCCCTATGAGGAGAGACTGAGGGACCTGAACCTATTCAGCCTCGGCAAGAGGAGGCTGAGTGGGGACCTGGTGGCTGCCTACAAACTTATCAGGGGAGATCATCAGCAAATAGGAAGACCCCTTTTCTCCCCAGCACCACCTGGGGTGATGAGGAACAATGGTAATAAGCTGATGGAGAATAGGTTTAGGTTAGAGATCAGGAGGCAATATTTTAGAGTTAGGGTGGCCAGAATCTGGAACCAACTTGCTAGGGAAGTGCTCCTCACTCCTACCTTGGGCAAATTCAAAAAGAGGTTGGATGATCACCTGTCTGGGGTCTTGTGAACCCAGCATTCATTCCTGCCTGTGGCAGGGGGTCAGGCTAGATGATCTGATCAGGTCCCTCCTGACCCTAGCTACTATGAAACTATGAAGCTGGCGGTGGGTGGAGCGGTCCTTGGGCTGCGGGGGGGCCTGGTGCTTCCCTCCATTGCAGCAGCAGCGGTCCCCCCCAGGCAGCACCCACCCGCAGGCACACGTCTCAGGTGGTCCCAGGGGGCTCTGCAGCCATGGAGGGAAGCACTGGGCCCCCATGCAGCTCATGCATGCAGGCAAGCTTGGGGGGGTGCTCAGGCTTGCCACTTTTTTTGGGCGGAGCCTGCCTTCCCGGGCTGCTGCAGGGCTTCCTGCAGAGCCCCCAAGCTGCACGGAGCCAGGTGCTTCACTCTGCAGCTGTAGGGGCAGCAAACTAAAACTCCTCGGAGAAGTTTTAGTTTGCTGTGCTCCAAGTCATTTAAGGCACATTACACTGCTGAATTTCCTTCGTTTTGATTGACAAGTAGTTTTAGGCTGGTTTCTATGGATCTTGATAGCTCTTCAGTGAGGGTGCTGCCAGGGTTAGCTTTTGGTCAAAATCATTACTGTGTCCCAGAGCTCAGTATTGGGTCCATAGGAGATGCACATTATAATGTATCATTTTTTATTGCAGTGACAAACTTTTTCATACTAGTAGTTTCAAATAGAAACTGGATATGTTTTGATACAGAAAATAGTTTCAAGGTGTACCAAATGTTTCAATGCATATCAAATAACAATTGCACACTTTTTAAAACAAAAAGTATATTTTTACCTGCCATTATGCATGATATAAGATGTTAAACTATGCATTTTACTTCTACTGACATATCAGTAAATCATGAAAAATGCCATAAATATTATAAAAATTTTAAAAATAACAGAATTAATGGAACTATAATTTTAAAATAAAGTTTTGCATTTTTTATAAACTGTTTTTATAAACTTTTCAAAAAGGTTTTCATTTTGAGAAAAAATGTTTTTGTAGGGTTTTTTTTCAAAATTGATACATTTTACTAAAATTATTTGGTCTAATTAAAACTGTTTCCTGATGGTACACTGTTGTGACAAAAACAATTCTGATCAGCGCTATCAGCATTTTTGAGTAGGCATTAGGAGACTGAAGCAATAGGATACTAGACTTCTGTTAAGTATTGTGGCACTTTGTGTTTAGTATATTTAGGCACTTTGTAAAAAAAGAAAATATGAGCGTGGGCAGGCAATCCAAGGGCATGTTTATATGATCAAAGGACAGCTGCAGCAATGCAAGCCTCACTGGGTCTGTTCCTTCTGTGCCCTGAAATGAATGTGAGGTAGCTGCTGCCTTAGTGTGACACTGGGCACATTTGAATAAATGTGCTGACTTAAGATCATTTGCTGGCCTGTGTCCTGTATGGCAGCTATATTCCATTTGTTTGGAGGGATGCTCATGTGAGCAGTCAAGGCATGCTTCATTCCAGTACTTCCTTGCGTGATTCTTTGATGGTGCTTTCATAATCCCAAACAAGCAAAGGGCTGTCTGAACTGAAAGCATGTGATTATAGCTATTCCATTAAAAAAAGCAAGAACAGGATCCATAAGCTCATTGGTGTCAATGGAAAGAGTCTCACTGACTTCAGTGGGTCTAAGGCAGGGTCTTGTAATTCATCCATGAAAAGGAATTTTCACTTTCCAAGACACTGAAAAGGCAAAGCTCAAGGAACTGGAAATAGAGGTGAAAAATAAATGTAAACAAATCTGTTTTTATGACAGGGGGATTTTTCCTCTGAAAAGTTAGTTTGCTGTGGAGCTACAAACAAAGGGCAAGCAGAGCCCCTTGGAAAGTCTAAGAAGTTGCACACAGTTTTGGCTAGTTTAGTGTGTTAAAAGGTGGTAGTGAAGTGAAGCAAAGCAGGTCCCCTGCAATTAGTAGCAACAGTCAGCTCATTCATGCTTAGATGCTCTCCCTTTCCTTTCTTCCAGGGGAGCAAGGAGAAACTGCTTCAAAGACCCATCTCCATTATCATCTGAATGTCTTGCAGAAAGTTTAAATTCCAACCTGGTATATTTCTTAGTTTCTATGATTGTATTTCACAGTCAAAACAACAATAAAACACAATGTCCTCAAAATATTTATTGCCATTTTACTTACCTATCTTTCCAGAGCCAGAACTTCAGCTGGTAAAAATCACCATAGCATAACTGAAGATATGGTGTTTACCACCACTGAGGATCTGATTCTTGGTACTTAGTCTTATTTTAAACCATACATCATTTTTTTGATATTGCTTAGATGATTGTTCATTCAAGGCACTTCAGACATAAATGCAGAAAATGGGCCTGATTCATGAGTGTAGAACTGGAAAAAGGCAATAATGAACCACACACAGTTCTTCTACAAGACAGTTCTTCTTTGATCCAGTGGCTCATTTGGTAGATCCGGGGCTTGATCCAAAGACCATTTAAATCTGTTGGGGTCTTAAATAGCTCAGTGTTCTCTGGATCAACCCATTTTTCATTACCTTGCAGGACTTCAGAGGTAAGTCCAAAGAGTCTGGAGGGAGTCAAAATGTGTGCCAATTCCATGTGCTTCTGGGTATCTTAAGGTTTATAAGAAGTCAGCTTAGATTCCTTTTCACTTACAGATTGGTAAGTGAGTCAAAGTTAGTATAAAGCAGACTAACAGTTCTAACTTACAAAACGTTAGACATTAGGGCTAGAGCTGGTTAGAAAAATATATCCCCCTCCACAGACAATTTCAAAGAAAAACATTGGGAAAATGACAAAAAAACCCCTATTTATTATTACAATCAAAACCTTTCGATTCTGGAATATTGCTGTGGTGGTTCAGGAGACTGTAGTTTGCCCCCATCCTCGTCTCTGAGCTTTGATTCCTGGTTGGAAGATGTTGACTAGTTTGGTGAGGGAAGGGTAGCATAGCTACCATGTATGTTGAAAATCCCTAATCATTATAAGATCCCTAACCAAAATATAAGAAAGTCCAGTCCATAAAAGAAAATGGGAGCATGATTTACCCAAACTGCAGTTCCTGTGCGGCAATGCAGTAACATTACAGAATCAAAGTATTAGTTTGGAGCCTACATTTTCTTGATGGAAAAAAAATTCTTCAGGAGCAATCCCCTTTAAACAACTTTGTATTGTCAAAAATACAACTATCCACGAAAATAGTTTTGATAGAAAATGTTATACCAGCCCTAATAAGGACTTTTCTGTTACAGTCGTTCCTCACTACACTCCATCAACAACAAAGACGATCTGAATTAATGGATAGGTGTATGTCTGAAAGCCCCATACCCCACCACATCCTGGATTTGGGCCATGGAAGGATCAAATTTGCTGAAAATAGTTTACATTTTTATTTTTCAGTAAAGGAAGAACAAAAACCAGTCCAAACCAGTCCACACTATGGATTTCAAAGAACACCAGGAAGGACAGTAGCATGGAGGTATAAAGATTTAATGACTGAAAATGAAGCAAAAACTAACATTTTACAGTCAGGCTCTATTGCAGTGTCATCTCAGAACATTAGCTTGGAATGGCTTGAAATGCAAAGGATCAGCAAGATGAACTGTAAGTTCCCCCTTGAGGCAACTCTTCAGATCATTTTTATATGTAATGTTTGATTATTAATTCAGTAAGACAACATGCCATGCTAAATAAGGAAAGAGTATGTGTTTATTTTGCTAAGAGGAGCAACTCAGCTACAAGTGAATGATGAAATGAACAATGCAATTTAAGTTTATATGGGGAAATCTCTACAGTATGTGTCAGTTTTAAAGATCTGTTTGTAGTTAACCACATTTTTGTTTTAGTCCTTCATACAGTGTATCTTAGCTCATTACTGTAAACTGAACTGACAAATTTAGTGTATCAAAATTATTTATCTTTGCATAAACATTTGATAAAAAATGGATTGTTCATTTATTTATTTGCAGATTTTAAAAAGAGTTCTTGCTTCTGTAGGCACAGACTTTATTTTTATCCTATATGTCCTACACATCAGCAGACATTTATTAATGCTGTAAACACTGGATTTACAGTAGCAAAATTCAGGAAAATCACTTGATGCTGCATGTTCACTTTTTCTACAAATAACAATATCTGTATACCTTGTTTTTCCAAGACTGGCATATAGCATTCTGCCAGTGCTACAACACTAATTAGATTCAATTTAAATCCAGACTTTATTTGCAATACTTTAACTATGCCTATTTTTATATCTTTTGAAACAAAAGAAAAGGATGAATTAATACTGTATAAAGCATTACCTCCTTTCCCTAAGATATCAATGAATCTTTTATTTAAAACTCTGCTTAAAGTGGCAATCAAAAGATTCTAAAGATTGTAATTAATCACTTTTGCTAGCAATGATGAACTTTAGAATCAAAACACATTTTAAGTAAATTCAATCAATTAATCTTGTAACCTGGGTGGTACTCAGACAAGGTACCCCCTCTCCAATTGAAGGGATTTAGCGAGTGCTAGTATGTTGTTGAAGGGATAGGCACTCCCCTCCTATCCCCTATACAGTAGAGCCAAGACCAGTGGGAATTTAACCATATACAGGTTTAATAGGAAAAAGATATGACACACAGATTGAGGGGGAAGATGGGAAAATGGGTGCGGCAGAACAAGACGGGATTCAGTAAAGGTAAGGCACACATATACATCTAGCAGAGGCAAATTAACAACAAGTTTGGGGCTCAGAGGTTCACAGCATATAAGGCACAGATTCACCAAATATAAGGCACAAGTTTCACAAAATTTGAGGCATGATGGGGAGAAAGAGGTAAGGAACCCCTTCTACACAGTGAAAATTCCCTTTTCCCAGGAACTCATGCCTCGGCCAGGAATCAAACCCAGGTTTTCTACAGGCCAAACAAGAACTCTACCACTGAGCTGTCAATGCCTAGGCTGTAACCTGCAGCTCCAGTCCCTCCAGGATCCTCTGCATGCTGTCTGCATGCCAAACCAGGTACCCAGCCTCATACCAGGGAAGGGAAAGCCCAAACCCAAGCTGCTATCCACAACTCAGGGTGGGCTCTCTCTCACACCATAGAGCTCCTGGCTTCTCCCTGGGGAGTTTGGGGACCAGGCTGCCTACTGCAGGCCCAGGATCCTCCACGTACAGACCTGCACACTGGTGCTGGCCATGTGCCGGGGAAGGGAAGATGGTGGCCGTGTCCCTGCAGCCGGAGTCCCCGCACACTGCCCTGCATGCCGATCCCAGGGATTCCCTGCACGCCGCCCTGCGTGCCAAGGAGAGCTGCCCTCTGCTGCTCCTACCAGAATCCTAGGGTAGGGAGGCGGTGCCCTGCCTACTGCCCTACATGCTGAGCTCCTGGCCTCCCTGCTGGGGGTCGGATACCCGAGCCTCTGCCTGTGGCTTGGGGCTTTGCTCCCAGCAGGGGATCTGCCACACACACCACCCCGTGCACTGCTGCCACCGAGCTGAGCCACCGCCTGCAGTTTGGACCCTGCACCGGCTTCAGGGCTCTTCTGGGGCAAGCGCTCTACATCCCGCTGGTCAGCTCACCAGCTCTTCAGGCCCCTCTTCTTTGTCCCTCAGTGATCTCTCCGCTCCTGGGGCCAAGTGCTCTGCCCCTTTTATCCCCCTCCAGATGGCTGGCAGGACCAATCAGGTGACACGAGAGGTGAGTCTACTCCCAGATTTGGTTTCCCTACCTGGCCCCTAGGTGATGGGGGGGTAAGCCTTCTCCTTTTCCTGATTGGTGGGGAAAAGGAAATCCCCCTGCCCCAATCTTTTTTGAACTTTTCAAAACCTCTGGGCCAAGCTGCCACTGGCTAGCCCGTCACAATCTCAATAGCAACGTAACCCTTCTGCCAGATGCCTTTGGGCACCAAAAAGGGTGGATTCAGGTTCTACTAATGAAATTAAATAACACAGGTTCAAGCCCATATCTAGATGTGCAACTAACAGATATGCAAACAACACACAGATAACACCCAGCACAAGGGTCTGGCTTACATAAACAATAACAATATTTCCCCTTAATATACTATGCTGATGCATAATCAGGGTTGATAGTTTAACTTTAAGCAATTTTCTTTTATACATTTCTATTGCCATGAATGTCTGTTCCATCTCATTGTTCTTGATTTCATATTACTGATTTTTGTCTTACAAAAAGTTATTTTTAATTTTAATTAGAATTGGAATTCAGGGTGGATGGTCACCTGTTAAGTTTTTTTTGAAGTTCAGAGATAAATTTGCCTCTGCTGCTTTAATAGAAGAGGAACATATTAAACCCATAACACACAATAACCTAGCAACACTATTGCTAAAATATTATTGCAAACATTCAAAAACTCAAGATCAGGATTATGCCATAGGTTTTGCTCATTCACTTTTCTTGATAATGACTCAACTCTCACCCCCAAACAATTGTTTCCTTTCCCATTTATATAATCTTGGCATTTCTCAAATGGTCTTCCCTACTTATTCTCTACCATTCCTTTAGCTCACTTTTCTTCTTATTTAAGAAAAATGCCACAGTCCTGTGACCACCAAGACTAACGATTTTTTTCCCCTACTGACATTGGGAGTGCTGAACTGTAGTGGAAAGGAAATGGTGCTGGTTTGTAAAGCAAACTTACAGCATTGTTATACCTTATGCTGTGAGCTGCGCAGATGTCGATCAGTGTTTGTGCTAACTTAGAGTTTGGAACAGTCATACCCTTAATCCAGAAACCTTCTCTAGCTGTGACATGCCATTAGAGTGCTGCTGAGCAGGGGCAGGACTAGGAGCTGTAGGTGTGAGTTGCCACGAGCAGGCTACTAAACCAGAACAGGCTTCTATCTTTTCTCTACAGATGTTAGAGATCCTGGGATAATGGAAGACTTCAACTTGGGTAGCACATCTGTGGGGAGTGGCCACACTGGGTTGTGTGAATGAAAGAGAATCCTGCCTTGGAGATCATTTTGACACATAACGAGCGCTTAAAACCACTTTAAGGTGTTAATGTGCAGACAATCCAGGTGTTAAGAGCTCCAGGAACCACCCAAAATTACCATGTAATAAGGCCCCTATTTCTTGGCAGTACATGAAGAAAATGCAATGCACTGGAATGTTACTGACAGAAAAATGTTATTGACACTGGAACGTTACCGACAGTAGTCTCCACACTGATATTTGGAGAATGCAGGGTGTTTTTTTCCCTCCATGGGGGGGTAGGGAGGGGCACACTGATAAAAGCTGCAGATAACCCCTCAAAGCCATCATGCAGAAGTGGAGGTCAGCATTCTATACTGTCTCCAGAAGCAACAGAGCCTCTTGCAATGTAGAAGGATCCATGCTCTTGAGCACCTCCCCATAGTGCAATGAACCCAAGGAGCAGCTCAGGACTCTGGTGTAGGCCCATGTCTTCAGCCCATTGCTGAACTGGTAGGTATAGGGGTGCAGGCACCCAGAACTACCCATTGGGGAGCCCCAAGTCCCAGACTGCTTAGGTATGAGTGGAGCTTCCTTCAAGAGGGTGCTACCTATAGACTTTGCTTTGTAGGTATTAGTGTTTTTAAATTATATTTAGTGTTTTCTTTCTTTCTATGTTTGTTTCTATTCTCTGTAATAAATTTGGGTTTTTGTGTTTACACTGCTTGTGGGGAGGGGTTTTTGTTTATATGGCACACCCCAGCAAATTTAGTGCTCCCAGATTTCTGGTTGGGGGCTCAAGCCACTGGTATAATTCATGGGGTACCCCATAATGTGAACCTGAACCTTTTTGCTGCCGACTAGTGCCTGGCAGAAGGGTTACATATATATTGGTGCTGTACCTATGAATGTAAGTATCTTATGTATTGATTGAAGAAGATACTCCTTGGCTTTTCATTAAGTGGTAAACAGTAGATTTGTCCCATGCTATGGAAGGTTACATCTCTGCAGAATGGCAAAATAGTGCTACAGTCTTTCAGTAGTCTAGCCAGTAACAGGCTGCACACAGCTTTCTCCCATACTGTGCAGATTATTTCTTAAGCTTTGGAAAAACATATAGAGGGGGAGAGAAACAGTTGCTACTCCTTGGTCAGCATGAGTATAATTTGCATCTATTAGGCCTTTCTTCAGAGGTCTTATCTCAAGTTGAATTGATTGGCACCAGGCAGTCAGTATAGTATAAAGCAGGAGCCTACAAGAACAGTAACTATTCTCTTACTTGGTTCCATCTTGTTTTTCTTCTTGTGGCAACAGATGGGTTGATGAAACTGCTCAGTTTGACCTAGACAATTTGCTTTCATGTCTGTGAAGACCAAGAGACCATTTGATAGCATTCTTTTTGGGATGGCAGAATGCTGCTTAGTTTGCTTCTTTAAAAAAAGCTCTCTCATTTCCAGCATAAAATCAGCAACATCTCCCTTTGCCTAAAGAAGGGTGTTTATGCCTGAAAGCTTGCAAAGAACATTTTCCAACTATTTAGTTGGTCTAATAAAAGGTATCACATCTACCCAAAGAATCTTGCCTACCTCTCTCATTTCCTACCCTTTAACACAGAATGTTTAGGTAAAACTATTGAGAAACTGATTTGGGGATTTACTATATTCTCATTTTAGGCACAGAATTTCCTCCTATCAGGCTATTCATAGACATGGATTAAGCATAGATAAGATTTTTTTAAACATAGCTAACTCATTTCTTTTGTCTTCATCAAAATTATTTTAATGACCTGGACTAAACTATTTGTTGACTTGTCAGAAGAACTTTAAATAAATGGATGAAATGCCATCCTTCTGCCCCTTGATCTTTCTTTAAAGACTGAAAAGCCTAAAAATTAATATTTACTCTGTTTACCTTACGGTCCTTCTACAACAGGTTCCAGAGTATTCCACCTAGTCACACTCCTGCTCACTGTACAAGTAGGGCCACTCAGGGAGACAAAGAGACATGCTTACCTGTGCTGAAGTGTAATAAATATATGAATGAAACATAAGATTTCCATCTCCACCTTCTCAAAGACATGTACTATGATGGGCTGTGCTCTTCTAACACCTGAATGAACTACAAACCTGGATAGTAGCAATCTAGGGTAGGCTCAACTCAGGTAAAAACTACCCACCTAGTGGTATGGAAGGGGCTATAAATTTGGAGATAGGTGTCTTTCACTTTCTCCCAGTGAAGCTGTGTGTATAAAATAATTAAATATTCATTAAAGCAGAGACTGGGATATATGTATCCCTCCTCCCAAATATAAAGTCTAACTTGCAGGCTACAAGGTAATTTTGCGTGCCTTTCTAGGTCAAGGAATATTCAATCAGTCCATACACAATAAAACTGCTTCCAAAGGAAACTGTGATAACCCCCAGACTGCTAGGCTAGATGCAGACATTCAAAAAGCCTGAACCTGAAATGATTCAATCTTAGTAGGTTAGTCTAACCTGGCTAGGCTAAATCAGTTCTGTAACCAGACAGACATCCCAGAAATGCGGGCACATGTCTACATGGCTCAGGCCAGAAGCTGGGGGGGCACTAGAGCAGCCCTCCCATCCCTTTCATAGCACTGACCTAGATGAGGTGGGGAGAGGGGCATGGCCAGACCCCAGCAGGATGCTTTGATTAGCCCAGCAAGGAATTGATAACAATATTTATCATCCCCTAACAAAGTATTTATCACCCAAGTAAGAAAACAACAAAGGGACATTATCAGCTATCTATTGATTCTGCCTGTTGATTCAGCAGGGACCTAGCCAGCATGTGGTCTACTAGCTAATACACAGACATCTCCTCAGCAAGGCAGAGGGGAGGGGAGAATTCCTGTTTAGCAGTGAGTGGTGAGGGGGAGGGGCTGAGCACGGAGCTGCAGCCAGGGAAAAGAGGGGAGGGGCCAGCCCTGCTGTGGAGCAGAGAGCCCCACCCAGCCAAGAGAGCAAGCTAGGATGCTGGGGGAGCCTGATGTATCTTAAACCAGCAAGGGATCTGGGACAGATGTTGCATAAACCAGTTTCACCCAAATCAGTTAAGTCTGACACTACATTCAACCAGGTTTATCTCAAATAGGTTTCAGCCATTTTCAAACTGGTTTATGTGCACTGAACATCTGTTCTGTTACAGGTTTAAACCAGGCAGAACAGGGATATAAACCCACATAGTCTGTCCCCCACACAAATGTTCTAACTTCTTGGCTACATGTATAGATCCATTCCGCCTCCTTTTGCTGTTTTTTATAAATGGTGCATAAGTCCCCTTGTGAAGCTAGTCCTTTGCTTTTATCAACAGTTCCAAGAAAGAAAACACTTCACCCAAGAAAAAGAATCCACTTCATTTTGTGGCAAACAAAACATTTAATTTAACCCAAAGCGTCTTTTCTTAATAACTGAAAACTCTGAAATATTTCAATTGTGGTTGACACCAAATGTCATCATCATCATTTTTACTTTGGCTGCTGAAGCAAAAAAAAATAAAGACTATTTGTCAAATCTTTGACTCTTGTTTGTATATCATATTAACAGCAATAAGCCTCTTATTCAGAAGCCATTATACTCAGTTATGGCTCAGTTATGCAGGAACACTCAGTTACATAAGCATCAGTGCAAAGTCCTATATAAAAAATTTATAATATTTTGAACTTTTATGTGGCTTCATGAATTAATTAGAGTTGAATTAATTTATAACAACCAACAATCAGAAACAAATATACCATATCACACTAGAGTGATTTTGTTTGAAAAAACTTACATAAAATGATTAACAAATGGAGACTTTTGTTTACATTTAAAGTAAACAATATCTGGAGAAGAACCCAAGAAATTAGAACTGTGAAGCACATTAATACTTCCCTCATTTGAAATCTAATAGACTGTTCACCCTAACCGATATAACAGAAAAATGCTTTAAAACGACTAGGGTGATGACCCAAATCAGCTCTTATACCAAGGAAGCAATTTGCTTCATTCTTTTTCAACTTGCATAATTGGCTGATGTTCATTAGATGCTTTTAGAACATTAAACTTTATGAAAAAAGAGCTTTGAATTTTGTGTGTATGCATGTGCCTGCACACAGGCACATATCTGTAGTTTGTTCAGTAATAAATACCAGGATGTTTGCCAAAAAAGAAAGTATAAGGCACAACATTCACCCTTTGTTTCACAGCATTCATTCCAGAATTGTTACACTCAGGATAATTTTTGGCCAAGGATCAGTTTATCCATTATAAAGCAACCAGATTGATTTACATACCATGTACGTATAAAACTCGTTTCAAAGCTTTTTGTAATAGTTGAGAGATGAAATCTGTCATGATCTCAGATTAAACAGCGAGTGTAGAAACTCATTTTGATGTGTGGGAAGTGTTCAGCAGAATTCACTATGCTTTGAAATGAGAATGCCCATTGGGAAGGAGAGCATAAAAACTGCAAACATATTTGGCCTGAAATTTATCTTTTGTATTGCTTCCAGGACTTTGTTTTACAAGCTTCCTTAGTGTATCAGGCATGGACATTTTTTCAAGTTACTAAAGAATAATGTTGACACAGTAAAATCAGGTATTATATAACAATCTATGTAAAATGGTAAGAATCACTGATAAAAGTGCTGCTTTGAAATGCTTTTTATTCATGATGGGAGTTCTTGATATTCAACTTTTTCAGCTGCAAATTTACGTTTAGACAAGTTTTTCAGTTTTTTTTAATGGTTGAATGCTACATTGTTATACATTGTTGCATATGCTTCTTTCCTCCACATTTACCTTGAAACTGTATTTGCATCCTTTATTTTTAAATCAAGCTAATGAATAATTTTTTTAATCCAGTCCACAAATTCTGTGACTCTGACATACACCCCAGGACGATGGGGCAGTGCACACTCATAGCCAAAGGATACTACACCCGCCAAAAACCATCTGCCATTGTCTTCACACATCAGGGGTCCACCTGAATCTCCCTGAAATATTAAAATTAAGGGTTAAAAAAATTAAAAATTTACCATCCTTAAGATAATTTTCATTCTTCACAAAGTTTTGTCTTTATGAATGCCACAGCTTATTCTCATGCACGAGAAATAGGACACACATGAAGACATACTTGAAGGAAAACCTCTTTATTGTTTTTTGTGTTTTAAATGTGTGCGATCCTAAACTTCTAGTGTGTTTATACATGTGCTCCAGAAGTTGGGGGGCGCATTTTAATTAGAGTGGCTCTGAGAGCTGGATGCCTGAAGCGTCTCATGTATCAGCATCCCTGTGCTTCAAAATGGTGGTGGGCACACTTTATCTAATGTTCATTGAATGAGTTTTAGATAAAGCACCCCTGCCACCATTTTGGAGGATACTCTTGTTTAATATTCTTTGCTGCCTTCATGGTTTTATATCAGTCTTTCCTGCTAGGAGATGGGAGAGTGCTATATGCTATTAGAAGGGAGTACTCCTCAATCTCTTTTGTAATTTTCCTCATAAGAGGTTTCTTGCAGACATATCAGCTTGGCATTTTAAGCTCTGCATGCTTCATTTCCAGAAGCACGCACTTTTTCTTTGTGAGATGGTCACTCAAAACCCAAGTAGTTCAATACATAGCATTTCCAGCCTTTTCATCCAATATGATGTTTCCCCCTTTCCCCCTATTCTTTTTCATGGGAGGAGGGTCCAAAATAGATTGCCACATTTAAAACATATATCTCGATACATTATGAAATAGGTGAGCCTCTGTGAGAAGAAATTACATTCAAAGACAGTGACTGGTAGGGTTTTAATGAGTACAAGACAAAATTGTGAGTTATTTAGCAATTAGAAACAGAGTTATATTAGTAATGAACATGTATTGTTGTTATTTACCTGACAGGAATCTATTCCTCCTTTGTCATAACCTGCACACATCATATGTCCAGTGATATTATATTCTGGCATCTGTTGTTGGCATTTCTCATTTGTTATTAGAGGCACCTCTGTTTCTTGCAATATGCTTGCAGGGGCACCTTATTCAAAATACAAAGCATACCTGATTAAAATGCATAGTATACTCAGTAATCATCATTCTTACTGGCTGTGTCTGCACAAGATGCTGACTGCACAGTTGTTACTGCACAGTCATTTAGCACTTGTATAAACAAGTGTGCAGTAATAATACTGCAGAGTTACTGAGCAGTAGCATCACCAAATGGCTTTTTTGTGACTCGGACTGCGCGGTAGCCTGAGATAAACCATGCAGTAGTGTCACATCATGCTTTCTGCTATGTGACACTACTGTGCAGTAGTCATGGGTTACTGCACAGTCAGTGTCTCATGTAGACGCAGCCACTAATTCCAGGATTCTACTTTTTTTACAAGCACCACAGAGGATCTGATTCACCTCTGTGTTATTCCAGTTTATTTTGGTATAACTCCAGTGAAATTTATTTAGAATCTTATATGATCCTTGTCACTATGGTATCTATATCTCACTGTCATTAATGGATTTTCTGCCCTCTGAGGTAGGGAATTATTATTCCCATTTTTACAAACGGAATTCAGGCATGAGTAGATCATGTGGGTCCATGATTGTGGATGGAGGTGAGCTGAGCTAAGAATTCAGTGCAGGCTTTTTGAGTCCCATCCTTGGATCACATTCGTTAAGATACTTTTCCTGTTCAACTCTGGTATAAAATTGGAGTAGCAGCGGTAATGACATTCTGTGTTTCTATAATAGGGCTAACTACTAAATGAGTTTTCTGAAACATTAATGAAAATCATTAAGATAAATTACTGTATTTTGCACTGATCTCATAGCTAGTAAAAAAGTGGCTTGGACCCTGTTACTTGGAGTATATTACAGTAAAATCCCTGTTATCCAGGATTTTACTAACCAGGATACTCTGTTAACCGGAATTTCAGCAGTGGGATGCACATGGCACCACACCCCGGCACTTTCCAGTCTGCTGTGTCACTTTCTTCCCTGGCTGTGTGCACGTCCCTCCCCACCACCCCACCCCTCTGCAGCAGCCTGTGGCTGGGCTGCCCTGGTGTTTGGGGGGAGGTGGGGAGTGGCACGCAGATGGATGTAAAGGGGGGGACCCAACCCTGGCACCAGCATCTCTCACCCCACCTGGGGTCAGAGTCAGGAGCCCTGCACCCCTAGGCAGTGGCTCCAGCCACTCCCCTCCGCCCCCGTGCAGCTGCTGCTACCCCTCTCCCCCCGCTCTACATCCAGCCAGAAACCCTCAGGTAACCAGCACCCCCCCATTCCCCATTTGTGCCAGATAACAAGGATTTTACTGTATGTGACTTTTGATTGGTCAGTTAAAAACCTTATTGTACTGTATGTTCAAACCTTATGATTTTGAGTATAGCTCAGCAAAGGTGGAGCTGAACATCTGCACATTCTCACTGGACACATCTACACGTATGTATTAATGCAATGCAATAAACTCTGGAGCTTATTGCTCCAAAGTTTATTGCTCCTAGGTGTGTGTCTGAATGTGTGCCTGGGATCACAGCATATTGAGCTGAGCCAGAACAGCCCTGGCTGGCAGGGAGCCTGGGGAGCTCACGTGCACTGGTGCGGAGTTTATTACTCCTGTTTATCTACAACTACTATCCTGCTGCGAGTAAATTAGTTTACTCCAAATTAATAAGGGCTCATGTGTAGATGCAGAGACATTTACTATGCAGTTAATTAGTCTAATACACAGTAAGCATCTTGTGTAGAGGTGCCCAGTGACTCCAGATTGATGTTTGCTTTGCAAATCAAAATGCAAATTCCCAGTCTTGAAAACTGCCTGAGCTCCAGTAAATGAACTAGAGTCTTTCTTGCATAAGCTTCATTGCTAATAGTAAATACTTCACAAACCATGTGCTGCCATTAACTTCTCTGTATAGCCTTGTCTATGTCTCAGTGCAAATTCTAGGCCTCAGAGCAAAATTTGGCTTTGTCTGTAGTAATAATCAACAAGCAGTGGAATTGGCAGTACAGTGCAAATGCAATAAAGGGTCTGCTCATTTTTGAGTGGCAAAATTTCATTGTGTATAGGATCATAGGGGTAGATCATAGGAAAGTAGGGATGGAAGGGACTTCAAAAAGTCATCTAATCCAGTATCCTGCTCAAGTAAAGAAGATCCGTAAGCCATGAAGTATTTGTATAGCCTGTTCTTGAAATTTTTCAGGGATGGAGATTCCATGACTTCTCTAGGTAGCCTGTTCCAATGCTTGACCATCCACATAGTTACAAAGTTCCTCCTAATCTTCAACCTAAATTTAAGGCCATTGCTCCTTGTCCTGTTTCCAAGAGCCACAAAGAATAGTCTTATCTCCATCCTTTCTATAATTGCCCTGCAGGTATTTGAAGACTGTTATCAAATCTCCCCCACCCCAGTCTTCTCCATGCGTGTGTCTCAGGATCATAAGGGCATGTTTACACTGTTTCGGTGAAACATACCTCACCTCATATTCTACCTCATTTGATCCTGCACTGCATTCAATATACTGTGTTCCCACAATTAAGCAATGTAGCTGCCTTGGAGAAGCTCTGAGAGAGTAAGCACCAACAAATGTGCCTGAAACAGAACCTATGAGCTGTGCAAGGCATACTCTTAGGATATCTCTACAAGTGATAACAGCTGCGGCCTGTTTCATGTAGGCACTCCCAAGGATGGCAACAAGCAGTGATGATGCTCTAGAAGTCAGATGCAGACTGAAATCTGGCATAAAATTTCTGTGCGTGATATTTGCTTTCATTCTATTAGAAAAAAATATTAGAGAGATTTAAAAATATTTGCCACAGAAAATGTGTACATAACATTTTCTTTCCATTGACATTGTTTGGTGCACTGGAGCTCGACAGTGCACAAGGAGCACCCTTTCCTAGTTCAGAAACGTTAAAAGCAAACCTGAATTTCAGTTTTTAAGTTTGAAAAAGGGTACAATAAACAGGTCTCTTTCC
>NW_005842053.1:2576591-2584170 GCF_000455745.1 Alligator sinensis
CGTCTTTCAGAATGTGACAGCCTCTGTTCTGGTTTCTACTACTACATGATCATAGTACAACATATGAAAAACTAGGTGCTCATTCAAACTAAAATTATTGGATTGACTAATAATGAGAATGGCGTCCTCTTAGAGATGAGCTGAAACCAAATCCTTCCATGTGAATTCTCCTTGAGATTAGTATTCAAAATCTGGATATGAGTTGCACATCTCTGTGCCTTTCACTAATATGTTGACATGTAATAGACATAAAGGGCGTGTTTACACGTGCATTTAAGGACAACTAAATTTAATGCACATTAAGCTAATGTGCGTTAAGCGATTTTTGGCAGGTGTCTACACATGCAGAGACTTGGCACTAAAATTAGTGCCCTTGCCACTAAAGTTAGTGCCAATCCCTGCAGCCCTGCCACGTACCCCTAGTGGCAAGTCAGAACTGGCACTAAGTTAGTGCCGGGTCATGTCTACACATACATTAATGTGCTTTAACTAATCATTCCTGAATTTGATTCTGCAATTAGCCTAATTTTGCCATTTTTAATGCACATTAAGGGCATGCACGTGTAGATGTGTAACGCTCATTACATTAGGCTAATGTGCACTAATGTGTCTCGTGTAGACACACCAATAGAATATTATTCCCTTACATAGAACTCCTTACTATAGTTACTTTCCCACTAGTGTACTGGGTGATACTGAACAAATCACTATATCTCTCACCTCAGTTCCCCTCTCTGCACAAACAGATGATCATAACAATCATTTCAAATCTTAAAATAAAAACCGTTCCTTTGAAATCAAGACCAGAATCTGCCACATGAATTTGTATAGCATAATAGTTTTCAAAATGTGATGACTCACCTTCATTTGTAGTTCTACCCCATCCAGCAATAGAGCAATTAATTCCTGGCAAAACATTCTTACTTGTTTCTGGTAAGCAAATAGGCTGTATGTAATCTGTGAAAGAAACTTAATCAATTTTTCTTGCTTTTAGTATTCTGGGGTTTTTTTATATCACTAAGCAAAATGCACATCACTCCAATTACTCCTTTCCTTATTTAGGCAAGGCTCCCAAATAGTGTAGGACTGTGACTACAAAGAATCTTTAGCTTGTATAGTACATGTATTCCATAATCCTGTAATATCCAAATAAAATCAGGATAATTAGAGCTGGATCAGTTTAAATCATGCAGATTAAAAGTATCATATAAGAAAATACTAATACCCTTACCTGTAAAATTTACTTTGTATTGAAGATGCATCATGGCAATGTCATTGTTTTTTGTGCGCTTATCATAATGGGGATTTATGATAATTTGATCAATCACTTGAATTACTGTCTGTGGATATGTCAGATTCAAAACAGTATGCAAACCAAGTACAGCATTCCATTTAGATGGTATTAAATTCCTCCTAGACAATAAAATGAATATTCACAATTATTTATAAATAATGAAGATCTTGAAAAATGTCCTATTAAATGTGTTAACTTTTAAACCTGTGACTGTGTGTATATAAATACACACACACACACAAAAACTACTCTCTCTTTATTTATATTTATAAATAGTGCATTGTGTCACATTATCTGAAAAAGTATCCTGTAATTTGACAGTGCTTACAGTTTTCTGATTGCACTGTTGATGTAAAGTTTATTACTACTGGCTTTTTGGTACATTTTTGCCACTGAGGTAATTGTACATTATTTACACTTAACAACTCAGATAATGGCACAATTATCAATATATTCCAACTCAAGTATTACTATTCTTTAATCATATAAATTAAAAATCCCCATGAAATTCATAATCTCCTTAGAAATCATCCCCATAGAAATTTACCAAATATACTGCATACTAAGATGAGGTTTGTGTGGGCACATCTTTTCCGTATGTGTATCAGTACCATAAGAGCATGTTACCAGCTCTGTAAAACACAGGCTGCAGGGAAAGACAGGCTGCAGGTGCAGAGGTGACATGGAGGAGGGGGACAGTAGAGACTGGGGGAGAGTGGGAGAGCAGAGGCTAGGGGGGAGGAGGGGAGGGCCCTCCAAAAATTAGATTCTATACATGTAAAATGATAACAAATTTATACATATTTATAACTAATGATTCAGTTCTAAATTTATGAATAATTATTTGGGACATCTTAAATTCAAGGTCATCTTAGATTTTAGTAAATATGGTAATGTAATACAACTATGAAGACTGAGCATTGCCAGGCTACACAGGGGCATGATAGACTTAAATGAGTTTGTCTTTTCACCTATAACTGGCAAAAAATAAGTTGTATAAAAACAAAGAACAAAACTATTAGAATGAAATAGAAATACAATATTTAAAGTGATGAAAATTTGACACGTTCATTTATTGCTGAGCTGTATACATCATATTTAATTTAGAGACTGCTATGCATTTGGATTTGTTTTGAGTGCCCTTTATACAAGTTGGTTTCCAAAAATTATAAATATGTTTTTAGTCTGGTCAGTTTGGAACATCTGAACAGGTTTTTGCTGATCTTTCAATTTGATTACGTTTTACTTTAATGCTCAGAGATAAGTGTTTAATCCTGCAGCCTTTACTTATTAAATACTCCCAGTGAAGTCAGTGAAATACACTAAAACTATATTTGAGAAACTCTGAAGATAATTAGGGTCTTACCTGAGCAAGAATTAAAGAAGAATCACCTTGTATTATTATTATTATTACCTAGTTATATATAATGGTAGATCTACTGTGGTTTACCTATTCAGGGTACCCCCATCCTCAACTCTTATTATAGACGTAAAAATAACATATTGTAGAAAAGCATTTTAAACTATGCTTCACCTTCTGACATTCTTTTGACATAGTGAAAGACAGGTGACATGCAGGTGTTATAGTTTTGTCAGGGGAACTGCTGCTTTCCAGGTTGAAATTAGGAACATACAAGTGTTCATTCAAGTACTCCCAATTGCTTTGATTTTTCAGGGTCTTTGGAAAGGCTTCCTTGTTCTCCTCCACTCAGGTCCCAGGGGGATAGAACAGAATAAAAGGGTGTTCTGAGTCTGCTTTGGGTCCTACCCAGCTCACCCATCTCACATTTGATGTTCTGCCATTCAGTTACTGTTAGATCTATTACCATTAAATCTGGAAAATTCAGGAAGAGGAGCTTAAACCAACCTACCTATCCTACAATCCCAAGACTGAGGCATATAGAATATGCTATCAGGACTGCATTCAGGTTCTCTGGATTTGGAGCGTCTGGGTACCATAAGTCATTTAATGCCATGCTGGCCAGGAACACAGAAGGAAAAGGGAGTTTAAAAAAACTGCACAGAAGGAAAAGCTGTTCTTCTCCAATTGCCTCCAAGTCTCGACTGGGAAGAGAGTAGAGGAGTTACCAGACTGGGAACTCCCCAGTCTGAGGAATGGGTTGGGGGCTTTGTCCCACTGGTCCACTCTGCTCATGATTCAGTCTATGGGAGGAGAGTAGAGAGGCAGGATGTCCCCAATCTGGGGAAACACAGGGGTTGAGTCCACACATGGTGTGAGTGTTTGGTTCCCTGGGGACAAGTAGCGACGGTGCACCTTGAACTGCCGCTACTTGTCCCCAGGGAACACCCGTGCCATGCATGCTTTGGTGCACAGCAAGTTGCCCTGGGTGGGATAGGGAAGGCTGGGGCCAGCCCTGGGCTGGCTCCAGCAGCCTTACCTGGGGTTCTGGGGTCCTCCCAGAGCTGCAGCAGTAGCAATTCTGCCACACGGAGCCTGGCTGGCAGCCACAGAGTGACTCTGGGTGGCAGCTCCACTTTTGAGAGGCATGCGCTGCTCACGGATGTATAGCTCTGCTTTTTTTTCCCACAGGATTTTTTGACCCCTGGATATCCAAGGGTCAAAAATATCTGTGGAAAAAAAAAAAAGCTGAGCTGTGTATGCATGGGCAGTGCTCCTTTGCAGCGCGGAGAACATCTGAGTGTGCAGTGTGTGGTGCTGCAGATGTGTTTGCGGCACCACATACTGCACAGCCATCCTTTACTGGATGCAGCTAGGGAATCTATCCCTGCTGCTACACTCCCCACTTTCCAGGAATGGGAGGATTAGAGAAGCCACTCCTCAGTCTGGGAAAGAGGTTGAGAGCAGGGGAGAGGGGGCACCTGCAGGCTGAATGTCTGTACTGTTCCCTCTTTTAGAAAGACTTTTAGCAGAGGACATTTCTGAGAAGGCTCTACCACTAAGAATGAATAGCTATTCATACTGGGAGACCCTGTTCTGAGCTGATCTATGCATCAGTACAGATCAATCATGTTTCAGACAACGTGGAATCTACCTTGATAAGATATAACAACATTCCTTACACAAGTTAAATTGTAAGTGAGTAAAGAAAGCACCCCCTTAATTATAGATTAATTATAAATGTTTAGTGTCAATTTAATATATTTAAACACATTTTCAAAAAATATATATATTTTTTACATTCCAATATAAAAATGTATATACACTCTTATAGCTCAAGAAATGTGGCTATGAACAAGTGAAAGAACCACGAGCTTGTTTCCACTGCCTAATAACAATGCAGATCATAATTAAATGATGATCTGGGTTCTTATGTGTTCATATCCCTGACTTCATGTTATCCTTATATTGCTATAGACTTTCTGATGCAAAAATCGGAACAAAACCATGACCTTGCTGTACATGAGATCATCACAATATTAACTTTAAATGGGGAAGAAGGAAAAGAACAAGAGAAATGTTTGAAAAAGCTACAGAAATGTCAAGCAAAAGGTAGGGCAGAGTGGCATCTTAGGGCACCTATACATGAATATGGAGGCTGCTCCAATGTGCTGAAATTCCAGCGCATCAGAGCAGACTTGATTAATTGCTTCTGTTGGAGCATGGCAATTGCTGTGCTCCAACAGCCTCCTGCATCTCATGTATCAACATCCTCACACTTAAAAATGGTGGCAGGGGTGCCTGAACTAAAGCTTGTCAAATGAGCTTTAGTTCAACCCCCCCTGCCATTTTAAAGCATGGGAACATGCATGGGAACACTGATACATAAGATGCAGCAATGCTTTAATTAGATCAGTTCTCAAAACTAGTCTAATTGAAGCTCCGCTCCCCCTCCCAACTCCCAGAGCATGTGTAAAAATGCCCCTAGACGCTAAGCATCTGAACAAGTAGAGTGTTGCCTACAAAAGCCCATGCCTCTATGAGCCTTTTAGTCTCTAAACTGCCACCTTGCCCTACGTTCTGCATGACTTCAGACTAACATAGCTAACCACCTGTCCAGAAATGTCAAGAATCTGTTACACATTTACCATTTTTATTCCACTTACTTTCCACTGATGGCATTCCAATCGGTTTTATTATTTCATAGGATTTTCAAGAACTTGATCTGAATAATTTATCTGATGGGTCTAACAGACCATTAAATAATTCATTTTCAAGTTTGGAAATGCATAAACAATGACAGTGGTTAAAAAAACAAAATAATTTAAGCATGAAAATTTACTTAGCAGCAGGGAAAAAAATAGCGTGGTATTAAAAATCCAGACATAGGCCCCCTTTCTGCAGTTGGAATCTATATAAGTACAAGAATTGCTCTGTGCAAACCATGTTCTGTCAGGGTACTTGCATTTGCTGTGAGGCGGGGTCATTATGATTGATGTATTAACTCAAGGACAAAGTAAACATTACCCATATACACAGTGTGCTGCCGAGACCAGCCATTCATCATTGACAAGGGAAGCTCCACAAAGATGTCTGTTATTATAATGTAGTGAGACTATCCAAGGCCAAGCGCCTATGTTGGCATCATTTCCTCCTACAATCCTTGCACTGTTCTTCTGAGTTATCAGCGTTTTTCCACATGCTAAAAGTACAAAGCATAAAAAAAGAAGGGGAGGTGGGGGGAATCTGAAATGAGTTGAACATTTTTTAAAGATGAGTCCAAGATGTCCATTTAAAAACTGAGATTAGAACAAATGATCCTTTATATATGGGAGATCTTGAATAATTGTTTTGGGCTTAGACTGATCTTTAATGTAACTTCAAGGAACACAAAATGTTCCTGTTTTTAATTAATGTTCAAGTACCTCTTATACTTTGCCACTAAAATCACTGAAACCATGTATACATGGATTTTCTGGACTGGAATAATTTGATTTTGAAAGTTAAATTATTTCCTATTTACTTACGTTTATTGTTACACTGCAGATGAATCACTAAGTTATTGAGACACTGTTTGCTAGAATGAAAAACACAGGCAAATCAATTAACTGGCTATAGACTGTATAACACTACATGAGCTTCATATAACCTTATTTTTCACAACCAAACTTTCTTACTTGACACTAATAGCATACCAGTAATATATGGTATTTTAGCTGTACTACCCAGTCCTGAAATATGTATTTTTCCTATTGGAAATATAAAACATGGCTATCGCATACAAAGTTTCCCCTTTAAAGGACACTGGATTAAACGCTGTATATTATAGTAATGAGTAGCCTAATGTTTTAGAGAAACAAGTTCTCCCTATATAACATTTTAAAAATAAAAGCAACCCAGTATGTTTTTTCTTATGACTTTTAGGTGTTTGCAAAATCTTGCCACTAGAGATCAGTGTAACCAAAGAATTTTTAAATAAGTTAGATAGTGTGTAGCTTTTTATTGAGATGCTGCTGCATTGTGTAGACTATATGTGGACACACATCACATAGAAATTTAAGAAATATTTAGCAAAGATATAAAACTAGACCCCTGAAGAGCAAGAGACCACAGATCAAAACTACTCAAGCATTTCTGATACCCAGAGGCTTTAATATTATTTCCTTCGTTTGTAATGAATCTGAGCACTGGGACAGTGCCTGTGCCACCAATTAAATCTGATACATACAAAAATATATCAGGAAAGGAAGTCAGCCAAGGATGAGTTTACAGCACAAGTTTTTCTACACTCTTTTTCTAAACAGATTAAAATAGGGTGATTTTATATATATGTGTGTGTGTGTGTATTAAAATTTCTTCAGTAAACAACAACATCTGAACCAATATTGTAATTTAGCATTAGTTTATAATTTCTGCATTTCAGCCTCATTCTATTCCAAGTCTTCTGCATAATCCCTAAAATGTAATTTACAAAGGCAAGGCCAAATTCTGTTGTTTTTATCCAAATTCCCATAGACTTCATCAGACCATGCAACCCCCCTGGGCACTTAGTCACCTGCCAGGAAAGTTGGTAATGATGGTGCAGAAATGTGAGAGGGGAACATATCTGATCCTGCAGAAATGTGTAACACCTAGGAACTTTTGTGAATTAATTACTTCTTCATAAAAGTGCTATACATCAGTACAATAGGAGGCAGAAGATGCATGAACAATCTACCCTTTATGCCAGGGGTTGTCAATCGGGGGTACATGTATCCCCAGGGGTACTTGGGAAGGCCCTAAGGAGTATGCGCAGGCAGGCAGGGACAGAGCATCACTGCCTCCCAGGAGCAGGGCCAGGGCAGCAACACCTTTCTGTGGGCCACACAAGCTCCACCTGGCCAGTCAGAGTGGGGGGGAGGGAAATTTGCATGCAGCTGAAGGGG
>NW_005842053.1:2584180-2592417 GCF_000455745.1 Alligator sinensis
GTTTGCATGCAGCGGCAGCTGCAGCCACCATCCACCACCCCGCACCACTGCTCCACATTCGGCGTCATGCCCCCCAAATCCCCCACATCTGGCTCCCAGGGGTACACTTATTAAAAAAAGGATGAAAACCCCTGTCTTATGCAAAGAAAGCAGGCTGCATGACAAAGCATATTAGCTCATTCAGCAGGGTGCAGAGCTGCTTTCATGCTGATGCAACATCTTGCGTGTTGGATAATTTCTTATTCACTCCATTTCCAGCAGCAGGAGCTGTGAATAGGGATGGAGGCTCACTGGGATCTCTTTTCCGCTACCAGCACTCACTAACTGATATGACAGAAAGGATTTCAAGTAAATAGGTCCCAGCTTTGACTTCTTTCAGAGCTGTCAGCTTGGAGCCTGGTGTTAAACTTGCTTTCTCCTTTATCATTCCCCTGGCTACCACTTGTGTAGCTGAGGAGAATCTATTGCATTGCTTTCCCACTGAGATACCGAAGAGGCAAAGCACGTGTGGAGAGCCTTTCCCCCATTCATTCTCCATGGCAATTTTGTCACAATATAAATGGGTCTTGGGCTGGGCAGAGACACTAAGGCATTATAAAACTAGTGACCCTTTCCTTTTGGGAAGTATCTGTGGCTATGAACCATTAGTAACAAACTTACTGGGGAGATATTGTCCTAAGAACTGTTTAGGACTACACTTCAGCAATGCCTTTATGGTAAGACTTTGCCCAATACAAATGTTATCCTACTGCCAGGAACCCAAGTCAATCAGACAAGAATAGTAGATTTATTTCTGAATCTAATCTTACAGTCCTTAATCAATCAACATTCCCATTGACTTCAGGAGTTTTGTATGAATAAGGTCTGAATGCAAAATGTTGGAACTGGCCCATGGATATCAATTAAAAAAATAAGCACATTCTAATCATCTGTTCAATCAGTTACTGAACAACTTCCTTAGGATATAATGGTGTCACCCTATAAAGCAATCCCTATCCATATCCTTCACTATGCAAGCAATCTATTTTTGTAAAAAAAGAATACAATTAAGATGAATGTTCTCTTCCATGTCCTCTTGCTCTTCTCATTTTTCTGTGCCTAACAGAAGACATCTTGAAATCAGAGGCTGCTCTTTAAAATATATCAATTGTTGTTATAAAAAAAGATGGAAAATGGCTGAAAAAGTTAATTTATTACAGCCTCCTGTGAGACTGATAAATATTTGGGAGTTACACAGTATACTTATAGCATAAAATGTAACAGTCTTCTTACAGTTTGACAGCAAATTAAGTATACTTTATAGCCATCATGATCAGCAACAATCCCTCAATTTGAGGGTGATCTTGAACTGAGAATGGGAATGATGACTGCATTGAAACCTGGATCTTGGTATCTTTCCGGAGATTGCAAGCAATAAAAACACACTGATGGAATTTCCCAAAGAAGGCATTTTGACACTGGCTTCTGTGCTGGATGTCCACATCAGTGTTCGCTTTTTGAGAGAGGTAGCTACTGAGATCAGGCAAGATCTTGACTACCTCCCAGATCTTTGCCTCAGTGATAATTTGAGAAGACAGGTCATATTCTTGGCCTGGAGCAGGCTGATAGAGCACTTTAATCTTCTCAGTGTTGAGAGAGAGGCTCAGAGTAGGCTTCTGAAAAGAAATTTAGTGCAGTCTGGAGGTTCTCCTCAGTGGGCACATCTACATGTGCAAATAATCCAGGAGCATTTTACTCCAGAGTAAACTACTCTAGAGTAAACTCTCCTGGCCATGCATTTACACATGCAGGGACATGGGAGAATATTTGCTGCTCCTGCTCCCTGTGGCCCTGCACCGGGCTCCTGCCTCCACCAGGGGGTGCTGGAGGCTCTGGCCGCAGATGACTGCAGATAGCAGCCATCTTTAAAAGGCAGCCCTGCATGCTGCTCCCTGGTCAGCTGCTTTTCTGGCTGGGAGCAGCATGCAGAGTGTGGATACAGCATGAGATGGCTCTCCTGTTTCAGCTTCTCCCTCCATGTGCCATGGCTGTTCCAGCCTCTGCCCCAGTAGTGATGTCTACCACCCTGAGCTCCTGCTGGCCATGGTGCTGGCCCTGCTGGCCCTGGCAGGCCCCCTGCAAGGTGGACACCCATCAGCAGGGGCCAGGGTGCTAGGAAAGGTGCTAGCCAACCACCTCCTCCTGCACTCCTCTGTTGCAGCCTGCCTGGACAGCCATCCATAGGCCTTGGCCCCACTGCACACCTGAGAACCATGCTCATGGTGGACAGTTCTCCAAAAGTAGTTTATTCCCTTCCACAGACACAGATCCCCTTCCTCCCTCCTTTCCCAACAAGAGACCCTGTCCCTCCTTTCCCATTGCTGGTGGGCCTGGGAAGCTGCCTGCAGTGCCCAGCACAGGGTCATGGCATGGGACAAACAGGCATGTGGGGCTGCAATGCCAGGCACCAGGGGCAGGGTCCAGGCAGGCTGCTGTGGATTGTCTGGGGCTTGCTGCCATGGAACCAGGAAGCCACAAGTTGGCTGCAGGTGAATCCAGGTCTTTCCAGGCCTGGCATGTGTCTGCAGTAATGGCCCTAGCAGTTGTGTGGTGATGCAGTGCCAGGACCTGATGTGCAGGCAGGCTGTTGCACCTGCCCTGGGACCTGTCCTGGGGGATGCAGTGGCCACAGGCTGCCAGAAAGTGTCCCAGGGCCCCTGCATCATCTCAGGCTTTTAAGGGCCTGGTTCTGGGACAGGTATAGAGCCCATCCAGTCCTGGAGCAGGAGAGGCTCCCAGCCTTGAGGCCCTGAGTCTAGCCTGAGGCTAGCCCCCTCGCAGTGGGGCTGACTGAGAGCAAATTTGCTCCCACTCAGTGTCTACACATGCACTACTGTGCAGTAACTAATTGTGAGTAAATTTGCTACTTGCATTTGCAGATACCAAATTTACTCAAGAGTAGAGCAATTTACTGTGCAGTAAAAGCATCTGCAAGGATAGACATGGATGCTTACTGCACAATAATTTTCTTTACTGAGCATGAAAGCATCTTGTGTAGATGTGCCCAGCATTCAGAAGGACGAGGCAGTTGTCAGTATATTGAAGGTCAAGGATAGTTGTTTTGGATTCTCTGGTCTTCAAATGAAAATATCCTAGACCGAAGAGCCCTCCATCTGTTCAGTATTCAGTGTTGATTCTGAAAGGGAGGTAGTCCATAACAAAAACCAGGATGGCAGCTAAAAAATGGAGAACATAATTGGGGAGATGATGTATCCTTGCTTGTTCCCAGTTCAGATGACAAA
The DNA here is from genome assembly GCF_000455745.1 of Alligator sinensis. Classification (NCBI taxonomy): domain Eukaryota; kingdom Metazoa; phylum Chordata; order Crocodylia; family Alligatoridae; genus Alligator; species Alligator sinensis. The sequence continues at coordinate 2,587,462 of NW_005842053.1, forward strand.
TGGATCTGTGTCCAATCCATTAAAAAGAACAGTCACAGTCAGTTCGTTGTGGAGAAGCCCCAGGACCATGATGCATTTTTCCAAGCTGATCATTTCTCCTTTTCTGGGTGGGCCTAAACCTTTAGGACCTTATTCTTATGAATATAATACTTAGTAACTATTACCTCCTAAATCTGTTTATAAGAAAAGCTAATAGTCATGACAGAGATATAGGACATTACAGAGACACATTTGTTATAATGTACAGTGAGAGACATTAGTGTTTAGGATATAATCTACCACATTCTCAATTTAATTGAGCAAAGTATTGGGAAAGAACCCCAAAACATTCATTTTATTTTCATTAGGGCCATTTAGAGTATATCCAGCCAGGAAGAGAAAGATTTGGCTCATTTATGGTTTGCACTAAACATTTACATGTTTGTCAGTGTCCCTTTAGGGACTGATCTTAAACCACCAGAACTTTTAGTTTTTCCTAAGCATTTTAAATATATGAGAAGAATGGCCTAATGCAAAGAACACTCCATTGGGGCTCACAAAACTTTCTTGGTTGTTGTTCTTCATCTACCAAATGTGGATAATAATATTGACATACTTTTAAAACACTTAAGAGAGTTATGAATGAAAAGTGATAAGTATGAATGACAGTATTTTTTTAAACACAGAAGCCCCAAGAGGCCATACTTAAGATAGTACCAGATGGTACCCAAACACATAGGCTGTATACAGATATTTGGGGAGGTTAGAGGGAGGTTAGATTGGGTGGGATTTAGAAGGGTGGGCAGGATGGGGGGCTAAATATAGCCCCTAGTCCTGGGTGGTAGGAGAGGGAGCCTCCATATCCCCCCTGTGGACTCCACGAGTCCCCCCTGATCCTGCCAAACTCTCCCAGACTCTCCCAACCCCCATTTACCCCCAAGCCTCCCATTGGATGCCTCCTGCCCCCAATTCCCCTGATCCCTCCTGTAGACCCTGCCTTCCCCTGAAATCCCTACCATGAACACAGCTTGCCCCACTGATCCCTGATCCGCATCCAGACCACCTCACCCTCTCTGAGCCTGCTTGCCTCTCTGATTCCCCCAGCCCCCTGTGGTAGCCCCCACACCCCAACTTACATTAGATTGGGTGGGCATTTTTAACTCGATCTAACCCCCACCCCAGAACTTCACCAAATGTCTGTATGCAGACATAGTTATCATCTCTGCCCAAGATCACAAAATCAGTGGTAAAGATACAATGGAACTCAGACCTTCATATTTCCTGTCCAGTGCCCCAAATATTAGGTCAACCTTCTCTTAAGTAAAGTACTAGCAGCTATTATCTTTATTATTATCACCTTCTTCATTTAATCCTTTGTGTGACAATAATACATCAATCCTTACCTTGGTGTCATTATTACACTGTGGTTTTCTGCTTCAGTGATTTTTACAAATGAATCACCTCCAATGGATGACTTGGTTGATGATGTATTCACATTCCTATGAAGAAAAAAAAATAAAATAAAATAAGATTTTCAGATGTTTGTTCTGTTTCTCTAAATGAAAATTGTTTCAGAAACAATTATGTCACTAGCATGCATTTCCTGAAATACTAGGCACATCTACACATGAATTTATGCATGCATAAACTTAATGCCCCTTAACCTAAGGTGTGTGTCTACATGTGGATGCCTTAAGGCACCTTAACATGGCTTTGCAGCCTGCCCTAGTCAGCACCCTGGACAGCTTCCCTTATGGCCAATTCTAATTTGTTCCCTTGTTCCTTCTTTCCTAGCAAATGAAAGCAGCGCTGCCAAGAAGTAAAAGTGGCGGGGGGGGGGGGAGTGGGGCGGAAACGGGGCGGGTGCTGTTGCAGCCACTAGCATCTCTCCCACCCTGAGGCAGAGGCACAGGGTTGCAAGAGCCCAGCTTCCCTGCTGACAGGACGCTCCAGGGGGCTCTGCTTGGCTCAGCCTGGGCAGGCTGGGTGCAACACAGATGGGGGCTTGTTGCCCAGCCTGCCCTTGCTGAGCCGAGCAGAGCCCCCAGGAGTGTCCTGCCATCAGGGAAGCTAGGTGCTTGCCTAAAATGGAGGTGGCTGGACCAGGGAGAGCCACGCTAAGTGCTGGGGTCAGATGCAGCCCCAGCTGCCTGGGGCTCAGGTGGGAGCCCCAGCACCGACTTCTAAGGGTGCCTGAATCCTGGGCAGGTAGCAAGGAATCCTGCCACTGCAGGGGTGGCATTGCCTAGCCAGCAACCCCATGCATCTGCCTTGGGGCAGAGATGCTAGCAGCTGCAAAAGCACCCAACACTTTTACTTTTTGGTGGTGTCAGGTGGCAGTGTGTGGCCCTGCAGGCTCAGCTGTGGCCAACACAGCTGACATAGTGTTAAAGTGCCATACCATGTCTACATGTGGGTTATGGTGAGTGAACTAATCAGGCCTAAATTTGATACTTGCTTTATGCAGGTATCAAATTTAGTGCCAAATCAACCTAAGTTGCCATATTTAAGGCAAATTAAGAATGGGCACATGTAGACCCATCTTTAATATGTCTTAAATATGGCAACTAATGCAACATTAACGGTCTTACTTCACCTTATAGGTGCATGCGTAGATATGCCCACTGAGTCTTTTTATATTTGGTCCTGTTTCTAGTTGCATGCACATTCAAACACCAGACAGTTCTCTTTTAATTGCCTAAAAATGAAATTCACGATTGAAATATGCCTGTTCTATGAGCCATTTTTTCTATGCAGTTCTATTTTTCTCAGGCAGTCTTCCTATAATGACACACTATGCACTTTAAAAATTGTATTCTATCAGTTACTTGGCCTTCCAGGCAGTCACAGGAGACTAAGAGTCATGGCAAGATATACTGAATCAAATTCTGCCCTGAACTGCAAATGGTACATTCTCCTTGCTTGACTCGTAAAAGATCCCAAAGTGCCACAAAGAAACTCCACTGAGTTTTTGATTGTTTTCATTAGTGAACACAGCGTGTTTTTACCAATATAAAATATGACCAGTTGAAGTTATGAGTATGGGCATTTACTTACATTATTGACCTGTATCCTATTTGACCTTTTAGATCATGATTCCTTGAAACATTTATTTTTAATTAGATTGGTTTAAGAGATTCTGCAATAGGACCTATTCTGTCATTCCTTCAATGGTCACAAAATATGCACCAAAAACATTTTTAATATCTACTCTGCTTCTCAAAGTAAGTCAGGTAGAGATGCCTATTCCCCCTCTCACTTTTCTGCCTTTCAGGTACCAAACCAGTAGATTATTCCCTTCAACTTTTCTCTAGTTCCTATGTTAAACAAATACTTTCTTCACTCCCTGAAATCAAGTTTAAGCCAATTCTTTGAGTCAGAATTCAATTATTTTTCTTGAGTTAATGGACATTATAACAAGTTAGATGACTGCATATTCTTTAGATTATCTTATTGAAACATATATACATATTTTGCTGATTCCAAAAACCTAGAAATGGATATGAAACCAGGCACATCCTGATCCATAGTCTGTTGAACATCCACTGATGCATTAAAAAGTAATTATGGCATACTATTTTATTTCATTAGTCCTAAAAAAAGACAAGAAAACAACTGGCTGTCTTGGAAATTTGCTGCTCTACTAATGTCTCACTGTGTAGATTCAGGACCTCATTTTCTCAGCTTCTTTAAATTCATTGATTCAAGATGAATGAACATATCTAGGACAGACAAGATGTAGATCATATGTGCTCAGAAAGTTTTCATAGTATTCTTCTGAAGAAATTCTTTTATTGTGCTCTTGAGCTCTGATCAGTACTCAGAAACTACAGACAATTCTTTAAATAAAGAAGAAAAGCCATAATTATGTAAAATTATGACTGCTTTTATATTCTACTTTAAAAATATAATTCATTAATATAATGGACCACATCCAGATGTAAGCAGACTTTTGTAAGTTTCTAAAATTGTGACTACGTGCTTACCTATTGAAGAAAGTGTTCAGGGTTAGTGTGGGACTGAGTGGGGAGAGGGGGCTCTTTTATTTAATTCTCTGCTTTTCTGACACAGGCTTGATGTGCAATTTTGGAAAAATCAGTGAAGATATATCTATATGACTTCCCTCTTGATCCTGGGTCTGCCCAATCCACCCACTTCTCAGGGGGCACTAGAGTACAAACTTGTAGGTAGAGTAGACTGGTCACTAGTATCCCTGAAAAGTTTAGAACAACTTCAGCATCCATCCTCTCCTCCCTCTCATGAGACAGTTGCTCTTAAGCTCTATAGAAGCTACTTGCTGGTCTTAAGCTCTTCAGACGATTTCTGGTCTCTGATTTTGGTTTCGTTTTTTTGTTGCAAGACCCAGAGTTGGAAAGAAAGTAGCATAAACATAATTCTAACTTTTCTATGCCTGTGGGTGTGTCTACATGAGATTCTTTACTGCATAGTAGGCTAATGTACTGTGCAGTAAAGCATCACTAAGTAACTGTACTAATAAGATACTATGAAGTATATTAGGCTACTGTGCAGTTAGTTTAGTAGATACTGTGCAGTAGGGCTTGTGCAGATGCTGACCGGGAACAAATCTGCTCTAGGTCAGCCACACCAGCAGGTGTCCTGGTCCTGGCACTGGTCAGCTCCTAGCTCGCACAGGAACTGGGAGCCAATCAGGACAGCAACCAGATCCATCTTTGCTCCCTCCTATCCCAGCATTGTGGGGTTCCTGGCTTCCCACAGGGGCAGGTTGCTGAGCAGCACTGAGACTGGAGATCTATCAGTGGGGCAGCTAGCAATGAGCCCCCATCTGGGTGGGGAATCACTGCTCAGCCAGAGATGGCAAGGAGCTGTCCCACCAAAGGGGCAGCTAGCAGTGAGCCCCTGCCCGGTGGGGAATGCAGTCCAACTGGGGACACTTTGCTAGCTGCCCCACTGGTGGATCAGGGCAGGGAGCTGGGAAACAGCTTGGGGGGTGGGTGG
>NW_005842053.1:2592562-2611640 GCF_000455745.1 Alligator sinensis
GGGGGGGGAGACAGGATTGTATCACGGGGCTGGGAAACAGCTGGGAGGGGGAGGAATAGGTTCTAGAGGAGTCTTTGTGGATCTGGAAGCTGGCTGGGATCTGCCCCAGATGGGGAAGCTCTGCAGCAGCAGCTTTCCTGCCCTGTGCACATCAGGATCCCTCCCGATGTGTATATGACCAGGAGACAGCTGTCTCTTGGCCCTGTTATCCCTGCTAGCCCCTGGGTCAGCAGCCATGGGGAACTGAGAGCTCCCCCAGGCTGCTGCAGGTAGACATGCCCTGTGCTACCTATTCCATAGCAGTGTAATAAGCTTAAGTACCGTTAAGTGCTGTGACACACTCCAATACTATAATACTGGGGGACACAAAAGTACCCAGAGTAAGACAGGGCAGTTCTAAGACTAGAACTGATTGTATTTTCAGGTGGGTAACATGAAGCTTTTTCCAGTTCACAAACAACTGATACTTAAGCAAATGTATATTAAGTGAAATATCTATGGACAACATGATAAGCAGTTTTTAGCTTCTGGGCTGCTTGTAATCTGTTCACTTTGAGTAATCCCTATCTGTGGTGCATGAGTCACAGAATAATGTTTCTACTCTTCTCCCTGTTTCAATGACAAACTTTTTAATCTGGAGAATGATAAATACGAAGAACAGTAGCAAATAGTGAGTAGCAAGTAGTCTGGTTAGCACCACAGTCTGCCTGTTAATATATATGTGAATGCCTATGCAGAACAGCCATTTCACAATTTAATTATTATTTATTTATTTTTGGAATCACACATCTATTATCTGCATGAAGGTTAGCAAATTACAAATAAAGATAAGAACTGGGACTTGGAATGAAGCCTCTCAAATATCCACTTGGTTTACTTAGCCAGTTACCCAAATAAAACCTGATCCTGAGAGGAGCTGGACACCAACAACTGAAACTTCTCTGTGAATTCAAGATGAAGTAACAGTCCTCGTCTGATGGTAATCAACATAGTTCTGAGTTTGGAATCATTTTTTTCCAAATGATATTAAGTTTAATAGCCAGCACTGAGAATTGAACTGGGACTCTGAGATCTTGATTTGAAAACTATATTTGAGCAGTATTTGAACACAGTGGAGACTGCAATGTTCTGGGCATAGCTTTCAGATTCACAGATGCTTTATCATGTATGAGATGGAGGTTCTCCTGTGTAGCCCTCATTTATGCCAGTGGAGAAGAGTAGCTCTGGCATGCCCTCTTCTCTTCATTTTTTCCTCGGTCCCATATCTGAAAAGTGTTGGGGGTAGCTTGGCGGTCTCAGCCAGGTCCCACCAAAGGGAATTTTTTCTGCACAGGCAGAACTGTGCACTGGCCATTTCAAGCTATTTGCTGTAATGCAAAATGACTTTAGGAATCCATATAATCTGTCAGAGATTAATTTGTCAGTCACTTCTCATGGAGTTTGGCAGCAAACTTCCATAGACTTTCAGCAGGGAATTGAGGGCCCCACTTTCTTAGACATATTTGAAAATTATAATCCAAATTAAGTTGTCCCTTTTCTTTCACTCATCACTAGTAACAACAAGGACTGCAAGTGTGATAGCTAATTTTAGGTCTAAATCTGCATTTCTTGTTGAGCTCTTGGGTGCAAAAAGACTGTTGGAAGTGACCTTTCACAGTTCAGCAGCTGCTCAGCTGGAGTTATCATCACTGGAAGAGTAAATACATTTCTAACCAAGACAACAGAGCATCAACAACAACAACAACATAGAACATAACACTGGTCCTGCTTGCACTGTACGTGGTTAATATGCAACTATTTCTCTCAAAGTTCCCTCTCATTAACACTATACATTTTGAATCCATAAAAGGTTAAAAAAAAAGGAATCTATTTTGGAGCTGTTTCAGGTCTGTACGGTTCCAAGGCTTATCTGGGGAAGAAGTCATCATTGTTTCTAAAATGAATATTTGGCATAGGCTCTTTCCAAGAATGCATTAAATATCTTTATAAATACTACTAGCCAATTGCCTGTCAGGAATGACTGGGGGGCTGGGGTGGGGATGGATTGCCGCCACCCACTATCCCGCACCACCACAGGGGCAGGGGAGGGTGGTGGAAGCTTGCCTTGCAATCTCCTCTGTACCCCTTGGCCAGCACCCCATGCCACCACCACCTCCAGGGAGTTAGGCTGGGGGAGGGGGCAGTGAGGAGAAGGCCAGTGATGCTGACCTTGCCCCCACACTCCGTCCCCTCCATCCCCACCGTCCGGTCATGGTGATGCTTTGCTGTGCTGACGCTGCCTCCTGTCCAAAACACTCTTGGAGCACTCAGATTGGTTGTTTCAGTTAGGATTGTGATTGGCTGCCAAGACAACCAATCAGAGTATGAATAAAGTGTTATGGACCCACAGACAAACAGCTGGACTAAGGCTTTTATTATATTAGAATATTACCAGAAGGAACCCATGGACAACTCTGCTTTTTACCTGATACACACCATTACTGCATATTGATTGACAAGATGATTCACATGTGTGATTTATAAGCCATTAGGTAGAAAATGGCACTTTCTGGCCCAGCTATCAGACTATGCTACATGACTGTTATAGCATATCACTGTTCATAAGCTGAGCAGTAAATGACTCTAGCAAATACATAAGCAATTAAAATCAAAGGTAAATCATTCCACATGCACCTCTTTCTCTTTCCTTCAATGCATAATTCTAGGTAACTGCCCACTTTTAGCAGTGAGAGCTGTACACTATATGAATCTATTACTACAAGTCACATACTTACTGAAGAAAGTGCTACAGTAATGGTACAAAGAAAGTGATGATAGAAAGGTCCTCAAGGAGGTCAGGCAGGAAGAAGTCATGAACTTAACCAATATTTGCTTTCCTTCAGAGCCTGCAGCACAGCTACTTCTGTAGTATATAATTTAGTGTAATATTGGCAGCAAAACTGTAGATGAGTCAGAATAGGTGTCATAAAGGAAAGACAATAGTCAAGGAATTTCACAGCCATGTCAGAGCATAAATACTGACAGGTCAGCAGTGAGTGAAAATCATAGTAGTCTAATAGCCTATATGTAATTAATTAGTGGTTTCAGCCAGATTTTCCACTCCTTTCTAAAGAAAAAACAGAGAATTTAATTAAATTGTCTATACAAAAAATGTTGTAAGAAATCTGTTGTTATGGCATGGACTCTAAAACCAAAATACTAACCAGAGCTACTGAATACAGTACTATTTAGGTTTTAACATCTTCTATAGATGATGTGTTAGAAGGAATAAAGGAGTCAAGGAACTGACATAAAAAGCTAAACATGATGGGTAGGGAGAGACATTACATATCAAATGGTTTATGTGACTGGAAGCTGATTTAAACTTGTAACACAACAGAAGTTCAGTGCACATAAACTGGTTTAAAAATGGCCAAAACAAATTTAAGATAGAGCTGGATGGATGTAGTATCAGATTTAAGTGATTTAAGTTATACCAGTCTATCAAACTTTTGTTCTAGATCCCCTCCTGACTCAAGTTACCTTGCTGTTCTTCAGCATCCCATGATTCTATGTATGCCCATGCTGTCTCCTCTGTGGAGCTGGGCCAGCCCTACTGTCACCCTGCTAAGGCAACAAAGCCTCTGGTCCCCAGCCCTGTGTCCTGCTTGCACCTGCCAGTGGCAGTGTGGGGTGGGGAGGAGGAAAAAAGAGACCCCCACCCCCCACCATGCAGGCCCTCCCAGCTGTGCTCTGTCAGATCCAGGAGGTAGGGGGGAGGTGGACCATGGTGCAGGGGCCTCTGTTCTGCACCCCCTGACACTGCCCAGCTTGGCTGACAACCCACACAGCTCTCAGCCCTGGTCCTGCCTGCCTATGCCAGCCAAGCCTGGCAGGGTAGGGGGAAGAGTTGGGGAGAACAGGCTCCCCCCAGCTGTGCTTGCTCAGGTCAGGCAAGGCTGAGGCCAGGCCCACAGGGTGGAGGATCTGCTCCTCCCCACCCCCCACTGCTGCACCATTTGGCCAACCCAGGCAGGCAGGCAGGAGCCAGGACACAGTTGCGGCAGGACTGCCAACTGAGCTGCTCAGTATTGGGAGTAGAAGAAGGTGGGGGAGCAGAAGCCTTTGCCCCGCGGGTCTGGCCCCAACCTCCCCAGACCTGAGCAAGCACAGTTGGGTGGAGCCTGCACTCCCCCACCCTTCATCCTGCCCTAACCAGTGCAACTGACATGGGGCAGGCCAGAGCAGGGTTGAGAGCTGCATGGACTGGCAGTTGAGCCAGGCAGCTCTGGTGAAGGAGGGTGTGTGGGGAGGGAACCAGGGCCAGGCTGTGGGCTGGTGGTCCTTTGCTCCCCCACCCCCCTGATGCTGCCCAGCTCAGGTGACAGCCCAAATGGCTCTCAGCCCTGCTCCTGAGAAGATAGTTGATAGGAAAGGGAAGAAAATAGTTGGTAGGAAAAAATATTGTTCTCCCCCCTCCCCCCCACAGCCTCCTCCAAGCTGGGTGTGGGGAGGTGGGGGGAGGTGAAGGGTGAGGGAGCACAGGATCTCCCCCACCGCTCCAGCTGTGCTTGCTCAGGGCTGGGAGGGCTTGGCCCACAGGGTGGGAGTTTCTGCTTTCCCACTCCACTCTGTCCCCAATGCTCAGCTGACAGTCCTGGCATGGCTCTCAGCCCCAACTCCTGCCTGCCCATATAGGCCAAGTTTGGCAGCAGCAGGAGGCAGAGTTGAGCAGACCTCCCAAGCCACCCAGCTCTGATGACACGGGAAAAAATATTTTTTTCCTACCAACTATTTTCTTCCATTTTCTGCCAACTATTTTCTTAGATAGGAGTGGGGCTGAGAGCCATTTGGACTGTCAGGTGAGCCAGGCAGCATCAGTGGGGTGGGAGAGCAGAGGACCCCCAGCCCAGCCACCCCGCTCCACCCAAGAAAGCACAGTTGGGATGGTGTCCTCCTGCACTGACAAGGCTGCTGGTGGGAGGGGGGCATGGCTGAGGAAAGAGGCCTAGCTGAGAGGCATAAGAGTGCACACTCTGCCTTCTGGCCTAGTCAGTGCTGGCATCTGCTTGCTCCCCACCCCCACCTATGAGTAAATGTGCCTTCTGTTCACTCCTGATTCAATCTATGAAGGTCTGAGTAACCTGGGTAGATTGAATGGGTTCCACCTTGGGCTTTTTGAATGTCTATACTTAGCTGATGAAATTTTCTTTAAAATAAGTTGGTGTGCAACTGCATATTTAAACACACAGTTACACTTATACGCAAAAATGATTACACGTGAAAACTACTGTCATGATCTGTGCATGCAGTTACCTGATATCTTTTGTCAGTAATAGTTGAGGCAAAACCTGCACACCTTTCCTCATCCCGTGATTAAATATAAGGCCCTGTGTTTCTAGCCATATGTTTTCCTTAATCCTTTTATTTCAGAAGTTCATCACAAAGGCATCTGCAGTCATCCCTTTTTGGCTGGCCTAGTATCATAGATCACAAACTAAGGATTTCACTTGGCTATTACCTGGATGAGTGATATCTATTAAAAACTGAAGAACTGCTAGGGAATAGTGTTTGTTATTCGGTGGTTGGCAATGGAGTCAATGCAATTGCACAGAGCATAAGAGAGGCCAGAATTTAAGTTATAAATTGTACTGAAAATCTTGAATTTTAATATTCCTTCAGTTTTTGAAAAAAAAACCCCAACAACTCCTGCTGAGTCTTCACTCTCATGGAATCTACTTTCTGCTGGCTCAAATTAAATTTAACTTTGTAATCACTGGGTTGCAGGTGAGAAGACAAATGTTATTTACTTCAATATTTAATGGGAGCAGGACTCAGCAGATCTTGCTGTAAACATTGTGTAAGTATTAAAATACATGAAAACATATGACAGACATTGACATATCTGAACTATAATTAAAATAGACTATGGAATAGCCTTATGAAGCAGATGAGAACATCTTCCACCCAGGACCTAAAAATAGACTATAACAAGCAACAAAAATACAGCGTAGGGAACAATTCAGCACTGGAAGGTGGGCAGATAAAATGGCTAAATTTTTACATCTCTAATTTTATGAATCAATCTATCGGTGACATTTTACTGAGATATTTAACCAGAATCAGGACCCACAAAAAGCTTTGAGGTGGATGTCAGAGTTTAATTAAGATGAGCTGACAGTGAGAGTTTGCTGTGGAATAAGAGTGAATCTCTTCTCAAACCACAGGAATGATACAGGAAATGAACTGAGTTGCTTGTATAGGGACAAGAAACTGTTCAACTTCTTTTTACTTTGCAGTTTGCTGCTAAGGAAAAACTGTCCTGTGGTCACAATCAGGGTAATTAGATGTGACCACTGTCCTCTGATTGACTTTTTCCTCCCCATAAAGGCCAGACTTTTCCAATTTCATCAGTTATTGGTTTTTTTCATCAAGCAAAAAGTTCGTGTGTGTGGGATCCAAGTTTCCCAATAGACCTTGATTACTAAAGCTTACATTTATACAAAGACAATCCTGCTTTAAACAGAATGCTACTTTTGGCTTCTATCTTCCTTTCTTTCTACACTGTTAAATACACATTTTTATATGTCCCTAATCTGCAATATCACTTTAGAAATCTAAAAATATTTTTTCCTACCAACAATTTTTTTTCATTTCCTGCCAACTATCTTCTTACAACTGAAGAAATAGTTCTTCCCCCTTAGCCTTCAGCTTTCCTAACAGAGCTGTAATCAGCACCACTGCTGTTCACTTCCAACAAGCCACAAGCAGATCACATAAAGTAGGTTATTGCTATTCCTGAGGTTTTATGGCCTTTTAAAAGGCATTAGTCAATAAGAGCAATTACAAAATATAAGCTATCTGAAATGAATGATCAAAACAAAATTCACAAAACACAGATTTTTTTGGTAATCGCCAAAAATGGTTCTCAAACTCTCTAGGGCTAGGGACAGAAGTTACACATAAACCAGTTTGAGTGATCAGAAACTGGTTAAAACCTATAATAAAACAGAAGTTCAGTGCACATAAACCAGTTTCAAAATGGCTGAAACTTGTTTACTATAAACCTAGTAACTAATTTAGGTCAAACCAGATAATGAAACTTCTGTCCCAGACTCCTTCCTAGTTCAAGTTAAATCAAAGTCTTCCAGCATCCCAGGATGCTTTGCATCCCTGGGCTGGGCTGTTCTGTCTGGTCTAGAGAGCAGGGTTGGCCCTAGTCTTCTGCCCCCTAGCCAGAGCAGTGAGGGCTGACTGACAAGGGGTTGGGATGGAGACCACAGCTGGATATGCTTGGGGTGCTGGGGGCCGGGGGTGGAGATCATCCTGAGAGGGACTGCCTGCTAGGGAAACTCTGGATGGGGTCTGGGGCCAGGGAAGAGGGGTTAAATCCCCCTTCCCCAGCTCAGTGCTCCAGCCTCACCCCCAACTCTCTGGGGAGTAGGACCGGGGGCGGGGAGGGGGAACAGCCTTTGAGAGCTTAGCACAAGCATATGCATAAGAAACTGCAAGCAAGCATCTACTATCAAAGAGCAAAATGACAGAAAGCAAGTATGTAACTAGGAGCTTTTGGTTTAAACTGGCAAAAATCTTGTAGTGGCAGGGGAGGAGACTTAACAGGGAAATTAGGAGTTAATGAATATGTAAAAAGAAAGAGATTAAATATAAATATCCAGTATAATGATGGATTAGTTGAAGCTGGTAATTATCAAGGGTGGAGGAGGCTGTAGCATTATTGCAATGTGCTTCATAGTGGGAAGGAACTCACCATTACTTTTGAGTGCTGCCTCAAACAGACCTCCTTGACCTAATGTGCTGAGCGGTTTGGTCACTTTGATCCAACAATGCCTAGTTCCTGCTGTAATCAGTGGGAATTAAAGACATTTTTACATGCATTTCCAATGTGGTGCTGGGCACTTTTAATTAGCGTATGGTGCTAATTAAAAGTTCCTACGTATCACGTGCATCAGCAGTGCAGCGCATCCTCATGCTGAGAAAATGGAGGCAAGGCACTTCAAACTGATGCGCATGAAATGTGTTTTATTTCAAAGTGCACCACTGGCATTTTCTTTACTCCATTACTCTTAATGCTGGCGCTCCAGCTGCCCCTCTCTCCACGTGTTTCTGTTTACATGCACAGGTAAATCTATGCACCATATTTAAGTGCTCTTATTCATCAGAAGCTTCTCAACCCATTATCAAGCTGACTAGTAGGGCTGAAATGCCACATTAACAGAAAATTTTCAGGCTTACCCTACTCTTCATTATAGGGTAACTAGAGATGTTTACCTCATCTTGCACTGCATTTTTGTTTCCCTGCCCAAAATTTACATTGATTTTCTTAAAGGGATAAATTTATAAGGCTACCTATTTTCCCTATCTGAGCTGCACACAGAATACTTGGAAATGCTGTATCTAAAGGTCTATTTCCACTCTTATCTTTTCAGCTGCTGTGGCACAGCTGGGGAAAGGGTGAGATGGAAGATATCCCCAGTGGCAACAGGTTTGCAAAACCCTTCTGCTGTTACCAGCTTCTTCTCTCCTGCCTGTGTTACTGCTTCATCTAGGAGATTCTGGAAAACATAGTACCCATATCTAAAAAAGGGGAAAAGGGGGATCCAGGGAACTACCAACCAGTCTGCCTTACCTCAGTCTCTGGAAAAATCATGGAGCAGCTCCTCAAAGAATTAATCTCAAAGCACTTGGAGGAGAAGAAGGTGATTAGGAACAGTCAGCATGGATTCACCAAGGGCAAGTCATGCCTGACCAACTTGATTACCTTCTATGATGAGATGACTGACTCTATGGATGTGGGGAGACCAGTGGATCTGGTATACCTCAATTTTAGCAAGGCTTTTGATATAGTCTCCCACAACATTCTCGCAGGCAAGCTAAGGAAGTATGGACTAGATGAATGGATTGTAAAATGGATAGAAAACTGGTTGGAGTGTTCAGCTCAGAGGGTAATCAATAATCAATGGCTCAAAGTCTAGATGGCAGCAAGTATCAAGTGGAGTGCCCCAGGAGTTGATCCTGGGGCTGTTTTTGTTTAATGTCTTCATCAATGATCTGGAAGGCAGCATAAAGTGCACCCTCAGCAAGTTTGCAGATGACACCAAGCTGGGGGAGGTGGAGCCGGGGGAGTAGAAAATATGCTGGAGGGTAGGGCTAGGATTCAGAGTGACCTAAAACAATTAGAGGATTAGGCCAAAATAAATTTCATGAAGTTCAACAAGGACAAGTGCAAAGTCCTGCATTTAGGACAGAACAATCCCATGCACTGGTACAGACTGGAGGCTGACTGGCTGGGCAACAGCTCTGCAGAAAAGGACCTGGGGGGGTTACAGTGGACAATAAGCTGAATTTGAGCCAGCCCTTGTTGCAAAGAAGGCCAACGGCATACTGGGCTGCAATGTTAGGAGTGTTGCCAGTAGGTCCAAGAAAGTAATTATTCCCCTCTATTCAGCACTGGTGAGGCCACATCTAGAGAACTGTTTTCAATTTTGCCCCCCCCAGTTACAGAAAGGATGTAGACAAATTGAAGAGAATCAACTGGAGGGCAAAAAAAAATGGTGAGGCAGAGCTGGAGCATATATGACTTATGAGAGGCTGAGGAAATTGGGCTTATTTAGTCTAGAGAAGAGAAGACTGAGAGGGATTTAATAGCAGCCTTCAACTCCCTGAAGTGGGGTTCAAAAGAGGATGGAGCTAGACTGTTCTCAGTGGTGGCAGATGACACAACAAGGAGCAATGGTCTCAAGTTGCAGCAAGGGAAGTTTAGAACTTTAAAACATTTTTTTTTTTACAACAGAATATGTAAAATAATTCAAAGTGACCTGAAAAGGCAACCCCCCAGCCCCCCCCCCAACACAAACAAACAAAAAACAACAAAGTTTAGGCAGTGTAAGATTGATGTTGTAGCCATGATAGTCCAGAAATTGTGAGGGGCAAGGATTTCTTAGGGTGACCAACTATATTTGATCCAATGAAAGATGCCACCCTAAAAGATCCTTGCTTTTCCCATTTTATTTTTTTTAACATCTGAGGTTCTCTATATATTTGGGGGTTCTTCTAAAATTGCTGGAATTGCATTTTACCTATATTTTGCAGAAGGATCTTAGGGATTTCATGTAGTTTGTACAGCTTTATTGAATATTCTAATGTTTCATAATGTGCTGAATGCTCTCTTATATAACCCTGTAATAAACTTATCAATATCCCACACAGAAAAAGATATAAGATTTGATTCTTTCACCCTCAGGACAAGTGGTTTATAAAGAAGCTGGTTTTGGATAGATGAAATAAGACATATTTGAATAAGTAAGCCCAGGAGGCCCAGATCAATAATTTGTGGTGGCCCAGGTCAGTAATTATCATACACAAACATTCAGAGACTTAGTCAGGTCTCTGTGGTGAGAAAATGAGGTTGGGAATATCAATGAGACAAAGCTCTTTAGTGCGATTTCCAGAAATTTGTGGTTTCAGTTAGGTAATGAACATTGAGAACCATGAGCTATGCGATGGATCAGCCCAGGTAAGTACTAAGGGGCCTGACAGACATCAGGACAAGGGGGTACCAAGGGCACTCACTGGGGGGCTTAAATGTCTCTACACTAATGTGTCATGGGGAACAAGCAGGAGGAACTTGAACTCCTGCTTGCAAGCAACAACTTCGACCTGGTTAGGGTAATTGAAACCTAGTGGGACCCTATTCACAACTGGGCTGTAGGCATTGAAGGTTATAGGTTGTACAGATGGGATAGTGGGGGGGAAAAAAAAAGGTGTGTGTGTGTTGCTCCCTATGTTAAGGAGCAATATACATCTATAATCATGATGAAATCAGAGGAGGGCCAAACTGAGGTACTGTGGTTTAGGATACAAGGGGCTCGAGGGGAAATGGACTTGGTAGTGGGGATCTACTATAGACTGCCACACCAGGAGGATGAGCTAGACCTGGAATTCTCTAGGCAGCTCTCAGAGGCCGTACGGTCAAGAGATATGATTGTTGTGGGTGACCTAAACTACCCTGACATGTCGTGGGAGGATCAGTAATCCAGAACTAATTGCTCACACAGGTTCTTAATCTGCATACAGGATCTCCACCTGATGCAGGAGGTATATGATCCCACTTGGGGGAACACCTTGCTGGACCTGGTGCTGGCTACAGGGGACAACTTGGTGGAGGATCTGCAGGTACAAGGCAACCTAGGGGATAGGGACCATCAATTGATTGAATTCACTATCTGGCAAAGGTGGGAAAAGTAACCAGCAGGGCAGAAGTCCTAGACTTCAGAAAGTCTAACTTCAGGGTATGTAGGAGATTAGGTAGTGGGTCATTAAAGCTCAAGAGCATTGACAAAATGGGGGTCCAGGAAGGGTGGTCGTTCCTCAAGGAAGTAATCCTTCGGGCACAGAAGGAAGCAATCCTACTGCATAGAAAAGGGGGCAAAGGGGCCAAGAAACCCTCCTGGATAAACAGGGAAATCCAGGAAAGCCTAAGGGCAAAAAAGGGGAATACATGCTGTGGAGGCAGGGGGTAGCTACCAAGGAGTATACTTGCTTTTGCAGGGAATCAGTTAGGAAGGCCAAAGCAGCATTAGAACTCAGGCTGGTGACAAAAATTAAGGACAACAAAAAGTCCTTCTTTTGGTATACAGGGAGCAAAAAGAAGGAGCAGGGCAGCATAGGACCCCTACAGGTTAGACAAGGGCAGCTGGTGATAGATAGGAGGGACAAAGCAGAGCTCTTCAATGAGTTTTTTCCCCTCTGTATTCTTGAACTCAGATCTAGACAAATCTCCCAAATGCATTACTGACAGAAGCAGGAGAAACATCAGCCTACCAACTGTCAGTGCCAACCTAGTAAAGGGACACTTGGAGGGGCTGGATGTGTTTAAATCAGTGGGACCAGATAAGCTCCACCCAAGGGTGATGAAAGAATTAGCCAGTGTCATAGAAGAGCCACTGGTACGACTGTTTGAGCACTCATAGTACCCAGGTAAGGTCCCTGAGGACTGGAAAAGTGCCAATGTGGTTCCTATTTTCAAGAAGGGGAGGAAGGAGGATCAGGGTAACTATAGATCAATTAGTCTCACCTCTATCCTTGGGAAAATTCTTGAAAAAATTATCAAGGATCAATTTGTAGGCATCCAGTGGGTAATATGCTGAAGGGCAACCAGCATGGGTTCATAGCAGGTAGATCCTGCCTGACTAACTTTGTTTCTTTCTATGACCAAGTCACTAAATGCTTAGATGCAAGAGTCGAGATAGATGTCATCTGCTTGGACTTTAAAAAGGCCTTTGACACAGTATCCCATCCTATTCTTATAACAAATTGAGCGGCTGTGCCATAGACGATTAACACAGTCACGTGGGTGGCAAATTGGCTTAAGGGTCATACCCAGAGAGTGATGGTGGATGGGTGGGTATCGACCTTGAAAGATGTGGGCAGTGGAGTCCCCCAAGGCTTGGTCCTTGGGCCAGTGCTGTTCAATATCTTCATCAGCGACCTGGATGAGGGTGTGGAAAGCACTCTGTCCAAATTCGCAGATGATACCAAACTATGGGGTGAAGCAAATACACTGATTGAAAGAATCCAAATCCAGGCAGACCTGGACAGGTTAGAGAAGTGGGCAGAAAACAATAGGATGCAGTTCAACAAGGACAAGTGCAAGGTGCTGCACCTAGGGAGAGGGAATCACCAGCACACCTATAGGCTGGGGGATGACCTTGTCAACAGCACAGTGGCAGAAAGAGATCTGAGTTGTTGTTGACTTCAAATGAATGAGTCGTTAATGTGACAAAGTAATTAGCAGAGCTAACCACACTTTGTCATGCATTAGTAGGTGGGTCACAAACAGGTCCAGAGAGGTGATGCTCCGCCTCTATGCAGCACTGGTCAGGCCACAGCTAGAGTACTGCATCCAATTCTGGGCACCATAATTCAAGAAGGATGTGGATAGCTGTGAGATGGTCCAGATGAGGGCCACTTGTATGGTTAGAGGCCTGCAGGGAAGGCCTTATGAGGAAAGACTGAGGGACCTGGACCTTTTCAGCCTCCTCAAGAGAAGGCTGAGGGGGGATCTTGTGGCAGTATACAAATTCACTGCGGGGGCAGGGGGAGGGAAAGGGCAGCATGGAATAGGAGATGCTCTGTTTACCAGAGCACCCCTTGGAATAACCAGAAACAACGGCCACAAGCTGATGGAGAGTAGCTTTAGGTTGGACATTATGACTTCTTCACGGTGAGGGTTGCCAGAATCTGGAATGGGCTTCCAAGGGAGGTGGTGCTCTCCCCTACCTTCAAGGTTTTCAAGAGGAGACTGGACAAGCACCTGGCTGGGGTTACATGACCCTAGCACTTTTTCCTGCCACTGGCAGGGGGTTGGACTTGATTATCCTTTGAGGTCCCTTCCAACTGTAGCATCTATGAATCTATGGAAGCCTTTGTTGCAGTATTTTGGCTTTTCCATACATTTATTCAGCTAATAAAAGGGTAGTGTCATTTTTTAGTAGTAAATTATTTTCCAAGCCTCAAAAGAAGTTCAGTTTCTCGTCTGAAGTGGTACAATAAGGTCAAATGACAACTAGAACTGTCAGGCCAGGTGTGCAATACCAAATAATTGTCTGCAATTTATGTGAAATGAACATGGGTATGACAGTTGAATAATGAAGACTACTGTTTGCTAACACATTATTTCTGGAATCATCATAAAAGTGATAGTCCTGGGAGTGATTCTTATGCATAACCAATCAGTTTATTCAAACAGGCACCCTCATTCCTGTAAATCTTTCAAAGGTATGTGCCACAGAAACTGGCACTATGCTGTTTGAGGAATAGGATGAATGGACAAAATACTGCAGTTTTTCAGCTGGGCACATTCTTTTTATTTTCCCCCCAATATTTTGGTTGGTCAAGCTGAAGAGAAAAACATAAATGCATTCTACATTCAATAGATGTGTTAATGAGTTACTGACAAAGGCAATGAATAATAGTACTTACCCTAGTCCTAGCAGTTGGCAGACATTGTTTGAAATCTGCTCAGTCCAGTAATCTGCACATACTAGATGCCATTTATTCTCAATCCTGAATTGTACCAACCCATTGACACTTAAAGAACCATTAAACAGACGTACTATGGACAAAAACAGACATATGAATTATCAGCTAGGCTAAAGTACTGGAAATATAATGCAGACAACAGACTAGATACATTAGTGCTAGACCACAGAGCTCTAAGTTACTTGGTCTTGCAGCAGAGAGGAAATATGTGCCATAAAGATGATATAGCCCAATGATGGCAAACCTGTTACTGACACATCTTCCTGCATTTCTAATCCCGGGGGCAGGAGGAAGGGAGACAGTGTCCAACAAAATTACTGCCAAAGCCTCATCAATGACAGCTGTTCAATTGATATAAGCCCAGATTTCAACCAACCTCTTTTCAGGTTTTTTTTCAGCCAGCAGTACCTTATTTCAAATCATGATGCAAGGACTTAGCTACCAAAGTGTCACTGTAACCAGACTGGTGATTACCATAAAAAGAGTAGCTGACTGAAAACTGAAGTTTTCATCTTGTGGGAAATGCTATCATTTTGTCATTTGCTTTGCCACAAATCTTGACTAAGAAAGACAAAATATCAAAGCTTTTTGAAGAAGAAAACATTCAGAAAAAAATATTTGGAAACATTATAAAAAGCAATTTGAAGAGGAGACAGTCACTTAATCATTTACCTCATTATTAGAGGTGCAGACTAATATTGAAGCCAATTTTTGCATTAGGGTTTTTGTTTGTTTTTTTTAACTAGAAACAGTTTATCTCAAATTAAATTACATATTCTAGTACATGGTATTAGAACAAGTTATGGCAAAAAAATCTTTGGAATCAAGTACAGAATACCAGACAGAGATTACCTTAGCCATATTTTTAAAATGCCTACATTAAAAATGTTTTAAAAATCTGTTTCATCTATTCTTTGTTAAATAATTATATTCACAGCTTTTGCTGTAAGATACTTTAATATAGTTTTTATTTTTATTATAAATTATATTATTTTAATATACAATATTAAACTAACCTAAGCTAATATTTAATATATAATACTAAGCTAAACTAATATTAAACTAAATAAAAAAAACTATTTTTAATATATAATATTCTCACCATCAAAAATAACAAGCTAAAACAGAAAAGTTAATGTTTGCTTTTAGATACAGGAGCAGATCCAGTTGCACCTCCCTTTCATTCCTTCTCCACACAAAGTTAATAACTTGGCAGTGGCAGCAGCATTTCTAGTCAGACAGCATTGGGTGCATCTACATGTTCATTAATGTGCCTTAGATACTGCGCTTCTAGTTTATTACTTCCTTAATAAATGGCTCATTAAAAGCCATGTGAATTCTTCTAAACTCCTCATTCCACAGGTGGTAATTACCGTCTCTCCTATTTAATAGTCTTCATGTTCCACTAATTAAGCTAGCCTTTCTGGCTGTTGGCTGCTTCTGGTAACACATTTCTTACTTAACCCTGCAGACTGCTTCCAACTTATTCCAGTAAAGTTGTATTTGTTTTTAATTTGATCTTAAACTGCCCCAATGATCTCATGAGCTCCCTTTAGCCCCAAACGTCTGTGAATCTGTGAATAAGAGAGTCCTAGCTCCCTTATTAAAGATTATTAAAGCTTCTAATTCCTTTTTACCCAGAGAAAAGTATATGTTGTACTACATGGGATAATGCACAACCATCTGCGCCCCCTTTTCAGCATTGGGTGCATCTACATGTTCATTAATGTGCCTTAGATACTGCGCTTCTAGTTTATTACTTCCTTAATAAATGGCTCATTAAAAGCCATGTGAATTCTTCTAAACTCCTCATTCCACAGGTGGTAATTACCGTCTCTCCTATTTAATAGTCTTCATGTTCCACTAATTAAGCTAGCCTTTCTGGCTGTTGGCTGCTTCTGGTAACACATTTCTTACTTAACCCTGCAGACTGCTTCCAACTTATTCCAGTAAAGTTGTATTTGTTTTTAATTTGATCTTAAACTGCCCCAATGATCTCATGAGCTCCCTTTAGCCCCAAACGTCTGTGAATCTGTGAATAAGAGAGTCCTAGCTCCCTTATTAAAGATTATTAAAGCTTCTAATTCCTTTTTACCCAGAGAAAAGTATATGTTGTACTACATGGGATAATGCACAACCATCTGCGCCCCCTTTTCAAAATCCTAGATCTGCCCATGTTTGCATATATGCACATTATGGCTGCTGAAGTAAACAGGAGCTTCACAGATAGTGGAGTCACAGCAGCTGTTGCTTCCCTTGCCATAGTAACTTGCACATACTTTGTGAGCAGCTCTGAAAAGCTGGTCCAATTTCTGCTCCCACAGCTGTCCTCTCCTTTGTTCTCTTAAAGAAGCTGGAGTCGAGGCAGTCATGGAAGTGCTAGATTTTGGGGCATGGGTTTACAAGCACTAATCATTTTGGAGTTTTCAACAGCAAGAGAATTATTTTTAAAGGAGTCATGTTTTTGCTAATACTGCTGACTTCACTCTTCAATTTAAGAGTTATGCTCTTAAACTGTTTTAAGTAGCCTGCACCTTTAAATTTAGAGACATCTCCCTGCATTTTGCAGGGATACCTTCTTGTTCAGATATAAAGTTTTGGAGTGAGTCACTTTCTTTACTGTCTCTGACAGAGACCTTGAGCCAGATCCTAAACTTGTATAAATCACCACAGCTTCACCGTGTCATTAAGAGCTGGGTCAATTTAAAACAGTGGAGGGTCTAGCTCTTTATATTTCAACCTTTCTTTTGTTTCCTTAAATCAAACATAAAAGTCATTATTATTGAAAAATACATGGACAGGTTTTGCATTTAAGGGAGACTTACCACACTCTGCTTCATCGGATCCATCTTTACATTGCTTGAGTCTGTCACAGAGGTTGGCTAGTGGAATACATTCCCCACTTCCACAGTGATAATCATTGTGTCCACAGGTCTCTAAAATAGTTTTATCAGCAAAGAAAACAAAACTGTTATTCCAGTGCGAGCCTGGTCTTCCACACAGATCTTCCAACCCAATGGAGGGAAAAAAAAAGGACTCTTTACTAGTATCCTACTGCCATTAGAATATATGTATATATAAATATACATACATTGCAAAATAACATAATATATAAATAAAAGTTAATGAAGGGGAAGCAATTAACAGTGTTGCAATGTGAAGTATATTGCTGTTGATAACAGTGTTTACTTTCTAGCATTTCTAGCATTCTGTTAATTCTGAGTAGCTTCTGAGTTGGCTTTGAGTGTAACAATTTATATAAAGATAAAACCCACAGGTGTAATCCTGGTTCCAGTGAAGTCAAGGACAAACCTCCCATTAACTTTTAGCGTGCCTTGGATTTCATCCTAAAATATTAAAAAATAACTTGTAATTTTGCATCTAGATTCTTAGTATTTTTTTTTTAAAAGGTCTCTAACATATCACAAGGTAGGCATCTTAAGGGCCCCTCTATGCATGTAAATAAAGGCACAATGGGATCTAACAGACGATCCACACAATTGTGTCTCCTGCCATGCCACACGTGCATGACAGAGGTGCAATTGTGGGATTGCACATTAGATCCTATCACACCTTATCACCAGTGAAGAGGGAGCCTGGGATTGTGGTCCCTGACAGGGTTCATGACAGGGGCAATGGGGGAGAATGCTGCAGATGCTGTGAGCCTCGTGAGGTGTGGGGCTTGAAGCCATGACAAAGGGCAGGATGTTGCCACCGCTACAAGCCTTGTGAGGTGCAGGGTTCATAGCAGCAGTGAGGAAAACCCTGCTGTGAGCCCCACAACCAACAATGCTGCCATCACTGCAAGCCCTACAGCCAATGAGGCTCACAGCAGCAGCAGGAGCAGCATTCTCTGTGCTGTGAGCCATGCAGTTGATGAGGTTCACAGTGGGGGCAGCACTGGAAACACTCCCACCAACATTGGCAATCCATAGGGTCCCACATGCACCCACTGAGATTGCCCATGCACTCCCTGGAAATGCCAGCTGTGAAATGGGAAGGGCCAATGGAAGTGCACATTTGGTTTCACCACTGGTGATTTTTGGAGTTGGTGATCAGTGCTGGGGCCATGGGGGACCCTCCCCCCCAGTCACTGATCTGGTGCCCCCCAGACTCGGGAGGCACCAGTCATCCATACCTACCAACGTGAACCTTGTCAGCTGTGGGGTTGGTGGTAGGGTGGCCATCAGTCTGGTTGTCCTCTTTCCTCTACGGGAACTATTTTTCTCTTAAAGAGAAAAATAGAGGACATAAAGGCATCGGGTTTCATATCAATACAGGACAACCAGACTGATGGCGACCCTACCACCAACCCCACAGCTGACAAGGCTCATGTTGGTGGGAATGGCGATCTGGTGCCTCCCAAGTAGCAGAATACCAGACAGAGTAGCAGAAAACCAGAATGTCCTCTATGATGGCCACCCTAGTTGGTGGCAAGTGGTACACTGATGTGGCTAGAACCCCATGTCAGTTGATGGGCTATCAAGGGGCTCCTTGAACCAGATTTTTAAGAGCTCAAAACCTATAGTTGGGCCTAGATTTTTCAAAAGAGCTCAGCTCTCATTTAAGCAGCACAATAAGGAGAAGACACTCAAAGCCGCTCAATGTCCAGGTTGCTAAGAATATTCTTGATGAGATGTACTATTATCAAAATATGCTGTTTTACATAGGTCAAAACATTTCATGGAGATGTATGACTTTGGTGATATTTTTTTCTGGTCAACTGTTGAGGTCCAGGGTGCTCTGGTCACTTCTGATGACAGAATGGAGCCAGTAGCAAAAAATAGATCTTTCTAAGTGGAAAATGGATAGTTTTACAAAATTTCTTTTCACAAAACATTCAAGAGATATTGCTTTCATTCCCATGTGAAACAAAAACAAATTCTGAAGCCTCAAAATTTGTTGTGATAAAGGAGTGCTGTCCATATTTCAGTACAACTCTTTTTTCAGTAGCTTACACTGAGACACTTACAGACAGATTTTCAAAAGATCTAGTTATCCAGGAGTGGTGCTTTTATCCCTAATTTTGCTACCTGTA
>NW_005842053.1:2611671-2620193 GCF_000455745.1 Alligator sinensis
GAGTTTCAATATGTTTCAACGGTATCGATTACATGGATTTTCCCTTCAGTTGACAGAATGGCTTTATAAATGCATAAATTTGCTTCTTTTATATAATTCATGTATTTACTAACTATTCTTTTTAACCATGGCCTACATCATTTGGAGATAAGCCCGTGTCCTTTAGCTACAGAGGTCATGACTAAGCTCAATTATGATGAAAGTACTATAGAAATCTTTTCTTGTAATAAGCCAAAAGTGGCAATGATTGTAGCATGATGCAGGAAGACTAAACTTAATTGTAATTTTAAAGCACAGTGAAGAGAAAGATGCTGAAATAGAAAAAAAAATACCGCCCCCACCAAAAAACCCAACCCCAAACAGAAAAAAAACTCTGAATAAATGTGGCATCGAAATCAGAGCAAAAGGGAGATTAAGCTGTATCTTACTCCTACAACACCAGAAGTCAATGACTATTAAAGGGACATTTTTATGAGAATTTAACAGCAGTTACTTGGTATTTTAGATTTGCATACTTTTGTTTATTTTATATTTGCATGAAATAAACCATACACTATCCATGACTTGGAAAAAAATGTGTTTTTAGCCAGTCACAACTATGGATGTTTGACTCTTCAGGGGTTAAAAGGGAATGTTGGATGTCTCATGCATGAGCAGTGAGTTCTGAGCTCATGACACTGAGATCATCAGCTGATTGGAACAAGTTTTGGTCAGAGCCACCTCTCCTGCTCTACTGCTGCTCATCCCCTCTTTTCTCCTTCTTCTGAATTCTGTTGAGAAGTGGCAGGGAAGGAGGAAGGGGGAAGATGAGCAGCAGCAGCACCTATCCCCTGTGCTCAGGGGCCATGAGAGAGCAGTGGCTTCAGCTAGAGGTCATGCTGATCAACTAGTAAATGCCAATTCTGCATGTGAAACTCTGGCAGGATTCCACTCTGACCACGCTATGAGCTTAGAGCTCCATGAGCATGCATAGACAGCCAAATGGGCATATGGCTGCATTGCTACACCCTCCTGGATCTGCCACAGTACCATCTGGGTACTGTATAGGAATAATTTCTGATTTATTAGGTTGATAATCAATGCTCAAAAAACAGTGTTCAAAAGAAGACTAACAGCAGGGTGGATAAAAAAAAAAATTAAAGAAAAAAGATCAGATTTTTATTTAAATCGGATTTTTTTATCGTCCTTTTTTTTTTGTTAAGTTGCTTTTTAAAAAAAAACAAAACAAACCACACCACCTATATAAAGATAGTTTTAACTTCAGATATGTTAAAGCTCAAAGATATCATCATGGAATAGGGATCATAACTAGCCTATAACTATTTGAGACCATATATTCATGTAACCTTTGTAGAAAAGTTTTATAAATAGGGCACAACAGGCCATGGGCTATATTACGGGCCCAATCTTTGGTGTTGCCTGATGCTCCTCTGTAGATTAGTAAAGATTAAAGAAAACCACTCTACCCAATAGAACTCAGTGCTCAGTCTAGAAGATCCCATTTAAGCATCTCTGTGTTGCTTAGTTTCAGTTCTCAAAGTGTGGATTTGTCTCTCCACAGATAACATCCTTGTTAACAACATTACGTGGAGATGACAGATAACAGACCTGATTACCTGCCAGTCAGCCCTATCGTCTCTCTGCAAGTTTGTGTACACACAGTCAAGTCCTTAACCTTTCTCTAAAAGTGCAAAGTTTCAAGAAGTTAAATGAATGAAGGATATCAAACAAGAATGTATTTTTGTAGAAAATAATGATTAAATCGAGGTTTCCTGACTGGTGATGTCAATTGTGATTTACAAATCTGCCTTGACTAACAGTCACTGTAAAATGAGTTGGACAGGTTCTATTATTGGGAATGTATGTGACACAATTAACAACTGCCTATAACAGTCTATATTTTTCCCCAAAAAGCAAAAATTAAAAAATGGTAATGACTGAAATACTGTGTCAAATGCCTCCCTGACATGAGGTATTACATAGTCCACACTATGCTAAATTTGGCTTAATTTGTTTAATATTGCAGTTTTAATTGGTATGAAATAGATACAAGCAGTCAATAATCAGAAATCTGAAGTTTAGTCTGATGTATGTGTTGGTTCTGCTTTTTTGTTTTTTCACATCTCCATGGATCAAAGATTGAGAATCAGCCTTCATTTTGAACTTCTTCTCAATATTACCTTATATAAATGTAACTTCTTAAATCCAATGGTTTAGCTATTTTACTCACCAGGCATGCCAAGGTGGTAACCAGTAGTGAAGTTTGCTAAAAATCCTTTTTCAGTTCCAGTTTTGTCAGTAATGAAGAACACTGTCATCTGGTTAGTGGTAGAGAAGACATCTGGAAAAGAGGCTTGTCCTGTATAAACAGCTGCTCTCAAGAAAAATATGGATACATTTCAGTGATGGGTAAAATATTTATTTATTCATCATAAAATGGTTTGGGATGACATAGAATAAAACCTATAATACATAATCAAAATAGGAGAGAACACCATTACCCATAGATAATTAGTATTCCCAAGTACACAAGGCACCTAAAGAATTATAATCAGTAAGAATTAAACATGAAATAAGACATGTTAACATAGGCCTTGACCATCTACCCTTGTGCTTGTACTTAACAAAATGTACGTTAGAAGGCCCGCTGACTTCAACTGCAACACGTCTCCCTGTGAAGTTAAAAAGGATTGGGGCAACATACAATAAATATGCTTGTGCCTTCTAGTTAACTGTCAAGTTTTTTGGGTTATCCCAGAAAGATTGTATTAATGTAAGATACAATTAAAGAGAGAGCTAACTCTTTTTACAATACATTGTTCATTTTGAGGCCATTGTTCTTATTACTCAATATATGTTACTTACCTAGAAACAAGGAATCCACTCCTCTTCCATCTCTGATTTCAACTACATCATAAATATTTTCCAGGTTAAAATATTGAAAATGAAGTTGAATATTTTTTCCTTTTTCAGCATTTAAATACCATATACCTAAAAAACAGTATTTTCCTTTTTACAAAGCACACTTCACACTGATTCTACTTTTTGCACATTTATAGACCATACAGAAGAAAGACCTTTAGTAAATTTTCAAAATTGGCAGAATGTTTCTAAGTGACTTAGGTACTTAGGACCTTAAATTCCATTGATTTCCAGCGATCCTTTAAGTACATTTTGACAATAGAACCAAATAATTTGGCAGAGGTGTAATGATGTGGCTAGGCACCTGAGGCAGCTGCCACACATGAGACAGTGGCAACTTCTGGCTGCTGCTCCAACATTGCTGGCACAATGCACAGCTGCAATGGTAACTATTTCCTTCTGCCCCAGTTGTCCCAAACTAGTTACATCACTTCCATTTGGCGCTTTTCAAAAATTACCTCTTCTTTGAACTTTGAAACTGCATAAAGTGGCACAAGGGGTGCTGTTAAAAGTGGGAAGGATCAAAAGTAAAAATAAGATCAGTGTCACTTGAATCCTGTACAAACTATCAGCAACATTATTTGAACAAGAGAAAGACACTACCTAGGTCTGTGGAGACAATTCAGTCTCTTGAAACTTGACAGGACTGAAATGGTCCCTTAAGCCTACAAAACCTAGTTGCCATAACATAAGTGGGATAGAGTGCATTCATGGAGCTAGCATACACCATAGGTTATGTCACTGAGGAACATGCTTTACAGAGAAAAGCGTTTTTTGCAAGAGTCTAATGATAAAAATGCTTGTTATAAATAAAAGGGTTTGTTATGGTGCATTCCCCCCATATCTGGAGCAGATGGCTTCAGGTACCAAGAAGAGGAGAAAAAACATGATAAAGTGAAGACATAACCCAAGATGTTAATGAAAAACAGAAAATTGGCTTAATTGGTAACTACATGACTAAAGAACTATAAATATTACTTCCCTCTTTGACTTTCTCCTTCTCCTCTCCTTCCTTTCCCTTCCCCTCACCCTAATGATACCTGAGAACCAAAGACATCTGATCTCCCTCCAAGGAACCAGAGCCCGCTCTGAGATACCTAGCCAGCTCTTAAGTCATGTATTATTAGGACTGGTAATATGCAATTACTTGCTTGCTAAGATTATATCTATAGCCATGCTTGGAGCTAATACTTTATAACTATCAATAAAAGTGATTTATTAAAAGTTAACCAGGTCCTCATTTGGAGGAGATAACCAGGTCCTTGTTTGGAAAGAACTGAAGCATACTTTACGGCAGTATCCACCCCGCTGTTTGCTCTCTCTCCATTTGGGAGGAGAACCAGATACACCACATAGTTCTTAGGGCAACAACTATATTATTCAAACTGTGCCCAGTTAGAGCTCTTCCTATGTAAAATACTTCTGCATTTTCATTCATATTGGTCTCTCCTACTGCAGACCCTCCCTTGGTCTGCATGTAGCCAAGGAAGAATGTAAGGAGGTGCTCAGCCTGCAGGTAGTCAGCAGTTACAAGTCTTCCTGGCTGGGAAGCTGGACCTGATGACCACAAATGAGGGTGGAGCTACAGAGAGAGTTAAGAGCTCCAGGAGCAGAGGACAAGGGGAGAAAGAAGAGAGGAGGCTAGCGCTAAATATTTTATAGCAGGAGTATCGCCATGCTGCTTACAGAACATCTATGGTCTGAAATGGTACCCTTCAGTTAATGGGGGGTCAATGCAGAAAAACAACAGGTCCTAGAGAACTGTAGAATATGCTCTAATTGTCAGCATGGATGCCAACATTCTCCATTATTTTTAGTTAACTACCAATTACTACATCTGGCAAGTTGTCAGCATGGTCCTTAATTAAGAGTGCTTTTCTTCCTTCCTAACAACATTAGGAAGCACATTTGAAAAGCATATTTGTAACCATTTTTATTGTACTCTTAATTCCTGCAGGTTTGGGAAGGGTTGACTTACAGGAGGCTTGGTTGGGGTAGTTGTTTGGGTAATTTTTAGAGCTGAAAGTAGTGTTTGGTTCCCAAAGTTCAAATGGTCCCCCGCAGTCAGCTGCAAGAGAAATCACATTAGAAATTTAAGACACTTTTTGCCTTTTTGAATAACTGATTGTCTAGAAAGATCATATTCTAGTCAATAAAAGTACAGGTCAGCCAAGTAATGGTCATTTAATTGTATTTCCCTCTGCTTTATAAACATGGGCTGGGTAGCATAGAGATAATATTCAACTTTGTAATAATGGTACGAATGTTCAAAGCAAAATGATTCTATTAATATGCAGTCGTAAACAATGTGCAGTGAACTATATCTCAGCGCTCCTTGGGAGTGCAGTGGTTAATGCAAATGGGTAGCAATACCACAATGTTAGCCATAGCTTTTTTGTAGATATTACTGTTATAAGGTATTTGTAGATATTACTATTATAAGGTACTAGTCCCACCTGGTACTTGTGCTCTGAGGAACAGGTATGCAACTGTAACCATTCCCTGTGAGGCCTTCCTTATTTATGTGACAGAGGACCACAGCCTGACCCTTATTTGTTGACCAACGGTTCCTAGGAACAGTATCAGAAAGCTAAGCTTGAAAGTTTTATACCAGAGAAGCCAGTTTAAAATTCTTATGTTATTGTTTGATTGTATAGCTTAATTAAGCTAGTTCATGAATTAAAACCTGGAAAGCAATTTTTTTACATGTAAAAACATGTTTATTTATCAACATTTCTGTTGTTTACTCTATTTCTTAACATCTTCCTATTTGATATACTCTTTGCTGGAGTGAGAAAATGTTTGTTATATAACATAAAGGCTCTTTTGCTTATTCCACAATTTAAATAGCAACAATTAAAACTGATATGTCAATTTTCATCAGTATATCTTGAGAGGAAAATAAAATGAATAAAAGTGAGGGAAATTTTGGAGGGGGGAGGTGGGAACCTCTCTTTTCAGTCAGTTTTGTCTACATTTAAACCAACCTCCCACCTGTAAACAAAAAACACCCCAACAACCCAGCATAGTATTCTGTATGGTTCCTATAGATTCTGTATTGTATCATAATTAATTTCTCAAAGTCACTAGTGGCAATAGCTTATCTGAATACCTGAAAATTTCAGGTGAAATGTTTTCATCTGAAAATAAAGACTTAATTTTAGTCTGGACACAAGTAAGCAAACCAGCATACTCTAAGGGCCTTGTAACAACCTTACACCATGAGCTGCACAAATGTTGATGAGCATTAGTGCTAGCCTGAGTTTGGAGCAGTCACACTTCTGGCCTGCAGGGGCCTGGAAGACAAAGGCAAGAATTCCCACCCCATATACTGCACTTTCCCCCTGCCCCCTCATGGCTCCCACCTGTCCGCTCTCCCCACTTCCATCTACTTGCAGCTGCCCAGCTGTCTGTCTGAGGGGAGCAGGCAGGGAAGAGTTAACTTGCTTGCTTGGCTGCAGCTGGGCTGCTGCTCTTCTTTGGGATGAGCCTGCTCAAACAGCAGCAACAGCAGTAGCAGCAAAGCAGGCAGGTTAGCCCCTGCCTGCTCCCCTTGGACAGACAGCTGGGCAGCCACAAGTAAGTGGGGCGGGTGTCAGTGAGCAGGGATTTGATGTAGTGTGGAGGGGGAGTGGGTGGCAGTGGGCCTGATCCAGGCCAGATCCTCCAGACCCAGGAATAGGAGGGGGGCAGAAGAAGTGTTTACATTTAGGTTTAGCCTAGAATGGCTGCACCTTAGCTTAATATGATCTGGGTAGCACAGTTCAGAGGTAATCCTGGCCTTGAGTGGCATCACTCTAATCTACATAACAGGTGCTTACAACCAGTTTCAGATGTTAATGTGTGAACAGTCCATGTTAAGAGCTCCAGGACCTGCCCAAAATTACCATGCAACATCTGGACTGTGAATGCTTGAAAAGGTTCTTGTTCACTTTAACCCATTGTTGCCTATCAAGCTAGCATGTGCTCTATTCTCACATGGCATTGGGACTATTATACCATAAACTATGGCCAATGGTTCTGAACAGACTGTAATGTTTCCACCATGCTCACTTACAGGTACACTCACTCATAGGAGCAGAATGGAATTATACACAGATAGACAAAAAAGCTTTAAATCTGGTGTGGGGAGGAAAGAAATTTAATTAATAACCATATGGGAGAAAGTGTACATTGGTCATAGATCATTAATCCTTAGTCTCAATAATCCATGCTAAGAAAGGAGTGTATAAAACAAGTGCAGCAGGTATGCAACAATGGCCCCTATTTTTAGCTGGCCACCCTTACAATGCTGAGTACAAAAGAACAAAGGCACATGGAAATGTTAATGGACTCTCTCATTTACTTGTGAAAGAACTTTCTGTACTACAAGCAGAATCTACTGGAATTGTTAATCTATTTCATCTGAAGTATGCCCCAGTAACCTGCAGTACGACTGGGCAAGAAACCAAGACAGATCCCACACTACCACAAGTGTATGACGCCACTCTGAAAGTCTGGAAAAAAATAGATGATCCTAATATAGCAATTTTTATGCACATAAAGATGAACTTGCTATAATGTGTCACAAGCATTTTAGAAGAACTACACAGGGAACACCTGGGAGTTGTAAAAATGAAGGAATTGGCCAGAAGCTTTGTATAATGGCCATGTATTGATTCACAAATAGAACACTTTGTTAAAGAGTGTATGATATGCCAACAGGTACAGAAGATGCCCAAATCAGCACCATTACACCTGTGGGTATGGCTGTCTACTCCCTGGAAACAGCTCTATATTGATTTTTGCAGGACCATTTTTAGAGATAATGTACCTACTGGTGGTGGATGCCCACTCCAAAGGGCCAGAAGTTTTCTACATGAAAATCAGGACAAGAGGAACAGCAACAAATGAAGGCCAAACCCCTGTGATTATCAGGGATTTAAGAAATGGCAGCCTGTGGTTGTGAGCATGCAAACAGGTCCTTTATCCCGTTTAGTGCAAGTGGTGCCTAGTATTGTTTGATGCAACCATATCAACCAATTGCAAAACATAGCCATAACTACCAAACAGAGCACAGCAGCAAGTTGGAACCCCATCTGTTGTTGGGCCATCTACTTTGCAACCTATAGTAATGACCAATAATGCTATATCAGACAGTAGCAATGCTAACCAGCCAGGACGTGATAACACTGAGCTACCTACATCCAATAAGAAGACATCTGAATCTCAAATGGGTGAAAGAGGGCTACCTCCTCCAGACGATGTTCAAGGGAGTTTTAGCTATTGTGCAGGAAGGAAACAAATACGAACCCAACATAGGAGTCAGTGCAGCAGTCTCAAAGAAGCAGTTAAGAAGGTCATCACATCAGCGTTACCCAGAAAGAAAACTCATGCCACCCAAGGGAACTGTAGCCTGTGCATTATATCACTACGACTTCACTGGGGTGGAGAGAGGTGGGATAATGGGATATGAGATGGAAAATATGTGAATGTGTTGAATCTGCATGTATGAATCTCAAGTTACTTTCTGTTGAATCTGATAATGCTAACACAAGTATAATTTTACTTTATATTTCCAGTATATTCTGTGCCTGCCAGTATGGAAACAATCTTTCCTA
>NW_005842053.1:2620228-2639035 GCF_000455745.1 Alligator sinensis
CTCTTTCCTACACTTGTGGCTCGAGTCATTTATTTAAAAGGCCCTGTGACAAACATAATACTGGACTTGCACAGTAGTGTGCAAAACTGTTTTTTTCCCCCTATTTCTAAGGTGCATAATTTAAGAAGCTTAGATTATGACATGCTTTAAAGGGCATGCCTGTTGACCTTGTCTCTAGAAAAACATGACTAGAAGAACATGATCATATTTATAGAGCTGTGTGTGTGCTTGGTAAGTTGGTAGCATTATGTTCAGGACACATGAAAATTGGCTGCTGGGAGCTATTACTAATCTTGTAATGCTGCATTTGCTTTTCATTCCTGAACACAGATTTGACAGGTACATAGACCCACATTCTTCTGACAAGTCAGCTATTGTCTCATTCCATTACTCTGGGAAAGTGACTTCACTGTTATATGCCTTCACTCATGAATGACTCATGCCCCTGGCAGCTGGCGCGGCACGGCAGCGGTAGAAGCACGGCAGTGGTAAAGTGTGGGGGGGAAGGTGTGGCTAGCACTGACCATGGGTTGATGGCGGCCTGCGGAGGTTGGCGGTCTCGGTGGTGGGGTGGCAAGCGCCTTTTTGTAGGAGGTGCACTGCCAGGCTCAGGGGGTGCACATGTACCCACGTGCACCCCCTACACATCACCCCTTCCTTCACTAGTCTTAGTTTATAGATTCATAGATGTTAGGGTCAGAAGGGACCTCAATAGATCATCGAGTCCGACCCCCATCGGGTCCATCGAGTCCCGTTCCCCCCCCCCCATCGAGTTCTCAGCAGAGTAAGGTATGCATATGTGGCGTGGCAGGAAGCATGATTGTTGGGATCCCACATCAGATCCCACTGTGCCTTTGACATCTGTCAGGGGCCTTAAAGACAGCTCAAGTGCATCTACATTGTACTTCAATTTCCCCATGTGCAAAAGGGGAATGCTGGTATTAACCAACTTTTCTAAGACACTTTTCAGAGAATAAGCATTATAAATAGAGGGTGATTACATTAAACATGTGCAAGCAGCAGTATAGACACACATTTCTATAATATGGAGAGAGTTTTGAGAGCTTTGAAGTTGTGCACATAGGTCTGGAAATTTTCAAAATGTTTTTTAATAAACTATGAACAGGTGAGTAGTCAGGCCCTTGCACACACACAGTCAGAACTAAAATGATGTCATATGACATTAGTGAGCCTTCTAAAACTTCTAGTATGCCTAGCATGTATACATTAAATGGAAATTGCAAAGAGGTCACTGCTTTTAAACATTTAAGAGTGACTTTTTTAATTTCAAGTGTAATTTTACATTGAAAAGCTAGCTGGTAAGATATGCTTGGTTTAAGAAGATGTATTAGTAGCTGTCTGGCTACAAATGGCTGTAAGGAAGCACTTACAGTATCTACCATTCTAATTATGATGCTACCATTTACTCTAATGGCGGTCCAGTTATGTAGCAAAAATTACATGTGTTCTGTAACAGACCTGCAATAGATTCCTATTATAATGTGATTTCAAATATCCCTGTTAGGCAACATTATTAGATGAATGAGTCAGAATTTCATTACAAATGTATAATGTGTAATAAATGAATATTTCAAACACTTATGTCAGTTACTTTCACTTCATCAGATCCCTATTAGCTGCTTCACATAATGCTTTTAAGTGCTAGATAATATAGCAATTTTTAATTTTCCTTAGAATGACTTTTCCTCATGAACTATCCTCTGATAAAAGGTCTGCTCTCTAGACAGTATATTACTTATATTTATCATACATAAATCTATCGTAAGTGTACAAGTGTGCTTACATACAGAGGAAGAAAAAGAGAGAAGATAAGTACACTTTGATGTGATAATCATGTCTACATCATGTTTTTGTTTTAAAATGGTGGCTCAAAATATCTGATAATAGCATTTTAATGTGCCTTAAACATTTAAATTTATACAAGAAAAAATACTTAAGAGTCAGAAACTTTAATAGACTGTGCTTCGCTACACTTTGAGAGAGATTATTTTAAAGATTTCCACTAAAATAAAAAGCTAACTTTGTAATGCTATGGATTTTAGAGTTAGCTGGTCTCCAATTTGTGGTGATTAACTTGCACACCCTTAGTTCTTTTGGAGCTTAGGGATTTGAGAAAACAGCAGATATTGCTCCCTTCTGTTTGTCCCAAAATTTGATCCATTTTACTTGCAATATTTTGCTTCCATTTCCATTCACTGGACTAAGGCTTAATCCAGTGATTGGAAAATCTCAGATGGAGAAATTGTCTTTAGTGAAAGTCCCTATAGTGCTACTGAAGACAGTGGGATTTTAGCTGAGGGCAGAATTTGATTTGCTCTCTTAGCAGATGTGAAACTTCTGTTTCAAGACTGAGTGAAGGTCTCAGGAATACCTGAGGACGTTTCTACGTTGGTGACTAGCAACCCTTAAAAGATTAACAGGGTTCACGTAAGATAAACATTACATTTCTTATCTCAGAATCTCTCTATGAATTCAGTTCACAGACCGAAGCTCAAAAGTCAGGAGGCTTTTGTGAGATTTTCTGCACTTTTTGCTTCCAGTAAATAAAGACGGAAGGAAAGAAAATGTTTTAGTTTAAGCATATTTAATCATTATTGCTGTCAAACTTCACCTGAACAAATGCAGAAGGAAGGCTAATAAAACTTCCAGATGTGAGGGCAGAGTATATGTATAAGGGAAGGATGTATGTGTGTGTGTGTGATATTCTGCATTTTGGGAGATGGAACAATATAGTAAATATTTTAATCTGACCTAGCATGCTTTGATTCAGCATGCTTGGTACATGACAGAACCTCTTGGGTGTTTCTAAGAGACTTACATAATATATTCCAAGATTTAAATCTCTGGCTTTTTCCTTAGGGAAAATGTGCTTTTCTTTTTAGCTTTGTAGAAGAAAGAATGGTTTAGTTTGTAAATGATATTGTAATCTGTGTACTATGAGACTATCCCAACAGATATTGTGAAGATTCAGATAGCGAAGTCACATGACATCTCAAAGTGAAGTGTTCTTTTTACTTTAAGACGTTTACGAAGTCAAAACTCTTTAAAAATATAGTTATAGATTATGGCTTTCACGTGAAATGTATTGCCACCTCTTTTCTGTGGGCTTCATTTGCAGGGGTGTTGCACATTTTATGCCAGTGTTACAGAAATTGTGCGCGCTCTGACTTTAGTAGTTCTTCATTGTTATTGGAAATTACATTAATTTGATTACAGTAAGACTTAGTTTCCCTAAAGAAAACAATCCTGCCATATTGTAAATTTCCTCATGAAGAATCATTTTTTGAAGCTCTTTTCGAGTCTATATCAGACTGCATTCCATATTTGGGCTCTATCAGTTTGAAAGAGGTGAGCCTTACAGAAGGGCAATATTAAAATCCAATATATTGATTGTTTTGCTTTTACTGTATATTACTAGAATTACATGTTGAAATATTTTAAGCCATTTTGACAGCCTGCACAATGGACAAGTTTCTGTTCAGATTACCCATTTAAGGAAACTGTAGTACATACAAGAAAGGCTTTGGACTTTGGAACAACCGTCACAATATGGAACTTTCATAATTCTTTACAAGAAATACCAAAACTTTAAAAAAGAAAGAAACTATGTAAAGACACACATTTAATGTAGAAATTTTGTAAAGTTATAATCCAAAGTGAAAGAGTTCCTGTAAATATAATCAAGAACGCATTGTGATGAAATTAATCTTTCTGGAAAACTGGTTACACTCATGAGCACAATTACTTTAAGGATTTATAAGAAGTTTATGAGCCACCTCATGGTCTAATGCTCAAACAGAACAACTTTCTGTTCAAATGGTAGGACATTAGCTGCTTATGGCAAAATTTGATCCTGTGATGCGTAAATGCAAGACATTATAAATAATCTTTTTGTCTTGTCTTGCACTCCGACAGTGCGCCTGTTTCCACAAGCAGGTTTTCTGGACGCTTTAAAAGTCTTTCTGGTGCATTAAAGTAAAACTCCTTGGATGTAGTTTAGTTTGGCTCACCGCAAATTAAAGCATCACATCCATGGATTCCTTGTGTGCAAACAAAAAGGCACTCAGATGTGTAATGAGCCTCTTTGTTCACCAGATGGTGCTGCAACTTTTTTGTGGTTCACCCCTTAGTCTACCAGATGTCACTCCGAATTGCAGCTGCCCCGTTTCGATAAATGGGTGTTATGCATTTCCCTCTACGCCAGGTGTAGTATGGCAGATGCAGCGGTCCACCCAGCCCAACATGCATCAGTGTTCTCTCTCCTGTATGGATACCTGCAGATGGACACCCTACCATGTATGCCCCGGCCATGCCCTTGCCAGGGTTACAATGGCGCAATCGCCGCATTACCTGCCCCTGTGCAAACGCAACTCGTAGCTGCTAAGGGTTTTTTTCCTCGTGCCATGTGCCGACTCCGTGCCGCACCACTCATGACTGCACAAGAGGTCACCTCACAGTCAGACTCATGGCAACCAGAAGCCCTTAATTGAGAATGGCACAGTTCGCACATAACTTGCCCCAGGTTCAGTCCAGGAATGAACTGCTTGCGTGCCTCTGGGAAGGGGTGAGAGGGAGCCATGGAAAGCTTTCATTTCCCTTTCAGTCAGACACAGCTAAATGGTGTATGCCACCTGTAGCTACCCCCCTCTCCCTTTTTTTTTTTTGGTGCTGGCTGCCGCATCATTCATGAGTGCACAAGGTTACCCAGTCCCCATTTAGACTCATGGCAGCACTCAAGATAGCAGCTGGCACCAGCCCACTCCTAGCAATGAGTGCAGCCAGCCCATAGCTGCCAGGATCTCTTGTGCTGCCAGGTCAGTCACTATTGCACAGTCTCACCCCATCCTGCTGGCCCTAACTTAAAATGGCAACCCTGGCCCTGGCAATGTCCATCACTCCCAAGCCACAGTCAGGGACTCCCTGGCCTCCATACAAGGATTAATGCACGGGCCAGCTGTCCCTGGGCCTGGGGGGAAGCATGTCCTGCTCCAGCTACTGCTCCTGCGGCACTGGCTGGGGATGGAGCCTACAGCTGCAGGGCAGGGCATAGGGTGCAGGGCCCCGGGCCTCGGGGGCAGCACATCCCACTCTGGCTGCAGCTCCTGTGGCATCAGCTGGGGATGGAGCCCACAGCTGCAAGGCAGGGCCCGGGGCCCCAAGGAATCTTAATCTACCCCTGCCCTCTCCCCCATGTGCCATGTTGTTGCTACTTGAGGATTCTCTGGGTTTTCCAGTACTGATTAAATGACTTTTCCTGCTGTTTCAAACAATTGCAAGTGAGGATAGCAGACATGAAAGAAAAGGAGACAGATAATTCTCTTTTACATAATTAGCCGTTAATGATTTATTCACCCTAACTTGCATAAATAACAACCCAACCGTTACAGAATTTTCAAGGTAAACAATTTGCAAGAAGCAGTAAGCACTCTTCAGCTTAGTAAACCCATGGAACCAAGTGCCACAGTTATATTTGAAGAAGAGCAAGCAGAGAGTGGGCCCCAAGGCCATTGGGGCAGAGAGCAAAGGGAGGCAGCAGGCAAGCAGCAGAGGCAGGCAGACAGACTCCCCCTTGCTTGCAATGGCAAGTTATAAAGGACTACTTTGTTCAATTTGAAAGGTAGCTACTTGAGAAAATTCATAACTCGCCATCCTTGTGAAGTAGCAAATGTTACTTAGTAAATGGCAACAAAGATGCTGTGAGTTTTAAATGTTTTTTTGTACCTGTTTAGAAATTATTGACCTCGAGAAGAGGGTGCTTTTTTTTTTTTTCCCCAAATGATCTCTGGTACTCTTTGGGGATTTACCATGCAGGAAAGTTTTTCAGGGAATCTTTTTAAAACAATGATAAGAGCATAAGCAGAGTTACCCACTGGCAGAATAATATCGAGTTGCTAACACTTTTAACTTTACCGTGCAAGTACACAGAATGCTTTTTTATATTTATAGTATTTGTGGGTTATTTTTTAAAATGGTTATTTAAGCACATAAATCTCTGGTTCTTCATGGAGGATGGGTACTATGTGCCATTTGTTTGAGGCTCCTTCCTTTTACATTGTCCCAAGACAAGGTTTTATATTCTTTGACCAGTAGCCCCAGTGCTAGAAGACAAGAGTTCAAAAAAGGCTGGAATCTGAGGTGACCTTCAGCTTGCGTGGAGGTGGAAGCCTGAAGGGTAGGCTGTTCTATTTTTATGTTATGAACTGTGCGGTGTTTTAAAAAATAAATTTAAAAGGTTAACCCTCTTCCCCCTCCCCCACCTCCGCACACACACATTAGCTCTTACTTTTCAACAGACACAATCAGGAGCCAACCACTCCCAATTGCTTTTTCAAGAGCCAGCCACTTCTCTGGCCATGGGGCAGAGAGCAGTGAAAAAGCTACACTAAACATGGAAGGCACCCCATGGCCCATGGGCCAGAGTGCAGAGGCAAGCAGAGACTAACACCTACCAACCCACACTCTCCCCCTATGCAACCAACTGACACCATTACATGTTGGGGGCAAGGCAGGAGCCAATCAATTTATTTATCATTTTTACTTTATTTTTTTATTTATTTTTTTTTTTACTTATCTTTGTTTTACTTATTTATCATACTTTATTTATTGCCTTTACTTGCAAGCAGGGAGGGCACCCCATGGCCAGTGGGGCAGGGGCAGCAGGCAGGCACACAGACCTAAACCTGCCACTGCAACCTCCCCCGCTTCCCTCCCAGACACGCACACCATGCAACCAACCAACCAACCAACCAACCAACCAAGTAAAGAGTAATCAGGACCTAACCAAGAGGTTTTTATGGAAAATAATTGTAGGACAGTTGCAAGTTACCACTGATGTGCCTCAGCCACACCACACAGGAAGTGATGGCATGTCCAAGCATCATTCTCAGACTTCGTATATAGTCTGCTTTTCTTCTTCGCTGGCGGCGGCGGCGGCGGATCATTCCTACCTGAAAACAGGAAAGAAAGAACATGTGTGTGTGTGGGGGAGGGGGGGGGTATTAGACCATCCGGTAGGAAGGTTCCTTGGTAAGCCATCAATAAGGGGCTGCCCTGAATGCCTGAACAGTATTCACTGGCTAGCAGAGCCTCTGTGCTTTGTGTTGCCCTTCACCTTCCTGCATGACAACCAAATCCCCCCCAACTCATCTAGTTAGTTGTCAGTTGAAGTAAACAACACCCCACCCACATTTGTCACTTGTCTGTATTAACCCATCCCGCCCCTGTCCCTCCCCCAGAGCCTAACCTAATCTCAGGTGTCATTTCACATGTCAGAATGTCAGTTCCCAATGGTTAGACATACTGGTTGTGGAGGATGTTGCGATGCCTTCTTGCAACTCCGTGTCGGAAAGCAGCTCTCATATTGGACTTCAGCCTGCACTCAAACGCTGTCTTCTTGTGACCCTGCTGGGAAACTCTCCTTGGAGACACCCAAGATATTCATAGGACCACATTGCCCTAGTCTTACATGCCCTAGCTGGCTTTCTTCTTCTGTCTCTGGCCTGCTGTCTTCTCTCCTTGGCCTCAGACATCTCAGATCAATACAGCATACCTGTACCCCAAACACTGCTCCCACAATTTAAAGGGATGCTGTTCAGTTGGTCAGGAAAAGTTCGCCCCCCTCCCCCCCCATTTCAGTGAAAAAACACCCATCAGTGTTGACTTGTTGGTGCCATCCTGGCAGTTATTTTGCAAAAAGAGCAGCAAAACCACATGTAAGAAACGGGCCATATACTGACAGGCATGCCAAGGAGAGTGACTAGTCATGATTTCACAGTCTCAGCTCACAGTCAGATCCACATTATCACAACCTCCACCCCCCTCCCCACCTCATGAACTGCCTGCCCCTGCCTTGCCTTGGCCGGTGTGACAACAGCACCTTCACCCTACACTCTGCCCCTGCCATAATGCACCCAGTGCCATAACTGTGGGGTTTTTTCCCCCTGTGCTGGCTGGAATTGCCCAGGGAAGGTCACCCCACATTCAGATTCATGGGACCAGGGTGCCTGAAATCTGCATAGTTTTCTCCCCTCCTTCTGGCGCAAAATGCATCATTCAGTGCAGACATACCGGCACCATCCTGGCAAATTTTTTTTCCCAGAAAAGCACCAAAAGGGGGTGTAGGTAGAAAAAGAGCCATGTACTGATGGGTTTACCAAGGAGGGATGCCCACAGGGTCCCAAGGGCTACCCACAACTCACCCATGTGTCAAAGCACTATGCAGAGATTGCAGGTAGCCGCCAGTCATGATTGCAGTCTCAGCTCACAGTGAGAACCACATCCTGTCCCCCCTACCCCTCCAATGCCTGCTCCTGCCTTGCCCTGGCCAGGGTAACAACAGCACCTTCACCCCCTAATCTTCCCCTCCCCCTGAGTGAATGTAGTGCTGTAGGTGCATTTTTTTTTTCTTTGTGCTGGCTGAGATTACACAAGGAAGGTCACCCCATTTTCAGCATTTCAACTTTCAGGGCTACCCCTTTCCTTGGCAGTGGGTGGTACATCACCGTCCCCACACTCATCCACCACAGTAAAGGGAAAAGGCTCTGTTGCACCTATGCCCAGCACACAGACACCTGACCAGGTGACACATAGATAGAAGGTCACTTGCAATGCTAATTGTATCTACTGCCACCATCACCACAGGTCGTGTACTTTCTCCCCCCACACCAGCTGCAATCACGAATGGCAATGAGTAGGAGGATGAGGAGCAAGTTGGCAACCCACTCTTTATCCCATAAAAAAATTATATTTATATACTTACACACAAAAAATTCATATTATATGCACACACACACACACACACACACACACACACTTATAGGTATTTATTTATTTTCTTACATGGGGAAGAAGGGTCCTTTAAGGGGGTTTAGGGGGCATGGGAGCAGATGAGGGAGGCATGAGAGTTCATGTGGTTTTGGGGTGTCACAGTTTGGCCGGGAGGGATTAGTGGTGTATTACTGGTTTACATGTGCCCCCTACTGTAATTCAGTAGGGAATATAGCAGCAGTGTATGGTATTGGTATGCAGATCCTCCTGCTGGAATTTACAGGGAATTGCACACCAGGCTTAATTAATTCAAATGCCTAGTAGATGCAAGTGTTGATGCGGTGTGCTAAAATAAACAATTAAAAATTTTATAAACCTATTTAATTTAATGAGGATTAAACCTTGCAACATATACAGGTGCCCCAATTTCTATGCTGGTATGAATATATAGTAAAGAAATAATTGATTTTATTTGCACCTGACAAAATTGTTACCCCAAATCACCAGTGGAGTTAAAAAAGTAAATCACTGTGAGGTTATCTTGGAATTTATTTTACTTGATAGTTACCAGGAACAAAATACAATCAGAACACATTTTCTTTGCTTTCTCACCGATGACACCACAGTAGAGTTTTATGAGCACTTATGAAGACAACCCTATGAATTATTTTCAAATTGGTCAAATTCTAATTTGAACATTTAGATTAGGGCAACCAACTCAGTGACTGAAAATGCTTTTAGATTGATAGATTTGAGTTTAGTGTGGTAGAAATGCAAGGTGCACAAATGTTTACAATTCTTAGTTCAATCTAAAAACGGCACATATGGTGGAAGTTTAAATCCCATCTGACAAGATTCCTCTGTGTACCCCATGCAGATGACTTCCTCCTGGCCTCATAGATTCATAGATTTTAAGGCTGGAAGGGACCTTGGAAAAATATTGGGTCTAGAACCCTGCACCAAGCAGGGAAGCCAAGTTGGGTCAAGTGACCCCAGCAAGGTGACTATCCAGTCTCCCCTTAAAGGTTTCCAGGGTAGGCGATTATACCACCTCTGGAAGGAGTTGATTCCAAAGTCTGGACACCCTAGATGTGAAGTAGTTTTTCCCTAATGTTAAGCCTGAAACAATCTTTCAGGATGTTGTGCAGAACACAGGAACCAGTGATGAAGAGCAGCAAGTACTCCTTGGCAATGATGAGGCACACAGTCAGAGCCCTCCAGCATGCCTTGAAGTGCTGAAGGTGCATTCAAGTCATGAGGCACCTGCTGAGCCAGTGGTTGAAGTGTTCTTTCTCATGGTCCATATGCCCCATGTAAGGTTTCAAGAGCCAGGGGAGGAGAGGGTAGGCAGAGTCCCTAAGGATGTGGGTGGGACAATAACTGTACTCTCCAGGGCTCCCAACAATGTGTCCATTCCTGGCCTTGTGGGCACTACCCTCCCAGCTAGTGAAGATGTGGGCGATGCACTGAGAGTGGCTGAAAATGCTTTGTAGCATAATGGAGAAAAAAGCCTTCAGGTTGATGAACTCCATGGTGGCTTGGGGTGGACAAAGGATGGAGATGTGGGTGCTTGCAACAGAACCTGGGGTGCTTTGTCACTTTAGAGAGAAAGAGCCTAGGGAGAGCCCTGCTGGGCAGGCAGGACACAGCTGCAACTAGGTCACCATGGAGACCAGTTGATAAGATTAATTAGCAGGCACCTGCAAGCAGTCCAGGGGAGTCACCTGACTGGAAGGGGGCAGGGCCCTGGGAGAGATACAAGGCAGGGCCAGATTCAGAACAGGCAGTCTGGCCATAGAGGCTGAGCAGGGACGAGCTCTCTAGAGTTGCCTGTGACCGAAAGGCAGATTGTGAATGTGCTAGGCCTGGAGATAGCAGAAAGTGAAGCTGAAGGCTAGTAACTCATTTAGACCAAGGTTGGGGTAGGAGTTTAGTTATAGCCAGAAGGGCTTGTGTTTGTATTTTGGTTTCAGCTTGGTCCTGGGCCTAGGGAAGACCAGGAGGGTTTGGTGCCCAGGAGGGACTAGATAAGACTAGAGAAGACCTGCTGATTTGTGGGGATTATGAGGGGTGGCTTGGAGGTACCATAGTACCTGGGGGAGGGGGCAGCAATCACATAGTGCCCAAGAGGAATAATCCTACAAATAATGAGGGGTGCACTAAGCTGCCTAGTGGTGCAATCCTAAAGAGGCTCAGCTGCTCAAGAGAGAGTAGAGATAAGGCCTTGGAACAGATAGTGTCCAGGGAGGCTCATTAACTTTGAGAGT
Source organism: Alligator sinensis (assembly GCF_000455745.1). Taxonomy (NCBI): domain Eukaryota; kingdom Metazoa; phylum Chordata; order Crocodylia; family Alligatoridae; genus Alligator; species Alligator sinensis. Next base: position 2,631,283 of record NW_005842053.1, read on the forward strand.
ACAGAGATAAGGCCTTGGAAGGCAGAACCCTGAAGCTCAGTCCAGTCAGTGGGCTAAAGCTAGAAAGATCAGCAATAGCAAAAAGGGAGGAGGCTGGGAAGGTCAAAATCTGACACTAGAACAATGGCAGGCTCACTCTAAGACCCTAAGGCGGCTTCCCTCCTAATAAACAATAACAAAGATGTGGCGGGAGAGTAAAGGAGGTGAGGGCCCCTAGAATTTGAGTTGGGGCAGGAATTATGTGGGACCCAAGCCTGTCACAGTACCATTAACAGTCTCCTCCTCCTCTCCATAGTTGGGGAAGCCCTTATGACAGATGCATGACAAGGCAGATGAAATGGTTTGCCATCATGTCCTGGATGATCCTGTACACTTCCCAGATTGCCACTCCAGCCATAGACTTGCTCATGCTGAACTGGTTGGCAACAGACACTCTCAGGAATGGCCAGCTTCCAGATGGCTGTGGTGACATACTTTGCCAGAGTCAGGGATGGCCTTATGCCAATGTTCTGCCCTTCAGTGCGAGGGCCAGATGGGTATCAAGATCCATGAAGGCAGCCCAGCACGTGTGGAAGTTTGCACCCACTGCTTATCATCCTAAGTGGCTAAGACAATCTTCTCCCACCAATTGCTGATGGTTTTGCAGACTCCAAACTGCCACTCAACAGTCCAGAGGTGCTCCCACAGCACCCCAGAATCAATGACAGCCAGAAGGACCTTGGTTTTCTCAGCCAGGTGGAAGCAACTGGCTGATTCTAGGGCACTTGGTAGACATAGGGGTCCAGTAAAATGACCCTGGGATACTGAGCTCCAAGTTCCTAGGCAGGGAGGCACATGCCAGTATGTACATCTGCCAGGTCATGTGCAGATATACACAGGTGATGTCCCTCAACCTCTTGTGAGTCACTCAGGGCAACAGGAAGAATATGCTGCAGCTCTTGAGTCCGTGGGCTACTGTACAAGGGGTAGGAATTCATGGCAGGGTCCAGGCAGGAAAAAAAAAAAAAAAATAAAAAATAATGATGTGCTTTCACTTACAAGAAACTTTAGAAGTTTGGGAACTTGCTTTGGTCTTTTCTGGAAGCCTCTGGGCAGGGAAAGAGGGAGGAGTCGTTGTGATGGAGTTCTCCTATAGCAGCCAGCTTGTCAGGATGGCCCTGCCCACATGGATGAATTCAGCAAACTCTAGCAACCCAGGAATCCCATGGGGCATGCTGGGATGTACATGGAGGGGTTCCATCTACAGGTCATGCTTGCTTCCTCCCCTGAATGCTTGCATGGTGCTCTATTGATAGGGGTTTAGGCTGCTCAAACTAAACCATGCAACTTAGATGGGTTCTTTTGAATGGTTGCATATACCCTGATTCTTCTCCATTGTATTTCTGCATTCTGTATTTCTGCTCAGACTATTCAGATGCCTGTTTTTGTTTTAGAAGAATGCCTTTTTTGAAGTGGAAGAAAAAAAAAGATATTTTAATGAGATTTTGTGATGCTGCTAAAAATGACCTCATGTGTTAGAGAAACAATGCTGAGGAGAAACTGGGTTAGCTCAGATTCTCAGCTCTTGTTTACTGGCATGACTTTTGTAATGAAATCATTAGCATGAGTAAATTTCAAGTCCATCAATGTAATACAATATTGCTTTGAAGCTGATTGATAACATTCTTATTTTTAACAGTTTGCAGAGTACATCCTCAATGGATCAACAATACAAGAAAGCAAACAAAGTTTGCTAACGGTATTCTCCCAGCCTGTGTCAACACAAAACGTGCTTCCATCTCCATAGGAGAGATTCAGTAATCCCAACAGATCTATTCTATAATAAGCTTATTTATTATGCATTAGACATTGCTTTTGCTACTTTGGATAAGTGATTCAATTTAATATTATATCACTGCACATATTTTGACTTTGTTTGATGGTGTGGGAAAATGGATAAAATGTGATAAGATTCAGAAATGTGTCATGGACTTAAAACCACATCAGCTAATGGACAAGTGATAGAGCAGAAAACTGAAATTAATAATATTACTTTATGAATGGAATAGACCAGTGTGATATTTTCATGAGACCATCCATCAACGTTCTTTAGAACAATACCCAAGATGTGGAGAAATTTACCCTTGTGCTTTAACAAAATCTAAAAACTTACAACTTTAATTGCAGACTCAATGGAAAATAATGTCTTGAAGCAAATTCAAACAACACCATATTGTGCTATAAGCCAAGAAGAATCCCTTTGCCTACTCACAAATCCAGTGAACTCAATTATTACATTTTAATTGAGAACTTTCTCTCAAAGGCTTACAAGTGAAGTCTTAAACTAATTTACTTTGGTGACAAACTTTATTTGATTTCCAAGTCTAATTTATGGTTATAGTAATATTTTGTTGAGCTTTACCATCTACATTATATATATGTAAATATGAGACCTACAATAAAGGAATTATTTAGTAAGACTTAACATTTTTTTTCCCCTTTACTGATGATGCAGATTTAGAAGTGATGGAATTTTTTTACTGGAATGGTAATATTAGCACAGATTCTTTTGCAAGAATGCATAGCAAATAAATTAATTATGTTATTTTAAATTTCAGCCTATCACTATTTATGCTGTCATGTTAGCTTCTAGCAGTATTGTGTGATGGTGAATTCAGTAGGAAACCAAACTCTCATGCACATACTGTTTGTTCTAATGTTTTCAGACTTCATATAAAGACCACTTACAGAGCTTTACATTTAGTTCTCAAATCACACTAATTCTTTTCACAAAAAAAACAAACAACCCTGAACCAAACACCAAGAAAGATTTTCCACCATTTTGAACTAGCTTTATACAGAGAGTAATTAAGGATGAGGCTAGGTGGGATGAGACTATTTAGTTAATGTGTGATGCAGTACTGCCACCTTGTTTTATGCATCTTTTCTAAACTCACAGTGATACCTACACACTAAGAAATAGAAAGAAAACCAAACTGATAAATTCACTAAATTGGCTCTGTGGGTTCAACTGTTTCCAGGGACTTTAAATCTGTGGCCTCCACACTAAGGTTCTCCCATTTTGTGGAATGTGGTGGTTTAGGAATCAGAAACACAGACAAGAAAGCACAGGAATTCAGAGACTATAAACAGTGTTTATTAACAGTTGCTAACAATTAATTAATTTGGAGGGGAAAAACATTACTAATTTTACACCAAAGCTATGTTATGAAAGAAATATTGAGGAGAACGTAGGATATGGTGCGCATCTTCACTGTGGAGGGTAAAGTCTATTATTCTATTATTACTACAATAAAGTAACTCTAAATCATCACTCCAATGCTTCTCAGGATCACAGAGGCCAAAAGCAATAAAACAGAATTGGGATCAGGTTTTGATATTGCTCATTACACCTGCAAATCAAGTCTCTTAGGAGCAGGATGGAGGAAAGTCTTTGGACCCTGTTCCTTTCCACCACTACAAGATATAATAATCTGGCCATTGTAATATTAAAGGAAACTGCATCATCATCGTCCTGAACAGTTTTAAGTGATGCCTGCACAACAGAGACTATCATGGTGGTATAAATTCTGTTGAACTAAAACAAGCCTGAAACCACAGCAGGTTTGCCCACTTAAATGGAGAAAGCACAATCTGTTATTCTTTTAAAATGTGGACATGAACACACATTCAGGGATTCATAAAGTTTCAGCCATGAGAGCCCTATTATTTTTATCATAATATTATGGTTAGTTAATGAAATATTTCCCTATATTACTTTGAAAATAAAACTGCTAACAAAAAGATGAGGAGGAGGATGGTGATAAATCAAGAAAATTCACTTTCTAAAGATGTTAGACACAAGATGCTGAGTGCATTGTTCAGCCTCATTAATAATACTTCAATAATTCTTAACAGCTGTAAATGGAACTGGTTCCATTTGTATCAGTGATACTCTCCACCAGTGGAAATTCCCAATTCTAACTATCTGGGGAGGCCTAACTGTTTAAAAACTCTTTACTTAAAGACAAATACAGCATCAGAAAGTAACTATACACTATGCTTTGGGATTTACTTACTGGGAAGTGAAGTTGTAGTAGCAACGGTTGGAACCAAAGTTGGTTCTGGATATATGCTTTCTTTACAGATTCCACTTGTTAGACTGATGTCATCCAGGGCAATATCACTTAGACCACGTGTCTTGTGAGCTTCAAAAATCACCTGAAATTCATGAAACAAACATTTAGAATTTAACAGCAAGTTTTCTGACTTCCTGTGCTTTGGTAAGAGTTTCAAATGTTTCCCTGCATTTTCTAAATGTTACCCTAATATCTTTTTTTACTATTGCATTCATAATGGGTCACTGATGGTCAGAGATGTAGTAAGCTCATTAAGCACCCCAGGGCAGGGGGTTGGGAGGCGACATACTAACCACTGTAGAACAAGTGGTGGGGAAGAGCAGGAAAGTGGGTGAGTGAAAAGGAAGGTTTACCTTCCTGGGCTACTGCTACCATTGCTGCTGTCAGCTGCCCAGTATCTTGTATCCTGTTCACTTCATGTATACGTATTGGGTGCAGAGCTGTGCCCTCTTTGGCAAAGGTTCCCTGGGACATGGAGCCCTATTCTACTTGCTCCACTCATCCCTCCCCCTGAGATAGTGCAGTGCCACACCAAGCAGTGTGTCTGGCTTCTATGTACTGGGGAGGGGCAGTGCAAGGCTACCCCTGCCACAGTAAAAACTCCTGGGGTAATTCTGGTACTTCCTCATAGTTGGCACCTGTGGTTGGTGCCCTGTTCACCTACCCCTAATTGGTATATGATGATTGCCCAGTTTCTGGAAAGCTCTCCAAAAAAAATGCAATCTGTGGCTCATGCTTAGAAATCAACAGATCTCTCATATACCTCTTACCATCATCTGATTCACATCACTGAAAATATATGTTCATCATCTATTTTAATAGTTATTTTATGCAAAAGATTACCAAATCTACATGGACAAAATTTTATTTTAGCCTTACTGGCATAGCTTCATAGCCTTTTTAGGAGTTGCACTAATCTCATCAATAGCTCATCATTGCTATAGTCCCATTTAATGTAGGTAATGTAGTGAATAGCAGGTATCCAATATTTTTACTGGAGTTACAGGGAAATCCAGGGTTCCTAAAACCTGGCATACCCACGTTATAAACTTTATTTCTCTATTTTTCCTCCAATGGCTTCTAATCAAAACCACCAGAACAAAACAGGCCATCCCTAATGCTTATATAATGACTGCATTGTCCAGTCCAGGATGGCTGAAGGAACTGTCCACTATTCACTCCTAAAAAAAGTCACTCTTTTGATTTATGGTACAAATCTAAATCTAACATCTAAATCTAAATCTGTTACCTTCTGGAGCTAAGTTCCAATATGTAATTTTATAAAAAATGAAAGATCTGGTCTTGACATCTTTAGTGCACCTGGTATGAGTTCCAGCAGAGAAATATGCTCCGTACTTCATTCATTGTAAAGGTATTCCTAATTATTATCAGATTTAGATGTTCTGAAACTTCCTTTACTTTGGAAAAGAGCTATATGATGATACCATTGGCTGTTGCAAATCATTAATGTTTTCTTGTTTCACTATAATAATAATTAGAAACTAGAAGGTATACAATCCAATATTAAATTCCTATTCTTCTACACATCAGTAAACATTTGGTAGTATGCATTAGTCAAGAGAAAAGGAAATTATCTTTGCAGATGTGGAACACTACAGATAAATGACAAAAATGGCTGGGAAGAAGTTGAAGTTTAAATGGCCTAAAATGTATTAATTGAATAGCAAACCTGAAAATCAGATGTCTCATTTAATGTTATTTGACCATAATTCCAGTTATTTCCATAATTTCCTTCCTTCTGGAAAACTGTCTTTTTTATCATGTCACTTTTCATGATGTTAACACTTAAACGATACACATTAACACCATACATATGATACCTAGAAAGGAGAGAGGTAGCTAGTTGTGTTAGTCTGAAGTTAGGTATAAAGTCAGGATAGAATTGCACCTTATGGACTAACTAGAACAGATATGCATAAGCTTTCATAAGCAGTACTTCACTTTATCAGATGTTATCAAGGGACTGCAGGAAGCAAAATTCTAAATAGAAATGAGTGATTTGACTGCCTGTATAACCAGAACATAGAATTTCACTCCAGTCTTCCTCCATCTTGTCCAGCATTTTTCTATATGCAAAATATAGTCTTCATTGAGTTTAATGGCAAACTTCATAAGTCTGTGATGGAAATCCAAACTCTTCACAGAAGTGGCTTATATTGCTGCTATGTGCACTTTGCACCAAGCCACAATATCATTTATTAAAATAGAACATTTCAGTGTAATTATAGTTTAAATTAGAAGCTAGATTTAGTAATTATTTCTTAATGGTTAGATTAAGCAAATATTCAGTTTAAAGATGCAACATACCAAAAACTTAGGCAGATGGGATCTGAAGCTGAAACTAAAGGCAAACTAAAAAGCTGGACTATAGCTTGCCCACCTCCAAGTTCTGTGGGTGTTGAAATATAAAATCCTGTAAAATAAAAAGTATCTTTTATTGGATATCAAGTTTGTGATGTTTGCTGATCAAACTATATTATTACAGCTAATAAAAACACCAAAGGATAGTGTTAATAGCGAACGGCATTAAGCATGCTACAAGTCAGTATGAGCTAAATCAGGTTAATACTTAACCATAAGATTAAGCAGACAAGGTTCCTTGGGTGAATCTGATATCTTTTATCAGACCAACTCAAATAGTTGGAAAATAATTATCAGAGGAACAACACCAACACCTTACAACATTCCAACCTCAGACTTGATGAAACTGAAAGCAACAACCAACCCATAAATATTATCAATCTCTCCACACATGCGCTTACCAAAACTGAAAAATCTATCCTTTCCAAAGGCCTAAATTTCTGTCCAGAAAAATACCCTAATAAATTATTACAATGTGGACAACTAGAAGAATTCTTCTGACGCCTCCGCCTCAAGGAATTTTTCCACGACCAAACTGAACCCACTCCCAACAACAACTCATCCTCTGACAACATTCAGGAAAAGATCAACACCAAAAAGCCCAAAAAACATCAGATTGGACACCTCCAGTGCATGAAACCCTAAACTTGACCACTACATTGACTGCTTCAGGGAAAGAATGAACAATGAAATAATCAGCAACACACGCCACCACAACAACCTCTGTCTACCAGAGAAAAAGGCCATAGAATCTCTAAGATCTAACCACCAAATAGTAATAAAACCAGCAGATAAAGGAGGAGCCAGTGTCATCCTAAACCGTGAAGACTACATAAAAGGAAGCCAACAGACAGCTCTCTGACACCACCTACTACAAAGAAGTACAAGATCCTACTCCCCTTTTCACCAAAAAACTCAACAATACCAACAAATCATTTCCATCAAGACAAGAAAAACTACAGACTTTGATCCCCCCCCACTACCTAACCCGGGGACTTTTTACATGCTCCCTAAAATCCACAAACAAGGGAACCCTGGCAGACCCATCATATTCAACAATGGGACCCTAACTGAGGAAGTATCAGGTTTCGTTGAATCAATCCTAAAACCGCTTGTCACCCACAGAGCAAGTTTTGTACAAGACACTACAGACTTTCTATGGAAACTTAAAAACATAGACCACCTTCCCAGCAACACCCTCCTAGCCACCATGGATGTAACCAGCCTATATACCAACATCCCACACCAGGATG
>NW_005842053.1:2640246-2648721 GCF_000455745.1 Alligator sinensis
CCCCGTCTGTCACCCATTGACTCCTCAATCTACATTTTCACTGACTACCTGTCTTGTATGCATACCAGCCCAGCCGCTGGCTTCTTTACTTTTCATTCCATCCAGGAAGAGCGCACACCAACTGCTGAAACTTCCTTAGCCCGACGAAGGGTTTTTGAACCCAAAAGCTTGCTTAATAATTATTTTCCAACAATTTGGGTTGGTCTAATAAAAGATATCAGATTCACCCAAGGAACCTTGTCTGCCTATGTCCTTAGACCAACACGGCTACAGCCTACACCCCTGTAACTATAAGATTATGCACAATTCTAAAAAATTATTTCTCTCTCATGTCTTTAAATTAACTCTTAGCTGAAGGATATTCTTAGGAACCATACCAGGGTGGAATCTTGGCTCCCTTAAAATCAGGGGGCTTCTGTCATTTCTTCAGTGAGGCCAAGCTGGATTTACAGGAAGTAAATAAAGTGTCTCTGCATTTCTGGCACATGTTCAGACCTTTATAGGGGGATTGCTTTCCATTTCATACAGTTTATTACATCAAATAGGAATGAGAGAGACTGTAGTCACTGAGACTAAGAGATGGAAACAACATCAACACAAGCAATATTTCATTTGGGAGTATATTTTCCAGTATTGTCTGGATTAAATCTTTGAGATTAGGGTTCTGAAGCAACTGCTGTTAGGTAGGATTGTGAAATGGAGCAAGATTATGTGGAGAAGCACTCTAGTTCCACAAAAGTTTGACAGTATTAGAAAAAATGTCCTTTTGTGACCCTTTGAAGTCAAAGGCAAAACTTTCAGGGACCCAAATTTTACTTGCTTGATGACAGTTTCATGTGTGTGGAAAATTCAAGTAAATGAAAGAACATTTGATGGTCAGCTTTTCAATATGACCTCTAAATGAGACCTTTCATTTTGTATTGATTTAGAGCAGGTCATATTGAAAATCTGAACTTTAGGAATAAGTAAATGGGACAACTCCTGGAAAAAATGGCATGACTGCTGAGAAAGGTCTCTAGTTACTTGTAGCAATGTTGTTCTTTCTGACCTTTGTACCATTAATTCTCCGAATGCCTGAAATCGGTTATCTTGGAATCTTATCTGACAATACATGGGGCTTTCCTTTGGACTTTCTGCTGTTGTAATGTATTATTATGTAGCATGTATTGTTTTGGCATGAGATGTGATACTATGTAATATAATGTGATGTAAACCAAGTGAAGTAAAGAATAAACCTGATTTGAATTGAAAGTAAATCTTTTCTAGTCTAGGTCTGAAATAGGCTTGTTGAATGAAGATGAACTCTCTTGTGGGGAGGAAGCAAACAAAATAGCCAGTCTTACTGAACATGTTCAATATCTATATATTAATGATGTCAGCATATAGGTTTATCTCAAACTGGCAGTAGAAATTTGAATGTTGAAATAATAGCAACACTGCATATAGGATGTCAGCTTAAGCAGCGCAGTCAAACAGAGAATGTTGGGAATCAATGAAAAATTTCAATAGCTCCAAAAATCATTGCCAGGTGTTTTATTAAATGAATGTAATGTTCCTTCAACATATTTGTATTGCAGGAGTTGAGGCTGAAAATAAGATAATCTTCTCAAGACTGTTTTGGGATTGTTCATTTTATGCCAAATATTAATTTATTAGCTACTTTTCCCTTTTTCGGTAAGTATTTTGTCCTTGCATAGATCATAATCTTCTCCAATTGCTAAATCATCCCTGAATACGTGTTTTAATCCTTGATCTAACACACAATATTCAATGTGGGACAGAAACCATGTTTGTTAGTTCTGACTGCATTGGCAGATAGCATGAGGATACTTTTGATTCTAGCATTACAGCTTTAGAATCAGTGTTCCAGCACTGCCATTCATAATTCATGAAGATTCACAACTTCAAAATGTTCTCCATTTGTTTAAAAGGAACTTTTTATGAAATTACTTTGCTACAGCAGTTTTGGGGAGGGATGTGAAATTTGTTTTAGGCACAGTGAGTAAATGCATCTGTGTGGGCCCCTCTAGATATTCAGGCAGAAGCATGATAGGATCTGATATGCAATCCACACAATTGTGCCTCCTGCAATACCACACATTCATGGCAGGAGGCATGATTGTGGGATCCAGCATCATATCCTATCAAGCCTTATTAAGAGTCCTGCAGCTGATTGAATTTGCAGCTGTGGCAGTGCCCCATGGCTTCCAGGACAAAGAGTCCCACAGCTGAGGACTCGTGGTCCTGGCAGTGCCCCATGGCTACCAAAACTGAAATTCCCACAGCTTGCAGGGTACTCTATCCACCCCACAGCTCTTCCAGGTTGCAGAGACTCTTCAGCTGTGGGACTTCTGGCTCCAGTGCACATGATGCTGATCTAAAGTAATTGTGCAAATAACCAGTTGTGCATTACATGTAATGTGTAAGAGGGGAGAGGCTGTGACTTCTGGGGTGTATGCACAAACTAAGTCAATATTTAGATGTTTGCAGATTCCTTCATAACAAACCCGAGAACATTTTATGCAAGTCATACTGCATTTTATATGTATCTGTCATTCTTTAAAGGTATGGATAAATGTCTTGTTTGCAGTAAGTCTGTTGTGTGATCCATAACACTTCTCACAGATAAGTATCTTAAGGAGCAAGATAATAATAAATCATATCAATGGTAATATTATTCAATCTGTTCAATACTTAATATTTCAAACAACTATGTAAGTGTGTTTCTTAAACTGGACATATTATACAATTAAAAATAAGTTTTCTAAAACTTTAAATTTTCAGGACTTTTGACACAACATCTGAATATAATACCTCATTCCTTCCAAAACAGGATGAATGTTCCCCCCTAGATTACCAATTTATGTTTAAAATATATTTTGACTTGTATTGAAAAGGATGGTTTTCCTTTTAATATATCAGTGTTGGTTGTAGCCGTGTTGGTATAAGGACATAGGTCTAATAAAAGATATCATATTTACCCAAGGAAACTTGTCTGTCAGTGTTACATTGTTATGTGTACCTGATAGGTTCCCAAATGTATGGTCAAAATTAGGACCAGTCATTAAAGGCAAGGTACGTCCACTGATTCTCTCCCATTCACCATCATCTTTGAATGCTTGAGTCCAATAGCAAAAGCCATCTTCAAAACTGCAGTTAATTTTCTCATTATCTGTGAATAAGGTTAGCAGATAAGTAGATAAGTAAAATGTTTTTCATCAGGTATGTCTCATTCAGCTTTACTAAGCAAAAACAGGAGCATTAATGCTGAAAAGTGCCTGGGAAGACTAGAGCACAGATATTTTGGATTCACTCCTCTCAACAGCAACATTAGAGACAAGACGGTGAATATGTTCACTTTATAGTTTGATGCTGCAGTACTGAGAACTGCAACTTCAAGGACTTTAGTCCCCTTGATTAAGAACTTTGTTGATTCTTCACAGCTCAACAAGTTCTCCACGTGCCAAGGCAGGAAGCAGGCTCCTGATGCAGTCAATGGAGCTTTGAAGAATTACAAAGGTTCTCCCACATTGAACTAGTTACAGGATCAAGGTCATGCAAATGCTTTCCTCATCTCAATTTTCTCTCTTCATCAAGCTGAAAATATAGATTCATCACACTTTGTGAATGAGAAATGAAAAAGAATACTTACTGCTTAGCTCACTTGTATTAAATATGCTGTACGTTGTATTAAAGCCATTGTAATTTTCAGAATAGTCTGTAGCAAACTCTGCTGTGGCTTCATTAGAAAAGATGCGAACAACACCAGGATTAGTTCCCCGTAGCGATGCTAAGAATAAATTTTAAAAATTTTATTACTGAAAGTAATTCTGAGCAAATTACAATGTTCAATTCTGTTCCAAAAAGGGAGAAAGCATAACTAATTATTTCAGTGCTGAAGTAAATCTCCCTTCACTCTAGTAGTGGCTCTGTCTCTCATTCCCACAAAACCAAAAACAGTATTTGGTAGGTAGCTAAAATCCAGTCACTTTTGTAGTTAAGCTTAGCAGTCAGACACGCACACACCCATCTCACTTAAACTTCAACATGTATGCCAGCTACTGAAAAACAGCAACATCCTACCATATTTATGTGAATATAATCTGAGGGTTATCTTTCAAAAACACTTATTTGAGCAGCACCAGTTATACACATGTGCAGGTAATATAAAGTATACTCCATCAAGTAGATTGTTTTGTTTGTTTGTTTTTACTGTAGAGCAAAGGGAGTGAAGAGATGTCTGCAGGATAGAATAGCTGAAGATTCATCAGCCTGGGAAACCTGCAGTGGAGGGAGTGGCACAGGTGCTAACTGTACTTGACCACTGGAAACAAAATGTAAGTGGCTCCAAGAAAATCACGAGTTCAACTGATTTAAGGTAGGTTGTAAACTATGCTTTACAACATGGAAAACATTCTGGAAGACAAGACCCTAGAGATGAAACCTGCGTTTGTGAATGGCAGCAGATAAAAAAAAATCATTTGCCTCATCCTTCATGAAAGGAAGCAGGCAGACTAAAAACTTTTCGTATAAGTGGCCAGGAGGATTTTTTTTTAAGTCTACAAAGCTGTCCCGTGATGGATTCTATGTGAGCTGACATCCAAGAGGGTATCAAGGAAAGCCTGAACTACAGACTGGTCAACCTCACCTCAGTCCCTGGAAAAATCAGGGAGCAGGTCCTCAGGCAATATATTTCTAAGCACTTGGATGAGAAGGTGAATAAGAATAGTTCGCATTGATTCACCAAGGGCAAGTCATGCCTAACCAACTTGATTGCCTTCTATGATGAGAAGACTGACTTTGTGAACACAGGAAGAGCAGTAGATATAATATACCTTGACTTTAGCAAGGCTTTTCATACTTTCCTCCACAACATTCTCACAAGCAAGCTAAAGAAGTATGGGTTGGATGGATGGACTGTAAGGTGGATAGAAACCTGGCTGGATTGTTGGGCTCAGAGGGTAGTAATAAATGGCTTGATGTCTAGTTGGCAGTGGGTATCAAGTGGGTTGTCCCAGGTTTGCTCCTGGAGCTGGTTTTGTTCAATATCTCCAATCTGGATGGGATGGAGTGCATCCTCAACAAGTTTGCAGATGGCACCAGACTTGTGGGATTAGTAGATATACTGAAGGGCTAGAATTTAGAGAGACCTAGAGAGATTGGACCAAAAGAAATCTAATGAGGTTTAATAATGACAAGTGCAAAGTCCAGTACTTAGGATGGCACAAGCCCAGGCATAAGGACAGAATGGGGACCAACTAGCTAAGCAGCCTTTCTGTAGAAAAGGACCAGGTGTTACAGTGGACAGTAAGCTGAACACGATCCAACAGTGTTCCCTTGTTGCCAAGAAGGCCAACGGCATACTGGGCTGCGTTGCTAGAAGAATTGCCAGCAGATTGAGGGAAATCATTCTTGCCCTCTATTCAGCACTGGTGAGGCCACATCTGGAGAACTGTGTCCAGTTTTGCCACCCCCCTCGCCACTACAGAAAGGATGTAGACAAATTGATGAGAGTCCAGCAGAGGGGAACAAAAATGGTTAGGGGGCTGGAGCACATGACTCATGAGAAGACACTGAGGGAACTGGGCTTATTTAGTCTGGAGAAGAGAAGACAGAGGGGATTTTATAGCAGCCTTCAACTCCTGAAAGGGTGGAGATAGACTGGTTTCAGTGGTGGCAGATGACAGAACAAGGAGCAATGGTCTCAAGTTGCAGCAAGGGAAGTTTAGGTTAGATATTAGGAAGAAGTTTCTCACTAGGAGGGTAGTAAAATACTGGAACAGGTTACCCATGGAGGTGTTGGAATCTTCATCCTTGGAGGTTTTTAAGACCCAGCTAGACAAAGCCTTGGGTGGGATGATATATTTGTGGATGGTCCTGCTTTGAGCAGACAGTTGGACTAGATGACCTCCTGATGGCCCTTCCAACCCTAATTTCTGTGATACTAAATATTTTATAAAGACAAGACTGAGATGGTCAGCATTTCAGGACACTTGACAATATTATTATATCCACTTGACATAGCCATTAATCATAGTATTAAAATGGTGTCCGTCAAAAACGGGAAAAATGGATGCACAGGTCATGTGCATGAATATATGAAGAATGGCAAAATGGAACTGAAACTTATGCAGAAGTATGCACTTGGGCTCATGGTGCCTGGAAATCTGTCAACAAAAACAATATTAAAGCAAATCTCTAATGAACTACACATGCCAAATTCATTTCAGAAACAGATGAAAAACTAAATCTATATCCAAATGACAACTGTATATTGGAAACAGATGGAGAAAGTAGTACAGCTGTGGATGTTGGGTATGTTTTCAGTGACAGCAAGGATACAGAATTCAGTGGATTTCAATGACATTTTGGGTTCTATAATTTTTGAAAATTGTATTCAACTATACCCATTTCTTAAGTAACTCTAATAATCTCACGTAAATTCTGATGACAGATTACCTCAGCATTTATTTTTTCAAATAACAGTGCTTTTAAAGAGGCATTAATTATCTGACAGGCATGTTATATCCACGAAAACAAATATAATAATTAAAACAATTATGCTTTTATTATATGACAGCAAATGTTTATATACAGATGCATCCACTTCATGTTTGTGTCACTAAATATCTCAAGTTATGCTTTTTTTAATACTTGTACATATTGCATAATCCTGTAACAGAACTTTTTTGTGATTTTATTACCTGTTTTTCTCCCAAAGGGTGCATCCATATGAGCCCGCACATGCCTCTGTACGTCTGACCTGCTGTGTCTCAAAGAGGTTTGAGATGCGGCAAGAGGCACACTGGGAACAAAAAATGTTCCCCACACTGCATATTTGCAGCGCAGGCTCAAAATTTGGTAACTGAATATCCAGGTATCAAAAAAAGAAAGAAAAAAAAGTGGGGCAGGGCATGGTCTAGGACCATGCCCTGAGGCAATCAAAGGCTCAGGTTCACCAAAAAGATGCTCTAGTAGCTAGCCAGAGCATCTCTATGCCTGCCCCTTGCCCCGATGCTGCAGCACACTGCCTGCCCATGCAGGGTAAACCGCGATGCAGGCTGCAGTGACATGGACCTGGGCTCCATTCCAGGTATGTAGTGGGTGGGGAGGGAGGGAGGGTGTGGGTCCCCTGCCCACCCCTTGTGGGGCCCACATGCCCCCCCCCAGTACAGCTCAAAGCTCACCCACAGTAACAGCAGCCTTCAGGGCATTGGGGGCCTCCTGGCACAGGCCTATTGCATAGTGTGAGGCAGGGAGGCTCAGTCCCAGCTGCCTGGTATCCAGTGCACATTCACTAAGTTCCAGGCTGCTCAGGCTGTCACCTAGGGCCCCACACCACTCACGGGGACCGCCAGTCATGCTGGGCCAGGTCCTGCATGCTGGTTCCATGTGTAGGACCCAGGCCAGTATGACAGGCAGTCCTCACAAGTGGTGCAGAGCCCTGCATGACAGCCTGAGCAGCCCTGAGCTGCCTGAAGGTGCATGGCCCCAGGCCAGGCCCACATGACATGGCACAGGCAGCACCGAGTGCCAGGCAGCAGGGGACAAGCTGCACTGCCCCACGCCCCATGGTGGTGGGAGGGGAGCTGTGTCAGGAGGCCCTGAATGCCCCAATGGCTGCTGCTGTTCTGGGTGAGCTGTGCACCATGCAGGGGGGAGCATGTGGGCCATGCAGGGGGGCAGCCCATGTGCTGTGTTGGGGGGGGGCTGTGCCCTGGAAGGGGGCAGGGGATCCACCCCTCCTGAGCATCCCCCTCATACAGTCCCCTCACAATCCCCCTACACTTCTTCTGACCCCCCCACCTGCAAACCCCACATCTCCCCATCACATGCCCAGCTGCCAGACACCTGCTGGCAGAAGCTGTCACTGCAGGAGCAGCTGTTCTCACTTCCTAGTTAGTGAAGGGGTTGGGGGAAGTTCCAACTAATCTATGATAAGAAAATCAAAATCAGACATCAAAACATATGACTATTTAGAATTTATGTTATTATGATAAACAAAGACACTGGTAGGCTTCCAAATTGCTTTAAAATTGTAAATATATCAATAAAACATTGCCCAACTAGTATGTATGTATGTGGCCAGGAGGACATGCTTTGACAGTTCAAAGCAGGCCACCACTTGACAACATCTTTCGGTCAATAGCTGCCCAGATGGCAGGGCGGCAGAATACATGGCAGTAGCGCTGCAAAGGCCAACTGTATAGCCACATCCCCCTGGCAGCTGGCCCAGGGGTGCAGATGTCTCTGCTGTGGCTATGCAGTCCCCATACGGGTCTGGTAGGTGTGCAGCCTTGGGGCCACATGCTGTCACAGGTGCACAGCAGGTCACAGCCAGGCAGCAGCCCCCACTGCCAGACTGCTGCAGTGGCTAAATGGTGCAGGGAGCTCTCGGTTAGGGCTGCTTCAGCAGTCCAGCTGGCACAAGAGGTAGTGCCCCAGATACTAAGTGGCTGGGCCCCAGAAGCTCCC
>NW_005842053.1:2648808-2650552 GCF_000455745.1 Alligator sinensis
GTGCGGGGGGGCAGCCCATGTGCTGTGTTGGGGGGGGGCTGTGCCCTGGAAGGGGGCAGGGGATCCACCCCTCCTGAGCATCCCCCTCATACAGTCCCCTCACAATCCCCCTACACTTCTTCTGACCCCCCCACCTGCAAACCCCACATCTCCCCATCACATGCCCAGCTGCCAGACACCTGCTGGCAGAAGCTGTCACTGCAGGAGCAGCTGTTCTCACTTCCTAGTTAGTGAAGGGGTTGGGGGAAGTTCCAACTAATCTATGATAAGAAAATCAAAATCAGACATCAAAACATATGACTATTTAGAATTTATGTTATTATGATAAACAAAGACACTGGTAGGCTTCCAAATTGCTTTAAAATTGTAAATATATCAATAAAACATTGCCCAACTAGTATGTATGTATGTGGCCAGGAGGACATGCTTTGACAGTTCAAAGCAGGCCACCACTTGACAACATCTTTCGGTCAATAGCTGCCCAGATGGCAGGGCGGCAGAATACATGGCAGTAGCGCTGCAAAGGCCAACTGTATAGCCACATCCCCCTGGCAGCTGGCCCAGGGGTGCAGATGTCTCTGCTGTGGCTATGCAGTCCCCATACGGGTCTGGTAGGTGTGCAGCCTTGGGGCCACATGCTGTCACAGGTGCACAGCAGGTCACAGCCAGGCAGCAGCCCCCACTGCCAGACTGCTGCAGTGGCTAAATGGTGCAGGGAGCTCTCGGTTAGGGCTGCTTCAGCAGTCCAGCTGGCACAAGAGGTAGTGCCCCAGATACTAAGTGGCTGGGCCCCAGAAACTCCTCAGAGCAAGGAGCCATGAGTTGCTCACCAAGGCAGCTTTTTATACTGCTTGGGCCAGCACAGGTGCTGCCCCAGGCTTAGCTCCTGCTGGCTACAGATGCAGGAGGAGCCAGGCAGCATTATTTTGCCTCAAGTGGCACAACTTGCCCCACACCAAGAGTGCATGTCTGGGCATGTGCACTAAGGCAAAAATCCTCGGCTCAAATTTGTGCTGCTCTTATTTGAGCTGCTGCAAGTGCATGCGTCTGCATGTGTGGATGCACCCAAAGTTTTCTAATTTATGCACAAATTTTGGAATAAATTAAAGTTTAATAGTTTGTAACTCCATTTTCTGGTATAGGCATCTGTCATAAAAATGACAAGTGCAAGGACAATTACAATGCAATTAAAAACATGAATGATCTTTGATAGAAAACTATCAAAACATCTTAATTATTTATGAAACTAAAGAACTAATATAATAAGCAATGCAGTTATATAGTAACCTCCACATGGTTCAATAGCCAACTGAGGTCAATGGAAAGAAGGAAGCTGACACTAAATCTTAGTATACAATTATACTGTATTATAGAATATCTACTGGGAAGCAAATCCTGGAAACCAGATTTCCTCTTTAAAGCTGAGATGAGTTTAGATTCTCTCTTCTTTCATCTGTAATCTGTCATAACCCAAAGGTATGATTTTGTGTGTGCTTCGGCACCAGAATTATCCCCGCCAGGTTGCAACTTCGTTGCACGGTGGAGTTTTCTGCTGCGGAGGAAAACTCCGGTGCAGGGACGAGTTTCCCGCCTATTTGCAGCTTCTTTTGCAGGGTGCATTGCTCAAGTTGCAAGAGAAATGCACGGTGCAAAAGAGTTCCCGCCACCCGCATGCAAATTTGTGTCCCGCTATTGGCTAGTTCTAAATTATTCCCACGTGGCGGCTAACGATTGGCCTGTTAGC
>NW_005842053.1:2651624-2659613 GCF_000455745.1 Alligator sinensis
AAGAGGCTTGAGCAGTTTCCGCCCAAGCCAAAGAGGACTCCACATCCATCTCGTGGGGACTCTGGGTACATGGCAGGGAAGTAAAGACCCCTGTGTGAGATTCAGAGGAGCTTGGCGACCTGATCCATCGCCCACCTCTTCCCGTCTTCGAGCGACAAAATTTTATAAGATGCATCTACGAGTCCGATTTTGGTGGCGTGCTCACCCAGAGCATCTGGAGCTCTGTTTCCGTGGAGCCTAGCAAAACTCCACGTGACCGTCCGTGTTGTCTTTGTCTGTAACCGCAACTCAAGCAAGTTTTCCAGCCTACACCACGACCATCTTCGATGTAAGTAAACAATCTTTAAAACTACTGCTACAAGTCTGTGCCTAATTCTAGCTTGTTGCGCCCCTCTCTCTGACCCCGCGCACCCAGGCTGCTGGCCACAGCCCGCGTGCAGCACGAAAAATGGCCCGGCTTGCGCCCGGCCTGCACATAATCTTTGTCCAATTTCACAAAATTAACCAGTATATTTCAAAGATCACATTTTTGGACTGTTTTTATTTCCAAAGTAGGATAATATTGCTTAGGGACAATTTTC
The DNA here is from genome assembly GCF_000455745.1 of Alligator sinensis. Lineage (NCBI taxonomy): Eukaryota > Metazoa > Chordata > Crocodylia > Alligatoridae > Alligator > Alligator sinensis. Next base: position 2,652,206 of record NW_005842053.1, read on the forward strand.
CTTTTGGGTACCATGTATCCCTACTATACTCTTCCAGCCAACATGTGTTGTATGGATAGCCTTTTGCCCACAAAAAATAAAGATGAATATAATTTTCAAAAAAATCCCCCATCTTTTTTTTCTCCCCAAATCTGCACAGAAACCTTCATCATAATATGGGAGTGCCTTGACTATATTTATTATGGTGAAATGTGGACAGAATCTTTAAATACAATACAACGTTAGCTAGCATGCAACAGTTGATCTACTAGCTCAATTGGGCCACAGCTAAATGGTATGTTAAAACAAGTCAAACACATCTTTCTATCATAGATGCTCTATAAAATCTCCTTAGCTTGTCGTTTAGAATAATAAATACTTTTTTTTTTATTATTATTATTTAAGAGATAGCTGGACAAATGTGTGAATGGATCTTATTCACTTCAAAATATGATCAGGTAGAAATTTTTCAGACATTACCTCTTAAAATCTTGCTTTGTCCTGTCCCTTCAAAAATATTCAAGGTATCTCCAAATTGTTGCGTTTCAAAAGAGGTGAAGTTTAGTTTAATGGATAACCCTTGATTCACACTATTATAGTCAAAAAGAAAAAATGAAAACAAAAAGATTAGATGAAGAAAATTACTGCTGAACATATAGTAAAAATCAAACCCACAAATACAATAGTTATTTACTAGACCATTCAGAAATTATATGGTAACTGCATTAAATGTATTAATAAACTGAGGAGATATGCCTTGGATGATTATACGGTGGACTGAGTAGCAAGCTGGCTCAGGGGTTGTACTCAGAGGGTAGTGGGGAATGGGCCAGTGTCAGCCTGGAAAGATGTGTGCACTGGAGTCCCTCAGGGGTCTGTTCTGGGACTGGTGCTGTCCAAGATCTTCATCAGTGATCTGGACGAGGGGGTGGGAAGCACCCTGTCCAAATTCGCAGATGACACAAAAATATTGGGTGAAGCCAACACCCTGGAGAGGAGGAACCAGATCCAGGCTGACCTCGACAGGTTGGGGAAGTGGGCAAAGAGCGACAGGATGCAATTCAATAAGGACAAGTGCAAGGTGCTGCATCTAGGTAGAAAAAAAAAACCTGCCATCATACCTATAGGTTGGGGGGCAACCTTCTCAGCACCACTGAGGCAGAAAGAGATCTTGGAGTCACAGTTGACTCCAGGATGAACATAAGTCATCGATGTGATGAAGCAGTCGGCAGAGCAAATCGCACCTTGTCGTGCATCCGTAGATGCTTCACAAACAGGTCCAGGGAGGCGATTCTCCCTCTCTACACGGCACTGGTCAGGCCGCAGCTGGAGTACTGTGTCCAGTTCTGGATGCGGCAGTTCAAGCGAAATGCAGACAACCTGGGGAGGGTCCAAAGAAGAACCACTCATCTGATTGGAGGCCTTCGGGGAAGGCCCTATGAGGAAAGGCTAAGGAACCTTAATCTTTTCAGCCTCTCCAAGAGAAGGCTGAGAGGGGACCTTGTGGCGGCTTAAAAATTCATAAGGGGAGAGCAACACGAAGTAGGTGATGATCTGTTTACCAGGGCACTCCCTGGAACAATGGCCATAAGCCACTGGAGAGTAGGTTTAGACTGGACATAAGAAAAAAAGTTCTTCACAGCCAGGGGTACCAGGATCTGGAACGTGCTTCCAAGGGATGTAGTGCTTGCCCCGTCCTTGGCGGGGGGGGGGTCTTCAAGAGGAGACTGGACAGGCTCCTGGCTGGGTTCACATGATCACAGATTTGGTGACCCTTTTCTTGCCTGCCAGGGGCAGGGGGTTGGAATAGATGGCCTACTGAGGTCCCCTCCGACCCTTGAATCTATGAATTAATTACTGATTTGTTTACTTATTTTAGATTAAGCTTTACATTTCACACAATGGCAAAAGAGAAAGAGCATGAACCCTGTGTAAGAGTAAGAGTAAAAACTCTAGAGAAACTGTTATGTATGCATAATATGTCTTTCAGGGCTTGAACCTTCGCATAATTTTGAATAAGAAATTCAGCTAGGCAGTTCTCCAGAAACTGCTCATTAATTTACACAAAACTTTTAGAAACAGTGCTCATTATAAGGATTACTTTACCATGTAAAGTAGCCTCTTTTAAGTCAAATGGAATTATTTGCAGAATGTCATGAGTAAAACTATCAAAATTTGCCTCATATATCCACAACACATCTTCTTGTGCCAAAAACAAATTGAAGCTTATAAAATGTGAGTATCTATACATGTGCCTCAGAGTGGGGGTGGGGCGGGGAGGGGAGCACTTTAGAGTGGCTATGAGAGCTGCTCCAATTAAAGTGTCCACAGCATCATGTGTATTCAATGTCCCACACTTTAGAATGGCAGAGGGGGCACTTAAACTAAAGCTCATTGGATGAGCTTTAGTTCAAGTGTCCCCTCTGCCATTCTGAAGTATGGGGACACTAAGTAGACATGAAATGGAAGCTGATGAAGAAAGTTAATTAACATGCTCCAGCACACTCAATTTATCAATTTTGCTCCAAGGTGTGCTAAACACATTTTGGATGCATGCTGTGTAGGTACCCTGTAGTTTGTCCAATCAATTGGCTGGCTATAATCTTTTCCTTGCCTATAACCTTTCTTGAGTAGTTTTAATAATGAAGGAAATTCTCAAATGTAAGCCAAAGATGCCTCCCTACTTTCCCAATCTCATACCCTGTATTATATTTTTAAATGGTCCTCTCAATACCCTTCTAAAATTAAACATTTTACAACTTCAAAAATCCACAGTCCAAGTGAACTAATTTTCTCAGACCACCCCAAATTCATAGTTCTCCGACACTGCAATTCCCAAGAAAAGTCCAAATGTAGTTTTAATGACAGCATTCTTGCCAGAATGCCAGAAACCTTAAGGACAGAAGTATAAAACAGGTATTTATGCATCTTGTAATTCTTTTTAGTTTTCTTTTGTATCTTTGTGTAGATTGAATCATGAAAAATCATATATGAAAATGAAAAGGCCAAGAAGAAAATTGTGAGAAGTAAGTGGGGAAAAATTGGCTACACAATTGCAATCAAGTTTCTGTTGTGCTTTTCTTTTATTTTGTTTTTTATTATGAAATTACATCTTTGGTTGGGAAAGAAAAGAGAAAATGTAAAATCTTCTCTCAAAGGCTCACAGTAGGGTTTTCTGGTTATTTGGTAAAGAAGAGGATAGACAAAGATCAACCTTGGTTGTACTGCAAGTTGATTTTTTAAAGGTTTCTAAAAAAGGATTTAAAAATGAATAACAACATGAATCCCAATGGTGAGTGGAAAATTCAAAAGATTCCCTAAAGAAACAATTGTGTCCTAAAGAAAAACAGCATCTGGGTTAGGAGGCACCCAACCGATCTTTTCAGGCTCTCATTTTTTTTTTTTTTTTTAAGCCAGAGTACTGGAGAATAAAACTAGAAGGTTATTTTACTAGTTTAGCAACATGCAGCTACAAAAATTTCTTGCATCATTAAGGCATTGTTGGAAATAAAGCATGAACATTAAGAAGTCTATATTTTGACTGTTCCCTAAATTGTGGCATTCCAAGGTAAACCATAAGATACCAGGACAATTACTTACATTTTCATTTCATCTGTGATACTCTGTTCATTCACTTTGCAAAATAATCCTAGCATAAAGGAAAAAGTAATCAAACTAATTTGATTTGTTGATTTTTAAATTCATATAAATTTACAGGTAAAATGTCAGGAAGGTAATATTTCATGAAGTATTTACATGGGGAGTATCTTACTCCAGGCCTGCATTGAGGTTTGTGAGAACAGTCCCTTCCTGTAGATAGACCATGCTGACTTTGATAGGGAGACCTTTGGGTCATTACATCTTTCATAGATAAGTGGGCCATGCTTGTCTTATGTATTTAAATAGGGTAGTTTAATAGAAAACCGTCACAACCCAAAGTTGTGATTTTTTGTTTGTGCGCGCTTTGGCACTGCTAAATTATTTTCCCGCTAAATTGCAGCTTTCTTTGCATGGTGGAGTTTTCTGCTGCAGAGGAGAACCCCGGTGCAACGGAGTATTCCTGCCAAATTTGTAGCTTTCTTTGCATGGTGCACTTCTTTTGCATCTAAGAAATGCTCGGTGCAAAGAGTTCCCACCATTTGTATTCTAATTCGTGCCACATTATTGGCCGATTCCAATACACGCACACATGGCGGCTAGCGATTGGCTTGCTAGCTGTATAAAGAGCTTGGGTGGTTTCCGCCCAAGTTGGAGAGAGAGCAATTGGAGTTCGAGAGGGAGAGCGTGAAGATCTCCAAGCGCTGCGGATCCTTACGGACCCAATGCTTTTCTTAAAAGGCAAGAGAGGCCTGATAACCGAACCCGCGGAGCTTCAACAACTCTGAGGAAAAGAATGAACAGCCTCTAGCCTCTCCCTGTTGCCGATAAATTCCTAGACGTATCCCTTCCTGTACTAGAAACTACCGAACCCGCGGAGCTTCAATAACTCTGGGGCAAAGAACGAATTGTTGTAGTCCTCTAACGAGGATTTAAGCGGAGCTGAACCTGGAAACTGTCCAGCCTACACCACAACCATCTTTGGTGTAAGTAAACAATCTTTAAATCAACCATTACGCGTCCGTGACCAATTCTAGCTCGCCACCGGTCCCCTCCGACCCCGCGTGCCCGGGCTGCTGGCCACAGCCCGCGTGCGCAAAGATGGGCCCGACTCGCACATGGCGACGAGGATGGGATCGGGAGAGAACTCGCACATGGCGACCCAGGTGGGATCGGGAGAGGGCCCGCACAAAAACATGGATGGAGTTTGACTTTTATACTTCGTGGGGAGGACAAGGGACTAAATAGTTATATGCAAAACTAACAAAAACAGTTAAGTGTATAACAGACGGACAGGATTTGGAAGGGCACCTCAAAGCACCAACCCTCACTCATGAGAGGAAGGACTGCGTACATCAAAAGGAAATCAAAAGGCTTAAATTCATTACTACTGATTTAAGACAAAAGGGGAAATGGAGTACCTGACTTACTACAGCACTCTCAAAGGCTTGGAATTTTAAAGAAGCCTATGGGAATTAGGAGCTAAGTGGCACTGAGTTTAAGCAGGACTTGGGTGGTCAATTTCCTTGCTCTATTTTGAAAAGTCTTACCCCAACTTAAGAATTCTCAAAGGGGAAATCAGTATACTATCTTTTACAAAGCCATAACTGAATCACTGCCTTTCCTCAAAGCACTACTTCTGAATGAGCCAGATGGTGAAAAGATGATAAGATTTCCAAGACAAGTTAACACCCATATTTTTAAAGGTATTCAGGCACCTAACTCCATTGATTTCAATTGATGTTTGATGCCCAAATAGGTTTAAAAATATGGCCCCAAATGACTTAGAAGCACAAAACCCATTTCTTTCCAAATGAGATGTGTTCACCTAAATCATGTTGGTATTTTCTGAAAATTCCACCTGTTACCAATGATAATGTCAGTCTTAAAATAACTATTTTGAAGGTAATATTTCAAGAAATACTTTTATGAAAGACCACATCATGCTATAGACTAGCATAGCAATTTAGTGGTGAAATGGTGCCTTGTTTTAATTTACTGTATACTTTGCAGGATATAATAACTGGAAGTATAATAAAGGAATAAATGGGAAATCACCATGCCTCTCAAAAAGAGAACGCAGGTAACAAAACACGATGAAGCTGCTTACCGTATAATCCATCGGCAAATAATATTTGAATTATAGGGCTTTGGATAATTAAGAGAGTTGAAATACCCAGAAGAGCCAGTTAACACAAATTTTCCATCACAAGTTGTGGCTGTAAAGAAAAAAAGTTTGTCAAATAACAGTATGGAAACAGAAGTACTGCTTGAATATAAACCATTCAACAACTAGAAAGTGTTATACAAATAACAATGCAGTGCTGGTAGGGATAGGGAAGTGAAACCCATTCCGTTTTTCCCCACCTCTAATTCCTGATCTCACAATTTATCTGTAGTGGCTGAGGATAGTTCATTCAAACAGTCTAGGTTTTTCTCCAGGGCTACCTCGCTCCCCACAGGAATCAATACAAACAATAAGTGTTCTCTCACCCTATGGCCTTGTCCCAGACCCGAAGAGAGTGCCTGGGCTTGGTGTTGCACCCACTAGCCTGCACTCTTTACTCTGTCACTTTAACTCCAGCATACTCAGTCCTTCACCCTTGTCCTGGCCGCAGACCCTGGGAGAGTCAACAGTGGTGTGGTGCTTGGGGCTTGTCTGGGAGCTGGCCTACCTACTCTCTCCCTCTCAGTTGTTCTTCTTTCTCTCTTGGGACCCTAGAAGCCTTTCAACTCTCACAGGGCCAGATATAATTATCTTTATCAGCTGTGCCCAGTCCTTCAAGACAGGCTTGTAAGCACACACTGCCTGCCTGCAGCCGGCTGCAGTCCCTTCCTCAAGATATGCAGCTTACTACACCATCCCATCCCATTTTACCTCAAAGATAACACATGTAAAATACACTTTAATTAGGGAAATCCCTGCTGATCCAACCACATTTTAAAGTCAGTCCTTGTTTTATTACTATTAACATTGCTTGTGGGGAAGAAGGATTTTGCCATAAGAGTTTCTCTCCCATGATGCTTATTTTCTCTCTTAAGTCATAAAGTTATGTTTACACTACCAGGATTGATTTGATCCAACATTAAAAAAAGCAACTGAAGTGGTTCACTTGTCTGGATGTTAACTGCCTGTCTGTCTTACATAGCACTGAAATGAATCAGCCAGACACCCAATTCATTTATCCGTTACAAACAACGCTGAAACAGATTTCCCAAACCTTACTTTTAGATGGATGTTATTATTAATAAATAAAAATCAATGAATTTAAACAAAAATCCAAATAAAAACTGGATAGATTCTCCCATATGCACTTTTGAAATATATAGGATATTTGTTACTAAAAATCAAACACAGAAATTAAACTAAATATTCAAAATAACTATGTGGAACATTTATGGTAATTAAAAAAAGACTTAGAAAAAAAAGTGCTGTATTATTTAAGCTTTCTGGGATTTTGTTTTGAATTTGCAGAGTATATTTTAGTATATGTTAAAATTCCCCATCTCAAGATTAATCAAAGAGGGCAAAAGCAAGTTTCTCAGTTTGATGGACAATTAAGAGTTTTGCATTAACACCAGAAATATAATTTTAATCTAATAATTATTAATAGTGAGAGCTACATTAATATTTCTTTGAAATATGGTCCCACTCTGAAAAGTGACTACATAAAATGACAATTTGGGGTCTATATCTTTAATCTCTCATTGGCTTCCAGACCTACATTAGTTCAGGCTGTAAGTACAAAGTTAAGTCTAGCCATCACTACTAAAAGTGCTTGAAGAACATGGGACTCAAACTTCTTCCCCCCCCCCCCCCCCCCCCTCAAAA
>NW_005842053.1:2659644-2665687 GCF_000455745.1 Alligator sinensis
CATGGCTAAAAATCTCATTTATTTTACCAGTTCTTTACCACCTACTTAACTAACCATTCTGCTGATGATGCCCGAGTCAAAATAGACTTAATCTCCCTCTCCCAAAGCTTTGGACTGCATATACTGACAACAAAAATAAATACGTTGTAGAGAGTAAAGAAAGTGGATTTGGTTCTTGCTGTACAAAGAAAATAGGTCCGAATAAAAGGCTGACATTTTTACGTAGTCAGTTCTCAGAACAGAAGCACATTTGACACTTTTGGATTTTTACTTGGTGTTACTATAGGAATGATATTGTCATGTATTTTAATTTTTGTTCATTATTGCCTCTATTAACAGGACAATATATTAATTAATTAACAGAATACTATTCATATTTGTTTTACTGGCATGTATGCTTAGTTCTATATCTGTAGCCAGTGGGCTCCAGAAAGACTTGCTTACACTTTGGAAACAAATGCCCAGAAAAAGATTCTTGGAAAGAATGAAGAGTTGCAAAATTACTAACCAGCACTCATTCCCTCCAGAATCATACAGGGATGCTAGATCTGTTTAGGGCAGCCTTCTGCATATCGACATAAAGGCTCTATGGGGAGCCATTAACTGCAAATTAAAGAATGCAACAAGACAAGGGTTTTTGCAAAAACCCTTAGGAAGAATCCTTAGTAGAGAGGGAAGAAGAGCTGATCTTAATGACATGGAGCCAATGCAAACAGGAGAAAATGGCAGACAGCACCAAACTGACTAATTTCTGCCCTGTACACCAAGGTTGGCCTGAGAAAGAGAAAGGAGTCTATATCTGTTTTCATAAAAGAGGCACCTATAGGGCATTATTATTTATCCAGTGCCCCCCAGTATGGTACTTTTTCACAGATATATAACAAGATAGTCCCCTCTCTCATAGACTTTACAGCCAAAATTGATGAGAAAGACAGACAGTAGCATAAAGTTATAAGCCAAATAACATGCAGGATATTTTGTTCATTAATTTATTTTGTTCTTCTCCCATTCTCATTTCTTTAAATCAATGTCTTGTCATATGATCCAAAACCAGCCACTCTTGCCATAGACCTTAGTCTGACTATAAAAGAACTACACTCCAAAGGGATTAAAGCAAAAAATCAACAAAAACAAACACCACTGCCACTTCTGCAATCGGGAGATTTCTCTAACGATTAGTTTTAGTTTCTAAAGTAGCTAGGTAGAGTTGGCCCTTCCGACTTCCCTTCCCTCTCTGTAGACTTTGTGCTGCTTCAGCTACTTCCCTCTGTGGGGAGATAAGGTATGCTGATCAGAGCAAAGAACAGACAGGGCTATCATCATGACATTTCTACTTCATGGTTGGAGTCTCAAGAAAGCTCCGGTTCCAGGAAGAAAAGAAATCATCCAGGTCCAGTGTGGGGTTTCATGGAGATGGCTGTCATTGCCTCTCCAGCGCACAAGTCTTCAGCCAGCTTCAGATACTTACCCTGGGATCTGGGTTTAAGTTGTAGGGTTTATGATGCCTCATTTGGCAAGACACCAATGGCAAAACTCCAACTGACTTCAAAGGAGAAAGATCAATCCCATTTCATTTCCCTGGCAGTGCTCTTCCTCTGCTAAGGAAGGTATAGTTCGCTAAATTATGGTTATTTCATTTTATTTTTTGTTTATTTTTAGCCAGGTAGTGAAACCAAGAAGGAGGTACAGACAAAATATGGCTGCAGACAAGAACGTAGCTATTACAGCCTTTGGAAGAAATCATGCCTTTAGGGCTGAGCTTCTGGACTACTTTTCTTCACACTGATGTTAGGGCTGTTGCATTGATGGAAGTGTCCATTAATGAATGCAGACCAGACTTTACACACATCTTTTGAGCCCCTACATTGCCATTTCTAACAATTGTCTGCAGAGCCTATAGTTGCTGTCTCCCATAGCAAGCAGAGCCAGAAAGATGTACTACATGACGATTTTAATCAATAAAAATAGAAAATAAGGGTATGTTAGGTCACCTGTTGTCTGAATCTCTGCTGAAAAGCTTATGGAATTCATAGAACTATGTCAAAGGCAGGAAGAGACTTAGGAATTCCTCCATCCTGTACTGCATCTTTAAACCATTAGCACATGCTGCACTCAGTAGTACTACAGGGAATAAGTCAGGAGGAAAAGAAAAAAAAAACAACTTATTTGTTTAAAAGGAAATAGTGCCTTTGGGTGCAAGAGCTCTTGTAACAAGAATTATAAGTTGGCTGTAAATCTCATTGTAAAATTCTGCAGTGCTTCTGAAAAGCCAGACAATTTTAGCTATTATACGGCTGTATTAAGTCACTCTAGGGATGGGATACGAGTGAAAAAAAAAATCAAAGGGGTGGAAAACTTGGCAGGTGTCCCAAATGTGCGTCTGGCTTATTGCCATTCTCTATGCTGGCTCTGCAAACTCTGTTAAGAAGTCTAAATATGGAAGCTTGGAAAAACTTCACTTTTGAACACAAATTTTAAGATTCAAAATCTAACATGAAGGCAATGGGCTGCACATGTCCTCCAGACAGACTTATTTCCATAAGACTCTGAACTGCAGTTCTTAAGGAAACTGAACTAAAAAGAATAGTTTGGATACTTGATTCACCAGGCAGAAACTAAGAGGAAAAGGACATCAAAGGTTCTACCCTATAGTTTATTGTAACTCTTAATCTTTTCTTTATCAATATGCTATTGATGTGCTTTTCTTTTAAGGCAAAGACATAACAAATTATGGACTCTGTATCTAGTCTATACATTCTGATCTGGAAAAATGTTACTATGGATGCACCTACATGTGCTCTTTACTGCAGAGCTGAATAATTAGATCTGCAGTAAAGTGTCATCATCTGTCATTTAGTGTGCCCGTATTAGGGCACAGTAAATTAACTCCATAGGACAGTACTGTCTAGGAAGATTATGCTGCCTCAACAAAGATTTACACCGCCTCAACAAAAGTGTAGTTGCTGACCGGGACTGGCTGGGGCATGAGGGTGCTACAGTGTGGGGGCTGCCTGCCAGTTAGCTTGTACACTGTAGCACCCTTGTGCCACAACAAGCCCTTCCATTGCCTGATGCCCTAACCTGGAGCCTGCAGCTAACCTTCCCACCTAATCTCTGCCTCCCTCCTCCCCAATGAGCCCGTTGTCAGCCCAGGGCTGCTCCACCCTAGCTCTAGCTTCTGTGGTCCTGGGTGCATGTGTATACACCTGATATAAACATGTACACATTTATTGCTGCATGCTAATTGCACGTGTAGGTGAGAGTGTGCATATGCATTTTACCAAAGATAAATAGGAGCAGCACACAATTTTGTTGCTATGTGTCCCTGGGGACTTCCCCTGCATGTACACTCTGGCATGCAACAAAGTTACTTTGGGTGGTGTAGGGGAGGCTGGGACTAGCATGTAGGCTGGCCCCAGCTGCCTTACCTGGGGTAGTTGGGGCCTCCCAGGGCTCCAGAAGTAGCAATCCAGGTGCGCAGAGCCTGACCAGAAGCTGGAGCATGGTTCTGGCTGGCCAGGCTCCTTTCAGGTGGTGCACCCTGCTGCTATGTGATGCCCCACTTTTTTCTGCCACAGTTTTTTTTTTTTTTTTTTTTTTTGACACTAGGATCTCCTGGTGTCAAAAAAGACACTGCGCTGCAAAATAGCCACACAGCAAATGTGTGTGTGTGGCGCGCATGTGGTTTGTGGTACTACAGCTGGGTCTTGCACACTTGTCTGGATGCGTCCTTCGAGTGAGAAATAATGCTCCGATTTTTAAAAGTAGCTTTATGGTCAAAGTTTGTACCAGATCCTCTCATTTAAAAGTTAATTGTCATGTCTTTACAAAGTATAAGCAAAAGTTGTGAACACAACCTGAATTTATCACTCAGTGGCAAGCCAAAAATGTCTTTTATTTTGATGCAACTTAGAGTGCAGAGACACAGTAAGCTTACTGTGGATTTTATTCCATATTTTCTTAAGTTGGTTGCCTAAAGTAGGCACTATTACAGCACCTAGCCATGGTGTGTGCACACATGCATGTTTGTGTGCATGAAGGGGATGGGGGGCAAGTTTGTATCGAGCAAATAGCTACTGCAAAGTAAAACTGAAAAGGGGAGTCAACATATGATGCATATAAAGGAGTTACTTTTTCTGGAGTAAATTTGCTTCTGACTTTTAGAAGTAACTTTGCACTGGACAACGATGCCCCTACTACATGAATGCTTTGGGAAGTGGTGTTAGGTTCTTTAATATATCTAATAATTGTTTATATCTAAATGAAATATGGACTCTTTACATACAAAATACTCCTCTCATGATTCAATGAAAATACTGTTACTTCTTTTAGAAGCTAAGGCTTTTAAAAGTTTCTTATATTAGCCTGAAATAAGAAGAAAGAGATTCTTATTTCATTTCAGCTTCATCTGTTTGGAAAATCCCATCCAGAGCTTAATAAATATATACCCTATACAACATTAATAACACACACTCCTATAACAAGACATCAAAATAACTTAATATGAAAAATACAGTTAATGTACCCTCATTTTGAAAAGTAAAGTTTTAGTTTGATGCATGAAGGATTTTAGCAGCACAATTCCCACTAGTCAAACAGAGGCTTTACAGATAAAACTTCACAGAAATTCTAAAAACATCCTCTTGTATATTCATTTTCTCTCTGTATAAGTGTTATACACAGAGGACTAAAAGCTGTTAATTCAACTTTTTCTTATGATAGAATAACAAAGATAATGTGTTTCTAGTTGCTTCCATGATGATAGGTTAAAATCAGGTACATGGATAATTAAAATAGATTTTGGAAGAATTTGAACACAAGATGTTTTGCATGCTATAATCTAAGTATTAATAAAAGACCGGGCTTGTACTTAATGTATAACGAAAGTAATAAAGGTAACTAATTTCCTTTACAATAGTACCATACTTATACATCAAGTATATAGCCAGAAACAGGTAGATGGCAAAAATAAGTTCAACTGAAAAATCCTAGTGATATACAAAAAAAAAAAAAGGCATGAAAATTAAAGAATATGAACCACCAGCATTTGATCTAGACGAGGTTAAATCCAACCAACATAAAAAGTTTCAGACTAAAACTTTGTGAAATTTCCTAAGATTTGTGAAAAATTGTGCTGAAGTTGATTTTGTCAACATTTTCAAATAATGCGATTAGTATCGAAGTACTCAATGGGTGCATCTATACATTCACTTCACTGTAGAATACAGGCAACCCCCACTTAACGCTGTTTCGCTTAGCGCTATAATGCTCATTTTAAATTAATAACTGATTTAACTTAGCGCTCAGTGAGTTTCATTATAACACTCGTGGTCGCCATCTTGGGTCAAATATTTTCAGTTTCACTTAACACTTGTTTTTCTTAATGCTCCCTTTTTCAGGAACCAATTAAGATTGTTAAGCGGGGGTTGCCTGTATATTAATTAGCTCTGCAGTAAATCATCACCATCTACACATGCTCTGGTATTAAGGTGTAGTGAATTAATTAACTCCACTGTGAGATAGGGACAGTACTATCTTGCAGTGGAGTAATTAATTGAGATTAAATGCACATGTGGAAGGTGACTGTGGGCATAAATTGTGATTGGTTAACCCAGGCAGCAGGGAACCACACTCCTGCCTGCCACGTAACCACATGGCTCCACACTTTCAGGACTCTTGTGCCACAGCCAGCCACTTTGCCACCCGATGCTGCCACCCGGAGCCCAGGGATGGCCCCCCAAGCCTGCTGCCACCCTGGGCCTGCTGTGCCCAGGCTCAAATTGCAGCTGTCTTAGGTACACATATAGATGCTATGCTTGGGAGTGGTGTACTCCAATTCAAACAGTTCTGGAGCTTTTCTCTCTCCACATTAATTACACATGTAGATGCACCCAATAACAATAACTAATAGATTTAAAAAAGGCAGCAGAACAAGTTTTCTGCCTTTATTCCAAGGCTGTATTCTTGAGTTATTATTTGCATGATTTGACCAACTCCAATAAAAAACCTCTAATTAGAGGGAAAACATGTTTGAGATACTAGG
>NW_005842053.1:2665697-2672041 GCF_000455745.1 Alligator sinensis
TTAAGGCCCCTGATAGATATTCATTTGAAGTTTCAATTGGATCTGGTCTGTGAACCGGACAGTTGTGCCTCCTACCATGGCACATGTGCATGGCAGAAGGTGCAATAGTGGGATTGGCCCAGGATCATGACCTTGCGCTCCCCCTGTACCAGCAGGTTAGGTGCCTGACAGTCAGCTGACTGCCTCCTATCATTACACCTTACAAATTTGTTTGAATATACTTTATCTTTACACATGATCTTAAGTACAAAATTACCTTTAACCGTACTTTTAATTGGCTGGGTTTGGAAGAGTATATTGAGTACTGTAGAGTATACTGAGCAGTTCAAACAGATTTAAAGATTGATTGGTAAAGACTAATTTACATTCTTACCACATCTTTTTTCAGCTTCATCTGAACTGTCTGGGCAGTCTGGTACTCCATCACAAAATAAGTCTTTTTTTATGCAGGTCATGGTTTCAGCGCAAGGTTCATCAGGAGGGAAACAGTTCACTGAAATAAAAATAATGAAACACAAGGAGACAGAAAAATGACATTATAAGCAAGGAAAGAGTTACCTATTGAAGTCGAAAACAAATCTTATTATAAATATTTGTCCATTAGTTCGAGTTGAATGCTCAAATCATAGCATCTGTTTGTTATATTTTTACAGGTTTTAAGTTGGTGGTTTTCAGTGTTTTTAGATTCAAGGCACCTCTCATTAGACTCAAAAAACTCCTTGGAAAATACCAGATGTTAGCTTTCATTCATTTTTGATGACAGAAAAATAATAGAGCAATTCTCTGTCTCAAAATTGCTTAGAAAGAACATGACAGGTCAGAATGTTTTTGACATTATGGATTCCTATTTGAAATGTCTGGGCTTATCTTGTGACTCGTGTAGGCGTTTGTACACTAAACAGTGCTAAGTTGCATAGAAACTTGTAGCACCCTTAAAAGTATCTCACAGTACCCCAAGGTGCCACAGCACCCTGACTGAGAATCACTTCTAGAGTTCTAGAAGTTAATTGCTTATAAATGTATACACACCAGAAAGATAATGATCAATCCAATTTGAATAAGTTCAGAAAAACAAGCTTTATTAATTTGGAACTAAGAATTATGCCCACAAAAGTATACAAGTGCTTCATATACACGTCAGAACGTATTCCTTGTTGCCAAGAGTGTGCATGCATTTTATATTACACACTGAAAAACCTGTTTTACTCCATATCAGAGGAGTGCCACCATCTCTGGGCTACAGCCATGCCCTCCCTTTCTTGCTGTCCTTCCAGTCCAATAAAATTGCATTCTTTGATGCTCTGATCCTATAGGAAAAGTGAAGAGTGAACCCACAAAGACTTTGCTATAGGTTTATAGTTAGGCCAGCCTCCCAGTAAGTGGGAGAGGTGGGTTTGAACCCTTTCAATCTGAGCACAGCTAGAACCTAGATCTTTCACTTTCTGGGCGAGTACTCCAGCCACTGGGAAGTTAACTGAAAATGTGGACCTCCCTGCAAGCAGAAGTCAAATAGACACCTAACCTCTGGCAAGCCTGCATCAAAAGATGACAGAGGCACCCTATATCTAGTCCTCAGTTAGGCATCTAAGCTCTGTAGGGAGAGACAGAAGTTTAAATACACTAGAGTGCCTAGTGTTTCCTATTGGCCAGGTCTATCTGTAACTCAGTGGCTCTCAACCTTTTTAGACTCAAGGAATCCCTCGTTAGCAGCTCTTACCTTTCACTCATTTTTTGTTGATGAAAAAATGATAGGTCATCTTGATCTAAGCACTCTTTGTCACCACTGAAGGGTGATCCACTCTCCCCATTGACTCTAAAGGAAGGCTAGGACCCTAACCATATGTATTTGGCTCATCTTCCTAAGTAACACCACCTATTTCTTAAGCATTGCAATACCCAAATGGAAGTGCCTACAAGGCTGATATTCATCTGTCTCAACTCTTATTGGAATCACTTGATCTGCTTTGGGAATAAGACTCTTCATTAACTCTATGGAACTGGATCTATGCTCAGAATAAAAGGCCAGTAGAATATTTCAAAGCTTCAAAGATGAGAATATTTTATATTGTTTTAAAAGGCTTTCATCCCTCAGAGCATACCTTATGGGTTATGTGGATCAAAATAAAGCATTCTGCAAGAAAAGCCTTTGATTTGAGTCATATGGAAATTCAATTTCTTCACCTTCAATCATTTAATTAAAAATTGTAATTTTTCAGAGTAAAGAATTTTCATATTTTGGACTTGCCCTATAAGGGAGCAAAACCCATGTGGGACAGGCCTTGGAAATGTTAGAAGACACAGAGAAAAAGCTTTTTGTAAAATGTTCTGCTCAGTTTTACAAACTAAGGCTTAGATATCCATCCAGCAGACACCTGTGGGTAGAAACACATGCTTGTATGAAACCCAGTAGCAGAGCTTCCCATAGACATAGATGTCCATCCAGTTGTAGGTTCAGGGCCCAGGAATCCTGTTCTGTCCCCATTAAGTTTTTATGAGTTTCAATAATGGAATAGGACTAGGCCTGAAGATTGGTAGCTAGAACTCTTGGAAATTCAATCCATTAACTAGTATGTAGATTGGAGGCTATTTCCCCCTATATTTGTCTTGCTTAGTGATAGTATTGGCAAGTTTATCTCCTATTTAGCACTCAGATAGTAGTCTATACACATTGTTTTTAATAACAGTTTATTTTATGCGAAATGGGAAGGTTGGCTTGGACACTGACAATGCTCTATGGGACTACAGCTTTCTCTTGGTTGGCTACCAGGGATAAGCTCTGCAACCTTACACACAATGTAAAACAAAACACATGAACTCCTGCACCATGGTATTGATGTCTTGCTGCTGTCATGTCTAAACATAATTTACTTCAAACACACAGAAGAACACAAACACAAAACTACACCACATACATGCACTTATTGTGCAAATAACGTGGAATAACCATGTGTTCACAAAGAACATTTTCAACTCCATGTGTTTTGTTAACTCAGAAAACTAAACTGCAGTGCCATCTGCTGGGGACAAAAACATTTACACTTTCTATTAATTGTTCTATTTTAAAGGATTCTTTAAATAAGAGTGGAGTTTGAATAACTAATGGATAAAATTATATAGTCCCAGACACATCTGGAAGTGTGTCTGCATTTTTCACTCTTTTCACCAATTAATGAATCTGTGAGAGATTTTCAAATAGCAGGTAGGTGCCTAATTTCCACTGAAAACTAGTGGGAGCTAACTCTTACTTGTGCTTTTCAAAATCTCTCATATAGTCCATGATTAGCAAAAATGGATACTGTGTATGCTATGTGATCCTGCAAACTGTGCTTGGGCCTCCCAATTTAGTTAAAGAGACTTTGAGAGTTAAGAACAACCCCATAATGTATACAACTAAACAGATACCAAAGTCTTCCATGCAAAATGGAAATCACAGTAACACACAAGCTACTACTAACCTGAAGTTGTTAAGGATTTGCTGGTAGTGACTTCTGCTGAAACTGCATAAACAAACCAAATGGCTTTAAGGTTAAAATATTTCAGAAGCACAGCCCCCTTTTCACAAAAACCTTCTGTTTTAGAGACCCTCTTTCCATTAGAGAATTGTTGTTCCTCCCTTGGATCCTGTATATGCAATTTGTTTTATTGGATGGATTTGAAAAGTGCTGCCATTTCACAAGCCACACAATTTTTACTGTTTTTAAAATCCAAGCTGTATGTGCCAGGTTATTATATGAGAATGCCAGCTTCACTCTTTAAACTAAATTTTTGGCAAATGTGGTTGGACAGAAAAGGTTGAAAAAGTTCACTCTAAAAGGTCAAAATCCAGAATAAATACAACTCCCTCCCCTCCTCCCCCAAAACAAACAAATGCTGGTTTTAGATCTTATGATTTGTGTAACTTTAGCCAGATAACCAGGTTCTTCTATTAACACACTTATCTTGTTTTCTCATGATCAGCGAGAGTTCTGACCTGAAGTTGTTGGAAGGGCCATTGTAGTGAACACAGGATCTGCTAAAACAAGACAAGTAGACAACCTTAGGTTCAGTCTTCATAACTGTATATCTTGCAGAATAGATTTACATGATGGATTAGTAAAGCTCAAAACAGTCTGAAAATTTGAAAACTTGGCTGTGTAGTCAAATCACAACACTACCACATTCCTAATAATAGCTTATTTTCTTCCAGTTATTCATGACATTCCAGAGATTCCCAGGGCCCATGAATTAGGGCTGTGCAAAGCTTCAGATCATGATTCAGATTCAAAGATGATTCAGAGGCCAAATCTATGACTCCAAATCGAATCACGGGAAGCTTTAGGCTTTTCAAATCGATTCAGAGATTCGGACCTAGAGTATAATGGGGAAGTCAATGGAATATGTATAACTTTGTTGTCTTTTTACTGATTCAGATGAAACATGCAGGGATGGTGGCATGTATCATGCTCTCAGCAGAGGATAAGTTTCAAGGTCATAGGTACAGGGATTTCTGGGAAACTGCATCCCAAACTTCTGAAAGCAAAACTCATGTCACATGTGTATGTTAAGCCACAGCATGGTAAAAACTGCAGGGATGGCAGTTCCTTCTGAGGCCACAAAGCTTACCAAGTTTCAAGGAGGTAGGTGCAGGGGTTTGGGGGAAACTGCACCTTAAGCTGAGGACAAGCAAAACTCATGACATGGGTGACACTGTGTGTGTTAAGGAGCAGCAGGGTGAAAGCTGCAGGGATGGTAGCCCCTGCTGAGGCCACAAAGCCTGCCAGCTGTCAAAGAGATAGGTACAGGGCTTCTGGGTTCTGGGGCCCTGCACTTCTAGCTGCTGACAGCAAAACTTTTGTCATAGGTGCTTGTGCAACTGTGTCTGTCTTGGGGCATGGACACAGTTGTGGGGGAAGGGTGAGGAGAGAAGTACTGCAGGCCTGGCTGCTAAGCTACTGTGTTACCAATCAATCATGATTCACTCAGAGACCAGCTCAAACACAGTAGCTAGCTAGTAGCTACTAGATAATGAGTTAATGAGTGAGGATTAACACCTACAAAGCCACAGACTAAGGAGAAGAAATAAATCAATACAGACAATCAACTGCTCCAAGACAGAAACAGTCAGTTGCACAAGCACCCATGTCATGAGTTTTGCCTATCAGCAGCTAGAGGTGCAGGGCCCCAGAACCCAGAAGCCCCACACCTACCTCCATGACTGCTGGCAGGCTTTGTGGCCACAGCAGAGCTTAGCAGCCAGGCCTGCAATGGTTTCCACCCCCCATACCCCAAGACAGACACAGTTGCACAAGCACCCATGTCATGAGTTTTGCCTATCAGCAGCTAGAGGTGCAGGGCCCCAGAACCCAGAAGCCCCACACCTACCTCCATGACTGCTGGCAGGCTTTGTGGCCACAAAAGGGACAAGCAGGCCTGCAGCTTTCACCTTACTGTGCCTTAACACACACAAGGTCATCTATGTCATGAGTTTTACCTGTCAGCAGCTTGAGGTGCATTTTCCCCCAAACCACTGCACCTATCTCCTTGAAACTTGGCAGGCTTCATGCTCTCAGCAGAGGCTACCATCATCCAAATTGGATAAAAAACAACAGAGTTATAGATATTTCATTGATTCCCCATTTTACCCTATGGCCAAATCTCTGAACTAGAGCCGATTCAGCTGAATCAAAGCAGAAAACGGATTTGGAGCTCTGAATTGAATCACTGGCATCCAAACCTGAATCAAATAGTTCCCTGTTTGCACAGGCCTACCATAAATCATCATCTTCCTCTCCTTACTGCCAGGTTATTGTACATGTGCACTATTGCCATGTATCATGAATTGCTGCCAATGAGTCCTTAAGTATGTACATGAGATAGCAGTAATCTCCAGCTAGGAAACAGCAACTGTTATGATGTAGATTCTCCTTTAGCTCTAGAGAGAGAGACTTGATTGAGACCTCAGGGCTGTCTTTCTTTAAAGATCAAGTGTATACCATCTATTATAATTTCTACATCATATGTAGCAGTCAGTCATTCAAAAGAACAATCCTCGCTGCCTGCAATCTCCTGCAGAGTCAGGCTACTCTGATGACTCTAGACCACAAACATTTATTTCAGTCTCTGTATCTGACCCTCCCAGCTCATCACTGAATTTCTCTGATTCAACAGCTATGCCAGTATCCCTATGTTAAAGTAAATCTAAGTGTCCCTAACTCCATCAAGTTTCTACTGGAGATAGAATTCAGCAAAGCTAAATTCAGCAAAGCTATTAAGTTAACCAGTTCTCAAAATAAAAAGGCCTCCGTCTTAAAAACAAAAACAAAACAAGAACTGTAACCTCAATTTTCCAAAAGGTTAATTTGGGT
>NW_005842053.1:2672072-2682067 GCF_000455745.1 Alligator sinensis
AAATTCATTACTACTTTTAGCAAATTGTTTTATCTCTAGTTTCACTAGAACGCAAAGACTTCCTTATGAAACACAAATTTTCCTCAAACAAGCTAGGATATCACGTGAAGATGAAGTTATAAACTGGAACCTATGCTGTTTTATATCCGGTGAATAAAAAAAAAAAAAGCCTCCTTTCCTAGGTATCATAACTTATTGAGTACACAAACAATTTCTGTTTTATGAGACTTACTGACCTGATGAGGTTGGAGAGTAGCTTGGAGTGAAATTTTCATTAGTTGCTGCAACAAAGCAAGTATAGCATAAATTTATTATTCTAGAAACAGTTTTGCATTTTGAAATTCTTCATTCAATAGGGGGAACACTTCAAACAATTAAGATTTCTTTATTTGAATGACCTGTGGAACCATTAGTAATTTCCTACTTTTCTTTTGGTGTCTGTCCTGCACTTCTCCAAGATTGTCTTCTCCATCAGTTTACACAGGAATCCAGCTTCATATCATCCCTTTTCTCCCCTCTCTCTCTCTCCACATAAGCATCTCAATCCTTCTTTATTATCCCCTCCTTGGGATTTTATACAGAAAGCTTCTTTATCTAGGGATAATCCATACCTACAACAAGCTAGCCATATAACTAACTATCTCAGATGATATTATTCAGATCACAGGTCTTTTTGTTGCACCTGTATCATATAAAACAATATTTAAATCAATTAATGAGTTGAAATTAACACAGGTTCTGACAATAATTTGTAGAAAAAGGAGTTGCTTTCCATTTCTCTGGAAACTGTGATCATGTAGGCACTAGTTTACTTATTTACAAAATGGAAAGTAGCCATTTCTTTGCAGATTGTGTTATTTTGAAACAAAAGGCTATGAAGGCTCATGGTTACTATTAATTGAATGCTCAGTTCCAGATACTGATTTTTTTCTCCAAAACTTTTTGAAATACACAGCTGAGAACCTTTTAACTAGGAGATTTTTTTTAATGGCTCCCAGAAAGAAAAGTCTGACTACTTCAAAGTCCACAATTTGAGATAGTAACCTTTTAAAAAGCCCACCATAATCATCTTCTACAGTATTTCTGGGATATAATGAGCAATCAGTTCCCACAGCGATATGCAGTTAGTTATTTAGAAGAACAACTTATGGATGGTGAAAGTAGTCAAGAGAAATAAAGATGTCAAGACTCTGAATTTAGCCTTTGAATATCTAAAGTACTTAACAAGAAATGTGCCATTAGAATAAAGTAAGAAACATTACGCACCAGATGTCCCACTCCTCTTACAATCAGTAGCTACTTAATACTATCTCCAGTAGGTCTTAAAATGTCAGCTAATCAGCTCCCATTTCAAGGGATTCAAATCACTTTTTATCCTCTTCCTCAGTGAGGGCCTGTTCTGAAGATCATTGAAATCAAAGGAAAGATTTTCTTTGGATCAGGCCCTGATCTGTTTCTCTTTGCTCACATCCACTGTCACCTTGATATTTTTATGGAACTTAAACTGACATCATCTGTTTCATTGTCTAGTCACCAGAGACTCTCCTCTCTGTTTAAATCCATTTCCAGTATCAGAGAAGACCTAAACCCTGTTTCCTTTCCCATTAGCTGATAACCCACTTTAAAGCTGCCCTTCTTCCCTACATCTGCACCCCACAAATGAAATAAAGCACTTTGGTTACTCTAAACAAGAGCCTATCAGTATCCTTGGGTAGGTTGTTCCATAAATACCTAGGAAGTCACTTTGTTAGGACTCAATCCTATCACCAATAAGGGCACTGAATGATAAAATGGTGACTACTGTGAAAAACATAAATTAACTGGATGGCATTTCATTACTATTTATAGGCTGTGATGTAGGAGCTAGTTAAACAGGAGTAGATCTATAGTCCTGCAGTGATCCCATGGCTAACTGGAGATCAAAGTTTGTAATCATATAACTCTGCTTTTCCAGATTTTAAAGATAGCAATTGTTTTTGAGCAATACCTGTGATTGTTATGCTCTTCACATCAATGTTAACTGTATGCAAAAAGCTGGCTTTCTTTGCTTCAACACCTGAAACCATTTCATTAGTTATTTTCTCATTAGACACCCACTGTGTGAAGGCAAGGGTGAATATCACAACAACACTGCCATTTCTGCCAAATACAAGAAATAATGAACAAAAGACATTTGTTACCAAATATACCTAGCAAATAAAATATTGGACATATCACCTAGAAAGAATCTCATTCTAATAGGTTCCATTTTTAAATACAAACCATTGTGATATAATGGATGGCCAATTTGAAACACCTTAAAAGGCCTGATTTTCATGAGTTACTGAACAAGGCAGGAACTCAATTCTTCTTTTACCCACATAAGTACAAAGTCACTCTATTGATATTATAGGCATCCATGGAGTCCCTCTGGTGTGAAAGAGGAGAAGCAGCAGGACTTTGCATTTCTGTACCAAGTTGAACTGGATTTGGGTCTGGTGATTTGAACATTACAATAAGAGATATCATCGACATGCCCATATTGTAAAAGGCATTATATATTATTATAAAGTACACATTTTTAGGATCCAAAGCTTAATCACACCACAGGTGGACTCCACGACCACTCAGATTTTGTTTGATTTCTTGGATGCCAACCAGGAAACAGTAAGCTTCCATTAAGAGCAAAAACTCCATCAGCCTCCATGGGTCAAGGATTTGATCTTAAACACTACCCATCCCTCACCTGTTAAAGGATTCTATATTTGTGGAAAGATTTTGATTAAGTTAATATGTCAATACATTGTTTTGCTTACTGAAGACTGGAAGATTTTCTCCCTCTGCTGAAAAAATAGCAGTGACCATCTTTGTTTCAAAGCATTTATGGCAGCAGGTTGCCACAGATTCAACAACACACTTCAATAGGCAGTGATTAATCCTATCACTGCATTAAGAACAGTTTGCAATGTATTGAAAAAAACCCCTCTTTTCTTTAATTTCTTAAATGTTCCGATAACCTCTAGGCTGTGCTGAGCAAACAAAAGCTATTATTGCTATCTTTGTGACTTAGCTGAGTTCCAAGGGTGAAATAATAACCAGATTGCCCAAAAGGGTAAACACTTTTTAATGAAAAGAGTCAAGCAGAAAATGATTTCTGAGCCAAAGTAGTATTTTTTAAGTATTTTCAGAATGGAAAGAAAGAGAGCGCCTTTACAAAACACTGGGAGCGTGATCCAAAGTCTGCTGAGGTTAGCATAAATATTTCCTGGTCTGGGAGCACTGCAGTGTCCGAATATTCAACAGAACTTCACAAAAACCATATACCTGTTCTGCAACATACTCCTCCCTATTTTCTTTCCTCCAGTTTTTCACTGCAATACTGAATTTTTTTGGACACAATTAGTAGATAACCTCATCTCTTTGGACAAGGGAAGCAGCATCAATGTGTTCTGAAAGGTGCCATCAGAAAAGAATACAATTACACTGCTTTTCACTGAGTGAAGATAAAGGGGAGAGAACTGAAGAGTTCCCAAGGACTTCCTGATACATAGAATCCTTGATATTACTGCTCTAGTGATGACTTTTAACTAAAAATATTAATTATGTTATACTCACTTGAACTGCAAAACTTCAGAACCCTTAAATTCATTTTTCAACTGACTTGCTTGAAAGACTTCATTTATCTATAGAAAAAAAAATCTGAGAAAGTGCATTTGGATATTCCTCAGTAATGTACATGGCAATTTACAGTTTTAACAGTGCACAATTTTTCCTTCTCAATTTTTTTCTTCACAACTTGATCAATTTACAGATTAAAATATTTTGAATTCTGCCTGCCTGGGCTGAGAAACAGAAATATCAGTTACAAAGAGGAAGGCAAAAAGGCACCAACCACAGATTACTTTAGGAAATTAATGCATTTAAGATCATGCTATCTATTATGCTCTCCTGAATTAACCATAGACTTTTTACATGATTCTTAAAATCCACAAACAAGGGAACTCTGACAGACCTATCATATCCAACCATGGGACCCTAACTGAAGAAATATCAGGTTTCATCAAATCACTCCTAAAACCTTTTGTCACCCAAAGAGCAGGTTTTGTCCAAGACACAGACTTTCTACAAAAATTTACAAACATCAACCACCTTCCCAGCAACACCCTCCTAGCCACCACGAATGTTACTAGCTTATATACCAACATCCCACACCAGGACGGCATCCAAGCCTGCCTTACATATCTACAAGAACAAGATTACAACTCAGAGGACAGACCTAAAGATATTACTGACCTTATACACTTCATCCTCACACACAAATTCACTTTTAATAACAAACATTTCCTCCAGACCATGGGCACAGATATGGGCACCAAAATGGCCCTACAGTATGCCAACCTTTTTCCGAGTCACCTGGAAGACGAATTCAAGGACTGCACCATCAAACCCTTGCTATACTTACCAATGACATCTTCATAATTTGGACCGAAAACCTGCAATCACCGATTAATTTCGATCAGAAATTCAATAATCACCCCTCCATCTCTTGAATACTCCAGCACCAACATTTCCTTTTTAGACACTACAATCAATATCCAGAATGGTAAGAAGCAAACCACCATATACAAGAAGCCCACAGACCAACATACATATCCGCACAGAACCAGCAATCACCCTAAACACACCAAGAAAGTTGTACTATACATCCAAGCTCTCCAGTACCACCAAATTTGCACTGAGGAGAACACCCATGATTGTCCCTTACACATCTCAAAAGGGCTTTCACTCAACCAGGACACTCCTCCAGAGAGACACTGAAGTTATGAAAGAGCCACCTTGATTCCACATGAAAAATTGCTGCAGGAAGAAAATCCCCATGAATCGCGCACCTCTAATTATGATATTCCATCCTTCCTTGGAGCCTATACAGAAAATCCTCAAACAACTGCAACCCATACTAAATGAAGACCCAATTCTTAAAAAGATCTTCCCAGAACCACCCATCCTAGCCTTTAAACAAGACAGCCTCATGAACCTCATTACCAGAAGAAAGCTTTCTATGGTCCAAAGCATACCAAATGTATCCAGACTGCCATGAAAAGAAATGCAAAACCTGCCAACATATCTCCCCCATCCCCACAATAACAACAACCCATAACAGAACCATCAATGCTCCTGAATCTTACACCTGCACCTCGAGTGCACCAAATGCCCAGATGGAAAACGCGTAAGAGAGACCAAACAACAACTGCATACCAGAATGAACACACACCGAAAATCTATCAAAGACAAGAATACCCAATTACTTTGGGGCCACATTTCTCACAGGACAACCACTCTCTCTCCAATCTCTCAGTTCTAATCCTCAAAGGGAATTTACAAGACACCATTCGCAGATGAGCCTACGAATGTCACTTCATCAGCCTACTGGACATAAAAAAGCATGGACTAAATATAGACATTGGATTTACGGCACATTACAACCTGCTTAATATCTGATACCCCAGGTAATCTCTGTACTATTTACCATCTTATATTTATCACTAGGTCTACATTCCCCTTTCCCCTCCTGCCTCCCCTGTTTCTCACCCACTGACAGCATCAATTTGCATTTTCACCAATTGGCATCCTTGCATACTGGCCTCTGGCTTGTATTCTATTCTATCCCATCCCGGAAGAGCACAGAACAACTGCAGACTTCCTCAGCCTGAAGAAGGGTGTTTGTATTTGAAAACTTGCAAATAAAAATTTTTCCAACTATTTTAGCTGGTCTAGTAAAAAATGTCAGATTCATCCAAAGAACCTTGTCTACCATAGTCTGATAGGCTCTTACCATTTGTTGAATATCGAAGGCAAGGACCTTGAAGACGGGTGATGATCTTTGTTGTAAACTAGTGCTGAATGATGTTCCCTCCTTTATTGTAAATGACCCCATGGCTGTGTGACTATTTCCACCTGCTTCATTTTGATTATTTTAAAAAGACAAAACAGCCAAATACAAAAGAAAACATTAAAAGTGTGGAACTATGTAGAAATGCAAGTGAGAGTATGTTGTTGATTCTCTTTCCATTTTTTTAATTTAAAGGTATTTTTGTATTACATTGATTTTGTTTAAATCATAAATATTTTTCAGTTGCCAAAAGGACAGTATAAACATAGCATAAATCTTGTTTACATATATGCTGTTTTTTCCCTTGCTTATTGCTCAAATGAATTTTAACTAAATAATTTAAGGAAAAAAAGAAAACCCTAACCAGTACTGTTAAAACCCAATGCCGTTATGCTGTAATAAAGTAAGTTATTATCTATACAAAGTGAAATTCTGCACCATACTGAGGGTACATACAGAAATCCAGGGAGGATAGATTGCGTTACAAATGGCCACCTGATATAATTCAGTTAACGTAGGTGTGGATGTTACACTTAAATCCCTAGTTAGGTGAATCTAAGTGTAAACTGTACAGAAGTTCAGGACAATTAGATCCATCTAAAAAAGGCCAACTGGATTTAAGTTAACTGAACCTCTGAAGTAGTCTAACTTAGATTGGGTCCAGTGAGACTGATCTAACTGAACTTCTGTACAATTGCCACTGGGGAATTTTCCCTGCCCCTCATCCCCCCAGCCACCCTGAGACAGACAACCCCCCTCCACAGACCAGTCACCCCACTGTATCCTGAGTCCACCAACCCCCAACATCTCACAAGCCAGCATTTGCCACCAGTGGGAGCCAAACAAGTCAGTTGGGGTGGGAGGAGGGGTGGGCAGGATGGCAGGGGCTGGTTCACCGGGTGGGGGGATAAAAATAGCCTCTGTTCTGGGGCTGGAGGAGAAACCCCTCTATCCCAAGCCTTCCACAGACCCTGCAAGCCCCCCTGATACTGCCAAACCCTTTCAGACCCCACCAACTTCCCATGAATCCCACTTCTCCCCCAATCCACCTGATCACCCTGCTGACACTGCCTGCCACTGTGGACCTCACTAACCTCCCCATTCCCCACCAGGGACCCCACCTGTCCCCCGGATCCCTTCCCCTGGACCCTACTTGCTGCCCTGATCCCCCAAAAGCCCCCTCCCACTAGCCTCGCTATCGCAATTTGCCTTAGATTGGGTGGCCATTTTTAACTTGATATAACCTCTCCCTAACCCCCCTGAATGGCTGTACATACCCTGAGGGCCAGTTCAAGAAACAGGCACCTTTGAAATCTCAAGCAAGTCTTAAAATCACATTTACTTGAGACTAAAGGGGGATATAGTGGCCACATCTACATGAGATTGCACAGTCACTTAATACTTGTATAAACAAGTACTAAATGACCAAATCACCAAATGGTTCCTTCATGATGCTGACTGTGCAGTAGCTTATTACTACTGCACAGTAGTGTCACATCATGCTTCCTGCCATGTGACGCTACTGCAGAGTAGTAACAAGCTACTGCGCAGTCAGAATCTTGTGTAGATGTGGGCAGTCACTTTGTTATAATATCATGCTGCTATTCTTCTCCAAAAGAATAAATTTTACCTCTTTGTATTTTGACTGTGGATAGAGAAATGGGATTTAAACATCCTTTTACATAAAATACAATAATTTCTCCTTTGAATATTAATATTCCACTACATGATATTTACTGCAAGATTGGCCTTTGTGTTGTCAGCCTTTTGTTATCCGTTTTGGTCAATGAAGGCACTGGTAATTTTAAATTCACACTAATTTTTTTTTAATTTTTTTTTTTTTTTTAGCTGAACCCTGTGCATGGTCCACCTTTTGTTATTCCCTGTTGAAATGCACCTTTGCATGTTGGAAATGACATTAATATCCAACACAGTACTTTCGTCACAGCTGAAAAGCTTGATCCTGCTTGTATTTAAGAAAAAAGGTATATTGCCATTGATGTAAATGGAAGTAATAGTCTGAGGGCCAGCTCAGCTTGAGTATGTCAATATAGCACCGGTGGCTTCGCTGGCGCCATTCTCATTAATACCAACTGAAGATTTTCCTGCAGTAAAAACATTCCATAAAAAAAAAAATTATTTCTTTTCTAATTCTTTCACCTATCCACTTTCCTCATCATATTTTCCCCTCTATTCTATTTAACAGCGAGAGTATACCATTTTATATTGTGCTGAAAATCCTGGTTTGAAGTTCTGGGCCATTCTTCTATACTGCAATTAGAACCAATCAAAAAATGAAATATGTCCAGTGGAAAAAAATTAGGTTTGTTTCAGCTCTAAATTAAGATAAAAAGCTGAAATTATGACTTTTCTTGGAACAGAAAATCCACAGAATTTAGATTATTAAATATAAATTTGTTTCACTTTGTTGATAAGCAATTGCTTTGATAAAGTTTAATTTTTTTTAATGATGTCAAAGTATAAATGTCACACAAAACGTAATGTAATAACAAATATAACATGCTTACTATAAACACTAAATGAAAAAACTTTGTTTTTTCACTTTCCCAGTAAAAATCTAAATTTAAAAAAAGGCAACGTGATTCAATGTGGTACAATCCAAAACTATTCCACTGAAAATTTTTTTTTACAAGAACTATGTTTTTTGTTTGTTTTTTTTAAATCTAGCTTGATTACCAAAGGCTTTAATATATATGAATACCTACTACTAAGAGCATACTATATAAAGAGTATAACCTGAGGGTAACCACAATAGAACAAATATCAAAATATTATTTAGGCAACTAGATTGAATACGAAATTGCTCAGTACTGTACAGGATTCAGGCAAAAAAAGTACAATTAAAAAAAATTGAGTCTACTTTGATTGGAAAATAAGCAAACCCCCAAAATGCAGCAAAGCTTTTAAATGTTCATTGTAACATACATGTCCAAATATCATAGAGTTTATAATTTAAATTAAATGGATCTTCTAAGTCTCCTGAAGTCAATTAGAGTATGTTGGTTGACTTCATCAAGCTTTCTATCATGTTTCAAGTCCTTCTTACATTTTTCTCTCTCTCAAACCTACTAATTTTCAGAGGAGAAGAGTAATTAATCTTTTTCTGTTTTGTTTGGGTTTTTTATATCGTAACAATTTTAAAGGCAGAGCACGAAATGTGGAAAATAATTACAGTGGCTGCAACAGTCTGAGACCGTTGGCTTTGAAACCCTGTAAAGGTTAAATCTTGATTACTTACCTTGTTGAAACTCCATGATTAGTAACCACGAAAGTGTAATTAATCCAGCACAAACACACACAAAAACTGCAAGCAGAACAGCAAACAAGATTTCATAGTTGCTGAGAGGAATGCTTTTCTTAGCTAATGATTTTCTCAGATTCATTTTTTTTGTGGAAGTTTATATCAATTAAGACTGGCCACAAAGATGCATGCTCATGAGAAGGACAATAATCCACATGAACAGATATTTATAGGATAGGTTTGCAAATTAACTACATTATTTATCTTTATTTATGCTTAGTCACTATGCTCTATTTTATATCACTCCTAAACCATCACAAAGATTAAAAGACAACTTCCTCTTAAAAGAGATAACATTTAAGTTTCGGTATATATTGTTATATTTTAATCTTTTCTCTGGTTAATTGTTGTTAGGGTAAATGTATATAAGTACACAAAACTGGAAAGCATCTCCTAGATCATTGAGAGGTACACACTAATCATTAATAATCAAAGCCGTTTACAAGAAGAAGTTTCAGTAGAAACCCAACCAAGACTTATATATTTAGTTTCTCATATTCTCCAGAGCAGGTCACATAAACTGTTTGCTTTGGAAGTTTATAGAAACTTCTGTTATATTTATCATATGAATTTAATTACTCAAACTCAAGGAAGGCTCATGGAGTGGGAGAAAAATATCTACTTTGGGTGGAGTTTTGCAACTCTTTTAATCTAAATTGTATTACCTCTACACAGTCCAATATTCCAAAGATCAGTTAAAGACATTTTTTCCTTTTGGGAACCAATGTCCAAGCACTGAAACAATACAAGCTCCTGGTTTAATGCTTTCCTTTTGGAGGGCTTATCAGGGTCTCATTCTGAACC
>NW_005842053.1:2682090-2683928 GCF_000455745.1 Alligator sinensis
CTAGGTTATTTGTCTCCATACTCTTACAGTCTCCATGGCTGCTTGTACATGTGATGGGAGTTTAGTTCCCCTAAATTGAAATGGTCAGTTTTCAATTGTGACGATTAAAAAGCCACTGTTTCAATTTAGGGACTTCCATCACTGTTAGGGTGAGGGGCCCAGTCCTTTTTGCTTTCTTTTTTTTCTTAGTGCAGCTTGCCCATGGATGGGAGGTGAGCTGCAAATGGGCCCTGAGCTGTGGGGAGCCCCAGGCCTTCCCTCCGAGATGGGGCAGCACCTGGTCCACTAGCAGTCTTCCTGGGCAGCCCCAGGGGAGCACTGCTACTGTGCAGGGAAGGGCTGGGTCCCCCCCCAGAGCTCAGGGCACACTGGCAGCTCACCCCCCAGCTGCGAGCAGGTTCTGCCAAAAAGAAAAAAAAGCATCATGTCCCTTGCTGCTATTTTTTTTTCCTGATTGGGCTTCCAGCAGCCCATGTGCGGTCCTCACTGCCTTCCAACAGCCTGGGACTGCCCATCTGGGAATGGGCTGGCTTGTCCCTGGGGCAGTGCAGGAAGGCAGCAGGAGAGTAGATGGGTGTGCTGGAGGCCGGAGAAGGTGGCAAGGATTGTGCACGGAGGCTGGGAGCCCACCAAGCCTGAGTTTCCCTGAGCACCCCCAGGCTTCCAGTGCCCTGTACATTTTCTTTCCCATCTTCTCTGACCACCAACATACCAAGCTGCCCTCTTGCCACTTCCCCGTGCTGCCCCAGGGGCAAGCTGGGTGTTCTGGTAGCCAGAGAAGGTGGCGGGGATGGTGCATCCATCAGGTATGGATGTATTGTTACAATTTGTAAGGTAGCTGTCATGGCGGGGTCCTTCAGGAGGGCCTTGATCTCCTTAAGGCCCTCTCTCCGTGCCAATTCAGCCCAAGGGCACCCTCAAATTCTCGCCCGCCACATCTTTGATGTTTATGTATAGTTGGGAGGCTGCCTACGACTCCCTGGGCACGGTTAGCTGGGACCTCTGTCCCCGTGTGTTCCCGGACCCCCTTGGGGTCTCCCGGTATGATGGGTGCTCCCCAGGCACCCTAGCCTTCGGGGCTACACGTGGCTCCTACCAACCCCTAATACCATGCCCCAAGCCTTGCAGATGGGATAGACGCTGGTATGTCTCTCTATATGTACCCGGCCCGTCTCTCGGGCCTCCTCTATGTACCCTCGCCCGCTTTCTGGGGCCTCCTCTTCTATGATGCCCTCTCTTGGGTTCTCTGAGTCCACTCTGGGCTTCCCTGAAATGTCACCCCTCTCTGGGGGTCTTCTCTGTGATGTTCCCCCTGTCTGGGGCCTTTGCAATACTGCCCCCTCCTGGGGCTCTCCCTGCAACGTTGCCCGCACTCAGGCTTCTAAAATACAGCCCCCTGTCTGGAGCTCTCTGCGCCCACTCTGGGGACTTCCCAGCAATGCCCCCTGACTCTCAGGCCCACCACGCTGCTCTCCCCTTCTCTCAGGGCACACTGTGCTGCTACCCCCTCTCACCAGGGCAACTGCAGCACTCTACCCTGCTCCGGGGCTTGCCGCAGTACTAGCTGTTCTTCAGAGGCTCACCGTGCCCGCACTGGGCCTCCTAACAATATTGCCCCCTCTCTAGGGCTTGCTGTGCCCGTCCTGGGCTTCCTAATAACACTGCCCCCTCTCTGGGGCTCATCGTGCCCCTACTGGGCTTCCTAATAATATGGCCCCCTCTCTGGGGCTCGTCGTCCCCACACCGGGCTTCCTAGTAATATTGCCCCCCTCCCTGGGGCTTGTCGTGCCCGCCCTGGGGCGTCTGAGGTCTATGTACCCCGCACACAACCCGGGGTC
>NW_005842054.1:0-226 GCF_000455745.1 Alligator sinensis
CTCCTGAACTGGGCGGTGCTTCCGGCCTTTTCTCGCAGCGTCGTATGAGCCTGGCAGACCGCCTTCTGCCTCCAGCCTCGAGCCCGGACACTGTGTTTCCCGCAGCTGCTGAGGGAACCTCTGGTGCACAACTCAGCCCTGTCGTGCCCTGTGCCGAGCCTGGCCTCTGCCAGCCTCACAGCCTCTTTCATCCAGGCGCGTGTCCTCCGCCTGCACCATCTCCTGG
>NW_005842054.1:309-604 GCF_000455745.1 Alligator sinensis
TGGGTCGTCTCCTGCGTGACACCCCCGCCCCCCCCCTGCCGGTGGCGGCGGCCACCTTGGACGAACATCTCCGGGTGCGCCAGATCCCACGGGTCACGGATGTCGTGAGCGAGGCTTTCCCTCCGCTGCCGGTCACCCCGGCTGTGGTCGCGGAGTTGGCCGGTGGGCCAGGCACTCTGTTGGAGCTCCGCATGCCTCCCGATAGTGACACGGGTTGTCCCTTTGCTTCTCTATCGCGTAGAAGCTTTTATGCCTGGGTGGTTTGTGTCCGCCATGCTCAGGTGCTGGCGGGCCG
>NW_005842054.1:2435-2716 GCF_000455745.1 Alligator sinensis
TTGGTGGGGGGGCCCTAGACATTGCGGCCATCCACTAGCCTGTCACGCCCCTAGAGCAGTGAGGGTGGTGATCTCTAATATCCCACCACACGTTTCTGATTGGGAGCTGGCCAGAGGACTCGAGGCCTATGGAGTTCCTGCGAGTCCTTTTTGCCGGCTACCGATGGGAAGCAAGGACCCTCAGCGGAAGCTCATCCTGTCTTTTCGGAGGCAGGTCTTTATGCTCCTCAAGGAGGGCCCCCGGTCTCTACCTCGCTCCCTGAGCCTCACACTCGAGGGGC
>NW_005842054.1:5767-6458 GCF_000455745.1 Alligator sinensis
GCTAGTGAGGATGATGACCTGCTCCTCCTCGGTGGGGATTTCAACTGCACCACTGCCCCGCGCCTCGACCGCACAGGGCCTGAGCCCCATCTGCCCTCCGCTCGCAAGCTGCAATCTGCCCTGGAGGGGGCAGACCTCGTGGATGTCTGGCGAGCCCTGCATCCTGATGCGCGCCAGTACCCCTGGGCCAGGATGGGTGCCGGTGGTCTCACCATGGCTCGCCTCAACTGCCTTTATGTCACCAGGCACCACCTACCACTCCTGCGCAGCAGCCACATTGCTCCCTCGGGTCTGTCAGATCATGGCCTAGCCTTCAGTGAACTGAGCCTGCCGGGGAGAGCCTGTGCACGGGCACCTTATTGGTGTTTCACTATCAGCCTGCTTCAGGACTCCTATTTCTGGGACTGCTTTGCCCACTTTTGGCGCAGGTGGGAGGCTGTGAGATCGAGCCACTCCTCCTGGAAGCTGTGGTGGGACGTGGGCAAGGTACAGATCCGAGCCTTTTGCCAGCAGTACACCCAGCTGGCCGCGAACGAGACGCGCCGACGTATCTGGGAGCTGGAGGAGGATGTGGCGGAGCTCGAGGCTGCTCTGCTGGCCGCTGGCAGCGATGCAGCACTGAGCGAGAGCCTCTGGTTCTGCAGGAAATGTCTGCGCGACTTGGCGGCGAGGGCGGCCCGCGGGGCGAGGA
>NW_005842054.1:6544-8457 GCF_000455745.1 Alligator sinensis
TCTGGAGCGGCGGAAGGCAGCGAGCAAAGTCTTGGATCATCTCAAGACTCCTGAGGGCCGGGTAATTACAGAGCTGGGCAAAATACGCGAACCTGCCGTTGTCTTCTATCGTGACCTGTTTCCGGCCGAGCCGTCGTGCCCTGAGGCCACGCGGGAACTCCACGAGTGCCTACCATGTCTCGATGCCCTGGAGGCCAGAGAGCTTGAGCGGGACTTGTCCCTGGAAGAGCTGGCGGTCGCCACGGCTGGCCTCGCCTCCGGCAAAGGCCTGGGCCTCGATGGGTTGCCTGCCGAGGTTTACAAGACCTTATGGCCTCTCCTCGGCCCCAGCCTCCTGCGCGTTTTCCAGGACAGCCTCGCTGACAAGGTCTTGCCGATCAGCTGCCGCCGAGCGGTGCTGACCCTGCTGCCCAAGAAGGGAGACCTCAGCTACATTAAGAACTGGCGGCCGGTCTCCCTGCTGTGCGCAGACTATAAGATTCTGGCCAAAGCGCTGGCCACCCGCCTCCGCGCAGTCATGGCCTCTCTCACCGGGCCGAGCAGAGCTACTGCATGCCAGGCAGGACCATTCAAGACAACCTGTTCCTGCTGCATGACCTACTCACGGCTAAGGAGCTCTTTGACCTTGACATCAGCCTCATCTCTCTAGACCAGGAGAAGGCCTTTGACCGGGTAGGCCACGCCTATCTCTTCCGGACTCTGGAGGCCTTTGGTTTTGGGCCCCTCTTCACCGGGGCCCTCCGGGTCTTGTACCAAGACATTTCCAGCCTGCTCAAGGTGAACGGTGTGCTTTGCGCTCCGTTCCCCACACGCAGGGGCATTCGTCAGGGGTGTCCGCTGTCGGGCATGCTCTACGCCCTGGCCACTGAGCTGCTTCTACACGCGCTGTGCCGCCGCCTGAGTGGTGTGGCCCTGCCATTGGCCACGGGCCCGTCCGCTGGCCCTCCTCTCCGGCTGTCGGCATACGCGGATGATGTCACCGTCTTCCTCAACAGTCAGGAAGACGTGCGGGTCTTGACAGATTGCCAGCGTGCCTATGAGCGGGCCTCCTCCGCCCGCATCAACTGGGACAAGAGCGATACTTTGCTGCTTGGTGCATGGATTGGCACGCCCCCCCGGACTTGCCAGGGGGCCTCGCATGGCGCCACGAGGGCCTCAAGATCTTGGGCATGTTCCCTTAAGCGACTGCTTTACAGCGAGGAGCAGCTGCCATGGCAACAACTGGCGTGCCGGTTCCTGCAGAGGGTCGGCGCCCTTGGCTTTGACCGGGAGCTCTTTTTGTTGACACCCACGCTCCTGAACTGGGCAGTGCTTCTGGCCTTTTATCGTGGTGTGGTACGAGCCTGGCAGGCCGCCTTCTGCCTCCAGCCTCGAGCCCGGACACTGTGTTTCCCGCAGCTGCTGAGGGAGCCTCTTGTGCACAACTCATGTGAGAAGTCCTTCACCTGCCTGTCGCCGTGGGGGGCCAGGGTCTGGTTTACCTGGTGAGCAGGGAGGCGGCCTTCCGCCTGCAGGCCCTTAAGCGACTGCTTTACAGCGAGGAGCAGCTGCCATGGCAACAACTGGCGTGCCGGTTCCTGCAGAGGGTCGGCGCCCTTGGCTTTGACCGGGAGCTCTTTTTGTTGACACCCACGCTCCTGAACTGGGCAGTGCTTCTGGCCTTTTATCGTGGTGTGGTACGAGCCTGGCAGGCCGCCTTCTGCCTCCAGCCTCGAGCCCGGACACTGTGTTTCCCGCAGCTGCTGAGGGAGCCTCTTGTGCACAACTCAGCCCTGTCGTGCTCCGTGCCGAGCCTGGCCTCTGCCAGCCTCACAGCCACCCTCATCCAGGCACGTGTCCTCCGCCTGCACCATCTCCTGGACCCCGCTCGGTCAGCCTGGCTCTTGCCCGAGGCGCTGGCCGCACGGCTGGGC
>NW_005842054.1:9025-9229 GCF_000455745.1 Alligator sinensis
GGGCGCCATCTGCCTGGCCAACTTCTTGCTGGGCCAGGCCAAGATGGCCGTCCTCACGAGCCGCCGTAACCGGCTTGCTGACACCGGCTCAGACAATGCCCCGCGTCTCTTCGGCCTCCTAGTGCAGGCACGCCTCTCGCTGGAGTTTGAGCATGCTGTGCTCCGGCGGGGGGTGCCCGCCTTCGAGGCACTCTGGGGCCTTGA
>NW_005842054.1:9610-34529 GCF_000455745.1 Alligator sinensis
TTAGACATGATGTGTATTACTGCGAAGGTGTTTGTCACGGTGTGATGTTCTGAATGTCCTGGAATGGTTTCTCTTTGGTGTGGTTTGATGGTTTTTTGCTTTCTGTACCTGATCTTTTGTGAAATAAAGTTGTTAAAAGTCAAAAAAAAAAAAAGAAATAAAGTTATTAAAAGTCAAAAAGTCTTACTGTTTCTCTTTCTTTCTTTCTTTCTTTCTTTCCTTCTTTCTTTCTTCCTGAGCTGTTCTTTATTTGCCGGTGGCTGAGTGGGGCCAGGGCTTGGTTAACCTGGTGGGCAGGGTGGCAGCCTTCCACCTATAGGCCCTCCAAAGGCCCCTCTACTGCAAGGACCTCCTCCCCTGGTGGCAGCTAGCTTCAAAAAGTCTTACTGTTTCTCTTTCTTTCTTTCTTTCTTTCTTTCCTTCTTTCTTTCTTCCTGAGCTGTTCTTTATTTGCCGGTGGCTGAGTGGGGCCAGGGCTTGGTTAACCTGGTGGGCAGGGTGGCAGCCTTCCACCTATAGGCCCTCCAAAGGCCCCTCTACTGCAAGGACCTCCTCCCCTGGTGGCAGCTAGCTAATTTGTTTTTGCACTGGGTGGGGGGCTTGGTTTTGACTGGGAGCCATTCCTTCTGGACCCCATCCTCCTTGACTGGGATGTCCTCCCACCCTTCTGTCAAAGCATGGCGTGGTTCTGGCGAGCTGCCTTCTGCCTCCTGCCCCATTCCAGGCATCTGTGGTTTCCACAGTTACTGCAGGAGCCCCTGGTCCATAACCCAGCCCTGTAGCACAGTCTGCTAAGCCTCACCTCTAGCAGCCTTGTCGACTCCCTCATGTGATCACATACCATCCGGCTGAGACACCTCTTCAACATGACCCAGTCAGACTGGTTGTCAGCTGAGGCTGTGGCCACCCACCTGGGCATGCACTCAGTCCGCTGTGCTGCCCACTTCCTAAGGGATGTGCGGGCCATTCTCCCATAGGATGTGGCAGGTGCCCTGGAGGAGCACCTCTGAGCATGGAGAACCCTCCCTGCTCTGGATGTCCTGGGCGAGCCCTTTCCACCACTGCCTGTTGTCCCGGTTGTGGATAGTAACCTGCGTGGTGGGCCTGCCACCTTACTGGCTCTCCCTGTGTTTGCTGACAGTGGTACCAGGATCCATTTCAACACACTCCCCCAGAAGGCCCTGTATCTGTGGGCGACCTGGGTCCACCAAGCCCGCATCCTTGCCACTTGGCACGGTGTGGTGGAGGCACGTAGCAGCAGTGGCTGTTACGCCAGCCCATCCCACGTGGCGCACACATAATAATCCCCTCATCTCCAAAAAGACCAGTGACCTCCAGTGGCAGTTGCTACATGGGATACTGGCCATTGGCACTCTTGTCTGCCACATGGACCCAGCTGCATCAGTGGCTGTCCCTTTTGTCTGGGGGGAATGGAGGAGGACCTTAACCCTGCCTTCCTTGGATGCCTCTGGCTGTCGCAGCTGTTTGCTGCCCTCAGCACTTTGCTTGAGGCGTTAGGTTTGGCCTTCTCAGAGGCAACTTGTTTTCCCTCCCCTACTGGACAGCCAATGGGGGTATCATCTGCCTGGCCAACTTCTTACTTGGCCAGGCTAAGATGGCCATCCTCAAGAGCCACAGGAACTGACTTGCTGGGGCCAGCTCAGATGATGCCCTGCAGCTCTTTCAGTTTTTGGTGCGGGCACGCCTGTCACTGGAGTTTGAGCATGCTATCCTCCAGCAGAAGGTGCCTGCCTTCCAGGCACATTGCGCAATTTAGGGGTTGCTCTACAGTGTTGAAGGGGGCCATTTAGTCCTCGTACTGTGATACTGCTCCTCCCCTTCCTGGGGTACTGGCAGGGGTCTCAGCAGGCTGATGTTGCGCTAGATATTTTTGTTTTTAGACTGTGAGGGTAGGGCTTACAGGTCAAAGCCCTAGTCTCTGTGTGTTGTACCTGGGCCCCTGTGTGAGCAGTGTTTTATTACTTTGTTGGGTTGTTACCCCCTATTCCCCTTAATAAATCTTTATAAAAAAGTCTTTCTTGTTTGTCTGCTGTGGGGACTTATCTTATTTTATCTTTTGCCTTTCAAGGGGTGCTAAGTATCCCCTTTCTTTTTATCTTTTTCATTCTTTTCTCTTAATTCCCTTACACCCTTCCCCTTTTTTACCAATCCCTTTCTGTATTGTATTTTTACAAGGGTGTGTGCGGAGGGCCTGGACATCACAGGCATCACTGTCTTGTCACACCTCTAGACACTCAGGCGGTGAGGGTAGTGATTTCCAACGTCTCCCCACACCTGTCTAACTGGCAGCTGGCCAAAGGATTCCTATGCTGTGGGGTTCCTATGAGTCCCTTTTGCCGACTGACAATTGAAAGCAAGGACCTGAAGCTGAAGCATGTCCTGTCCTTTTGGAGGCAGGTCTTGATGCTCCTCAGGGAGGGCCCCCAGTATCTGCCTCACTCCTTGAACCTCACACTTGACAGGCAGAGGTTTGTGATTTATTTTTCCTTCAGGGAGACCACGTGTTTCCAGTGTGGTAGCTCTTCCCACCTAGCAGCCTAGTGCCTGTGGGGGAAAGTGGCCAGAACATCATTAACTGTAATGGCACTGAAGGATGGCGCATCCACTTCTGGGACACAGGCCCTGCCCAGTGAGGCTGGGATCTCTTCCCAAGCTCCTTTTACGCCCATTCCATCTGAGGGGGCTGGGGTCTCCAGTGTGAGAGCACCATCCAGCGGAGGGGCTAGGACTACTCCCCAGCCCTCTCCCCCACCGGTCCCTCCTATGGTGCCCACCCTCCCGGTGCAGAGGCCCCACCAGGTGGAAGGGCTGATGCCTCAACTTGCCCCGTGCCCATCCTGACCGCCCCAGCCAAGGTGGCTGGGGCAGCTGGTGACTGTGGTGCCAGGGCCCTGTCAGATGATGGGGCTTGGGCCTCCTCCTGGCCATCCTCCACAGTGGCCGTGTCTGAGGTGGCTGGCCCCAGTGGGGTGGGCTGGGACCAATCTGCCCCATCCCCTGTGAGGGCTGAACCACCCACCACAAAGAAGAAGAACAAGGAGAGGAAGGTGAAGGGGGCCTCTCAGGACACCCCATCTCTGTCCTGCCGTTGTACATGACCGTGGACGGGGATGACTTGGCAGTGGGGCAAGTGATGGAAGGGTTCACCAACCCCTCACCTGTCTCCCAGCTTCTGGAGTCAGGTGGCAGTAAAGATGATACAGAATGCCTCTCTTCTGGAGGCCTGACCCAGGGGGTGGCAGAGGGGTTTGCTGACTTCTTGGTCGCGTCCCAGCATACCGGATTTGATGGGGAAGCTAGTGAGATGGAGATTGAGCTTTCTGAGCATTGCAAGTGACCTTGAGAGCAGAATCACCTCTCTCCCCGCAAGAAGGCGGGGATTGCTCTCCTGGAGCCAGTCCTTGATCTGGATGATGAGAGGCAGCTGCTGTGTCTGGACATTGAGAGTGTAGACACTGCATTGCAGCTGAGCTCCCACCTGAGGTGCAGCCTCACTGCTGTTCTGTTGGCAACGTCCAGTCCCTGTTGGCAGACCCCTCTGGGTCACTCCTGACTATGGGGGTCTCCTTACCTTTCTGAAGCAGACCAAAGGACAGAAGAATATAGTGGGGCATATCACCCAATGGTGCAGAGCCTAAGCTTTTTGTCAAGGCTGCTAGAGCTGTGGCCAGACTTATGCACCCAGCAGATGGCTTACAGTCTGGAGAAGCTTACACAGTGGGTGAGAGACACGGGGGGGGGGGGCTGGGGGGTGTCCGTGGAGTAGAGTAGGGAATGATGGGCCTTTCCCGACCTGTTTCTACTATCTTGCTCTGCTTGCTTGGGTGCTCACTCTTCCACCCACACCTTACCTTGCTCTTCCTCTCCCATACCCACACCCATGGCAGCCACAACCATTGGCACTTTTAACATCAATGGGTGTCAAGATCCAGTTAAATGGGAGGCCGTCCTGAAGCTCCTGC
The DNA here is from genome assembly GCF_000455745.1 of Alligator sinensis. Classification (NCBI taxonomy): domain Eukaryota; kingdom Metazoa; phylum Chordata; order Crocodylia; family Alligatoridae; genus Alligator; species Alligator sinensis. Next base: position 13,594 of record NW_005842054.1, read on the forward strand.
ACCACAAGCGGCTGGCCTTCACCTTCCTCCAGGAGACACATTTTGATGGGCTTAACCAGGTGGCCTGGAATGCTGCTTAGTGAGGCCACTTGTTCTTGAGCCATGGCACCAATCTCAGTGCTGGAATTGTGACTCTTCTATCACCACAGCTGCAGCTTGACCTGGCAGTAGAGTGGGAAATCGTCCCCGGCTGCCTGCTGACTGTCTGTATCACCCTAGCACAACACCACCTGCTACTCATCAATGTCTTCGCATCCACTGATGGCCAGGAGAGGGTAATTTTTTTCAAGACCTTGGCCACCCTCCTGCATGTTGCTAGTGAGGATGATGACCTGCTCCTTGTAGGTGGGGACTTTAATTGCACCGTTGATGCCTTACTCAACCACATGGGGCCTGAGCCTCACCAGCCATCAGCCTGCAAGCTGCAGTCTGCCCTGAAGATGGCAGACCTCGTCGACATCTGGTAAGCCCTACACCCTGACGTGCGCCAGTACACCTGGGCCAGGGCAAGCATGGGTGGTCTCACCATGGCCCACCTTGACCGCCTTAATGTCACCAAGCACCATCTGCTACTCCTGCGCAGTGGTCACATTGTTCCCTTGGGCCTGTTGGATCATGGCCTGTCCTGCTGTGAACTGAGCCTGCCTGGGAGAGCCTGCATGCAGGCACTTTATTAGGGACTTCAACGTCAGACTGCTTCAAGACTCCTACTTCTGGGACTGCCTTGCCCACTTTTGGCAGGGCTGGGCACAAGACTGAGCCGGTCTTACTGGAAGCTATGGTGGGATGTGGGCAAGGTATAGACCAGGCTTTTTGCGAGCAGTACACCCAGCTGACCATGAATGAACTGCTGGATCATGGCCTGTCTGTACCCAGGAGAAATGCACCTTCAATATCAGAAAAAAGATTTTTATTTCTGGTACTTCCTCATATCCAACAGGTAAGGGTGTCTGAGGCCTATCTTAGACTTGTGAAAAATAAAAACTATTCCCTAGCTTCCATTACTTCTTCCCTGGATCTCAATAACTAGTGTGCAGTTCTCAGTTACAGAAACACCTGGATGGTGATTTTTAAAAAAAATCTGAACAACTGGTTGGTCTGTGACTACAGAATTAGCAGATAGAGCACAGGACCCAGCAGATCACTCATAGTTTGCTCAACTACACCTGCTAATCAACACAAATCAATTTGGTCTCCAGTACAAGGAAATGAGTTCATTTAAGGACAGCAACTGCATAATTATCCCAGAACAGGTTTCAGGCCATATTAATCCTTTTTCACAATATGTAATCCCATATAATGACAGTGGTGAGAGACTTGTTTGAGACTCAGGATATTCTGCTTTTATATGACTCAGGGTGCATCTACATGAGACGCTTACTGAGGATGCAGTAAAGCATCAACGATCTACACAAGTGGTGCTACTAGGCTGGAGTAAACTAATTAACTCTGCCATAGGATAATACTGCCCAACACAAGCAGTGCTATTAGGCCAGAGTAAACACAATTAACTCCACTGTAAGATAGTACTACCACAAATCATGTGTAGCCAGTGACTGGGGCTGGCCGGGGCACAAGGGTGCTACAGTGCAGGGCTGTCTGCTGGCTAGTCTGACAGTGTAGCACTCTCATGTCCAAGCCAGCCCCTCTGCATCATGTTGAACTTGGCAGGAGCATCCCTGGGCTGGTAGACTGACCCCTGGGCCTCCTGCCAGGAGGGGCTGCACTGCCTGGCTCAACATGCTGCGGTCCCAAGTGCACATGTAAACACTGTGCCCAGGAGTAATAAATTCTGGCATGAACTGTGCCAGAGCTTATTGTGTTGCATGAATATTCATGTGTAGCCATGCCTGTACTGTACTAAGCTTTACTTGACATGAATGGAGGATGGTTGATATCTGTGTAAAATCTGATATCCAATTTATTGATGTAACTCATATGCTTACCGTGAATTATCCTCACCAGATTGGTAGAAGAACTTGACCGCTTTCTGCAACAGACTGATATTCTGTTCTTCGCATCCATGACAGAATTTATGGATAGGACAGGGGTCACTGCTTCCACATAAAATATGCTAAAATATTGAGCCATATATAGCACATACTGAACCTTCCTGCCTCATATGAAGGGTCTAATAATCTGAGTTCTAATAGATGACACTACAATAATGCTCTATTTGAAGAAGCAGGGGTGGTCATATGTAACCCACTGTATCAAGAAGTCACTAGACTTACAAATTTTAGCATAAAGAATGAAATCATGTTCAAGATCTCTCTTTCAAGCAGCACAGAACATTTTCACACACCATCTCAACAGTAAGTTCCTAGAGAAGTATGAGTTTTTGCTTTTATTGTGTTGCTGTTGCTAGTCCTCTCTTAGTGACAAAAATAGTAATTTTTCAGTTGGGATTTGGTACTCTCTCTCTTTTATTGTACTGTGCTGCATCGTATCGCTATTTGGAGGTTTCCTCCCGCTTTAGCTCCTTCCTGAATTCTCTCAGTTTTCTTTAGACAGTGAGTTTTGTCTTCTTTTTATATCTTCCCTACATTCACCAGGAGCTTTTTAGTTCCTTGAGCAATGGACCCCAGATTTCTACTCATTCCTTCCTATGTGATCTAATGGGTGTCATTCATTACTTCAAAGTACCAGATCCTCTTCAGTTAGCTGTCCAGACTCCAGATCAAGAGGATTCTTAAGACTCGGGTTCAAGACTGCCTGATCCATAGGAAACTGTTCCATTCTTGCTCTCCCCAAAGCAGAATTGTATCCTGTCTTTGCTTCATTAAACTGATGATTTCAGGGACTTGGTTCTGAATTGTTGTGCTTTGTGGCCTTGACCCTTAGAAATCTTGAAGGACATCAGTGAACTATAAGAGAGGCTAGTTGGCAATAGTCCTGTTGGCCCTGCTTAATTAACCCTGAAAAGCTTCTGGTCCCTGACTTGAGACCCTGCCTTATCTCTTGACTTTGTGACTCTGGTTCTCAACCTTGCCTTTTTCCTGGTTGCTAGTCTTTTGCTCTAGTCTCTTGATAGCTTAGCTACAGCCCTTTGGCACCTGTTCTCAGTTTGCTTTCTTGTTGCCACTTGGTCCTCCCCACTTATGTGGAGTCATGGAATCATAGAAAATTAGGGTTAGAAGGGACCTCAGAAGGTCATCTAGTTCAACCCCCTGTTCAAAGCAGGACCATCTGAAACTATATCATCCCATCCAAGGCTTCGTCTAGCCAGATCTTAAAAATCTCTAAGGATGGAGATTCCACATCTACTCTGGGTAACCTGTTCCAGTGGTTAACTATGCTCCTTGTCAGATTTTTTCCTAATATCTAACCTCAACTTCTCCTGCTACAACTTGAGACTGCTGCTCCTTGTTCTGCCATTTGCCACCACTGAGAACAGTCTAGCACTATCCTCTATGGATATCCACTATTGACCTATGGACCCTGTTCCAAAGGGAAGGAAACCAAAAGATACTAAAAATACTTACTATAACATGGAGCTGGTCAGCCACACTCCTCACATATGGCAGAGGAGACACTGCTGGGAAAGCAGATGGGTTTTTCCAGTCTACCATTATGAACAGAAGTGTCTCTTGCGTATCAACAGAAATGACTCTTCCTCTCTGTTCAGCACTGGTGAGGCCTCACATGGAGTAGTGTGTCCCATTTTGAGACCCACACTTCAAGAAGAACATGAACAGTTTGGAAAGAGTCTGGCACAGGAAAATGAAAATGATTAGGGGTATTGGAGGCAAGACTTACGAGAAAAGGCTGAAAGAGCTAGGGTGATTTGGCCTGGAGAAGAGAAGACTGAGGAAGGATTTGATAAGAGTCTTCAAATACTTGAAAGGCAATTGTAACAGGGGGCCTTCTCGGGGCTGGTCCACCATAGGCCTGCCCACCCGTTCCTGGGCTGACCACCTGCCTCACTCGTCTGCCACGCCTTGTTGTTTCATAATTGGTTCCAATTAGGCGGGAGGCTGCCCATTCTTGCCCTGACTCCAGGAAGCGCTATCTGTGGCTCCAGTCCTCCCGAACACTGCAGCCCAAGCCTCACAGATGGCATCCAGGTGACACAGCCAGACCAAGTCCTCATTAGCCCTCATTGTCAGGCCTCATTCCTATATACACTCATACCACCCTCCTCTCGCTAGGGCCTTTCATACTCCACTCCCTCTCACAGGGTCTCTTTCATGCATTGACAACTTAACTGCCCTGCTCCCTCTCGGAGAGGCCCTCCTTAGGCCATAGGCTTTATCTAGTGCACATCTTGGGTGGCAGATGTACTGTCTTTTGGGCCTCTCCTGCGATCTCCACCCGAGTAACGGCCAGCCAGTTACTCGACCTGAACCAAGCTTACCCTGGTCCCTCCTGAGGCAACTCTACCCAGTTGGCACCTCCTTCTCTCTGCTGCTGGTCTACTCAGTTGGCACCTCCTTCCCACTGCTGCTGGGCTCTTCTTGCTGCAGCCTCCTGGAGTCCATGCCTAGGCTGCCCTGCAGCTTCTCTCCTCTGCCACCATTGCTCCTTGCTATTCCCTGTGCCCAGCAGCAGCTTTTGCATAGCCACCACTGCTGTTCAGTGCGGGCAGGCGATTCTGGAAAAGGCATGGGGTGGACTGGGTTTGGGACTGTGCACAGAGGTCTCAGCTTGTCCGGAGCTGGTCTGCTCCGGCCAGGGCAAGTCTGAAGTAGGTGCAGGCCAGGGTTGGAGCTGTGTGTTCAGCTGCTGCTGGGTGCTGGTGGTAGTGCTGGGGAGGAGTCACAGCACACCCAGGCTCTGAGCTATTGTGGGCAGGGGGTGCTGATTGGTCTACAACAGTTCCCAAGAATTACCTATGTAGTTCGTGGGCCTAAATAATTGACTGCCCCTGACCTAGCCAGTCATTCCCCTGTCTGTTTTTGTGCCTGCAGTTATTTTGTATCAAGGGCAGGACTTTGAACTTGTTCTTGTTGAATCTGATCTGATTGATTACAGACCATTTATCCAGTCTGTCCAGGTCATTTTGGATCCTATCCCTACCCTTCAGGGTGTCATCCACAGCTTTGCTAAGTGTGCATTTGTTTCCATCATCCAAATAATTAATGAAGATATTGAACAATACCAGACCAAGGACAGATCCCTGGAGAACCCTGCTTGCTATCTCCTCCTAACCAGACCTTGAGCCATTGTGGACTACTTGATGAATATGATGATACAACTAGTTGTGTAGTCTGTATTTCCTTGGCTTGTTAATGAGGATGTTGTGGAAGACAGTGTTAAAAGTCTTGATAAAGTCAAGGTATACCGTGTCCATTACTCTCCCCTCATCCACAGATTGTGTCATTTTATCATAGAAGGAAATCAGAGTGGTCAGGCATGACTTGTTCTTATTGAATCCATGCTGACTACTCTTGATCACTTTGTTCTCCTCTATGTACTTCACAATAGATTCCTTGAAGACCTGCTCCTTGATCTTTCTAGGTATAGAGGTCAGGCTGGCTGATCTGCAGTTCCCCTTCTTCAAGGTATTCTCCTTCTTAAAGATGCATGTGAGTAAATACAGTATTTCTTGAAAGTCACTTGGAATAGACAGGAAGTTACTTACAAAATTAAGAAACAATTTCTAACCTGTTTTATGACAGTTTTTTTTCAAGATGGGTCTTACATATCTATTTCATGACCAAACTCCTTGCCCTCTGTTTCAGAATCTGTCTTCATCATGGTTTTTTTGTGGTAGAAACTGAGGGAGTCTCTGGATGGCTCTGCCTTTTGCTGCATCTCTTAGATGTGTTAGGGAATGCAGGGCACATGTAGTACCCTAACATATACTGTTACAGAAATCACCCTGACTCTGACACATCAGGCACACACAAGCCCATAGTGGAGTAGTTGTATCACACATCTTGGAGTTACATCATTATGAGACAGATAAACATTTTTCTTACAGCCAATTTATCGTACCCACCTTCCTACTACCAGTAATGATTATGAGTGTGATTCTGTATGCTCCCATATTTAGTTCTTTCACTTTTGTACTATGAACTTATTGGCTAGGGTCTAATCTAAATCATATGTTTATAACATATTACGAATACCTGTAGTTCTAGGGCAGGGGTGGATAATTATTTTGGGCAGAGGGCCACTTACTGAGTTTCAGAAAAGCATTAAGGGAAGCATGACAGGCAGCTCAGGGCAGATTAATATTAATTTTCTACATTTTTTAGGGGCCCTGCGGGCTGGATAGAATGGCCTGGTGGACCGCATCCAGTCCCCGGGCCACATTTTGCCCACCACTGTTCTAGGGGCTACATTTCAATTTTGTAATCCAGCTAGTGGCAGCTGTTGTCTAAAGAGTTCTCTCATCTTCAGAAGAGAGTAATATGTACCAGTTGCTTATATCAGGTATTTAAAAACATGAGATTTTTAGCAATCTTTAGAAAAGATTTGCTTAAAAATAATGAGATTTTTAAAAGAATGTATATATATTTTATTTTATCTCCTGATTTTGAAGGTTGTGAAGCTTTTTTCAAGTTTTTCTTTAAAAATAGAAGGCTCTTTTTGATGAACGCTGAGATTCTTATGTAATCAAATGTCCCCAGCATCTGGAAAAACACCTTGAATTACAAAACACACGATAAAATTACAAGTGTTGCCAACCATGGCTCTGGCTCCAATTCTTTGGCCAATGTGTTCTTTGCTTTGCTTTGCTTTTTTATATCCTCTGAATTCTCTTTCATACATACTCAGGATTGAGCTCTACATAAAATATAAATTATAAAGTAATACAAGGATATAACTCACTAGACTTAAGATCCCAAGTTGGAGTTGAAAGAAAACTAACTTGGCAGGCTGATGGGAAAATGTTTTACTAGTAAACTAAAAATATTTTATTTGGAAGTAACTGAAACAATAAACATAGAGTCCAAGAGGATATTTTTACAGAGATACTTTTCAGAGTAAAACTTCATATTGTGGTAGGAATCCTTAATGTGAAATTGTTCCTAATGGGTAGATGCAGATATTAGTTTGAGATCAACAAAACTAGGGTTAGGTGGATCTAAGTGCTGATCTATGTAGACATTCAGGGAGGTTAATTTGGGCAAAAAATGGCAGGCCTAATCTAAATTAGTTCCCCTGAGGAGGTGAAATAACTTGGACCAGGAACAGGTTAACACAGTCTAGTGAGCAACTGCACATATTTTGAGTGCAACCTCAGGGCTGGGAAAGCCCAGCTGCTTGTGCTCTGTCCTTCCCCCCGAGTCATAGATTTAATAGATTTCATAGACATTAAGGCTGGAAGGGACATTGGGAGATCATCGGGTTCAGGCCCCTGCCCAAGGGACAGGAAGTCAGCTGGGGTCAGATAACCCCAGCAAGATAAACATCCAAATGTTTCTTAAAGGTATCCAGAGTAGGTGCTTGCACCATTCCATAATCATAGGGCGCATCCAGATGAGCCCACATGTTCTTCTTGCAGTGTCTCAACCCCCTTTGAGATGCTGCAAGAGGCACATACAGGAACGAGAAAATGTTCCCTGTGCTGCAAGTTTGCAGCCCAGGGGCAAAATTAGACCCCTGGATATCCAGGGGTCAAAATAAATGAAGTGGAAAAAAAAAGAGGGCCTGGGACCGTGCCCTGAGGCAACCACAGGCTGGGTCCTCCATAGAGACACTCTGGCTGCCGCAGCATCTCTGTGGTTAGCCCTCCCTCTGGTGCTGAATCACGCTCAGCAGCAGGGAGCTGGACCCAGGCTTGGCTCCACTACCAGTAAGTAAGGGGTTGGGGGGGGGCTGGAGGGGAGCAAACAGGGTTGGGGCGGGGCATGTGGGCCCTGCAGGGGAGGGGAAGCCCCTGTGGTGGGGCCATGGACCCTGTGGTGGGCTGTAACCCTTGTGGGGGTGTCATAGCCCCTGATCACTGTCTCTCTGTCTGACTCTCTCTCTCTGTGTCTTTATAGTGGTCTTTTGTTTTAATTGTGGAGGAACATGGATTTGGGGGTATTTTACAGAGTGACTTGGGGATTTTTTATCAGGGATTTTTCAGTTTTCCAATAGGGAACACCAGAATTCCTGCTAGGGAGGCCAGTGGCAGGACCCTGCCTGCTCAGAGCTGGCACCTTGGACCCAGCTGGCTGTGGCTGACCTCCTGGCCAACTGGGACCAGGAGGACATGCTTTGACAGTTCAAAGCAGGCCACCACACCCAGAACATCTTTCAGGCGATAGCTGCCCAGATGGCCTGGCAAGGGGCACACATAGCAGTAGTGCCGCATAAAGGCCAAGTCTGCAGCCACAGCCCACTGGCAGCTGGCCCAGAGGGGCGGATGCCTCATCTGGGTCATGTTCATCCGCGGTTGGGTGAGGAAGGGATTAGGGGGGCTCGGGGGCTGGGGGAATGGAGCTGGGTAGTGAAGGGATCAGAGGGGTGGGGGAGTAGTCAGCTCCCTGCAGGCAGCATGCTTCAGCCGTTAGGGCAGGCAGCACCAGGGCAAGGGCTAACCATAGAAATGCTCTGGCAGCCAGAGTGTCTTTATGGAGGACCCAGCTTCCAGTTGCCTCAGGGCATGGTCCTTTTCTGTGTGGGTTTTTTTGGCCCCTGGATATCCAGGGGTCTAATTTTGCCCCCGCACTGCAAACTTGCAGCATGGGGAACATTTTCTCATTCCTGCACATGCCTCTTGCAGTATCTCAAAGAGGTTTGAGATGCTGCAAGAAGCAAGTGTGGGCTCATCTGTATGTGCCCATAGAGTCCATTCCAGACTCCGGAGACTTGGCCGGTAAAGAAGTTTTTCCTTATGTCCAGTCTAAAATGGTCTTCCAGCAGTTTTGACCTTGTCTTCCCTTGGGGTGCCCTGGTGAACAGATGTTCTTTCAGTTCCTGATGCACACCTTGTATATACTTATAGGCTGCCACCAAGTCACTCTTAAGCCTTCACTTCTCCAGGCTGAAGAGTCCCATATCTCTCAGCCTGTCCTCATAAGGCCTGTTCTCTTGACCCCTAATCATGTGCGTGACTCTTCTCTAGACTCTTTTAACCTTCTCCACATCCCTTCTAACGTGTGGAGCCCAGAACTGGATGCAGTACTCCAGGTGAGGCCTCACCAAGGCCCAGAAAAGTGGGAGGATGACTTTTTATTTGCTTTGCCATATATGGCATTGCATTGGTGGCTCATGTTGATTTTGTGGTCAGTTGTGACCTGAAGTTTCTTTTGGTCATGGTGCTAGTGAGTGTAGTACTGCCACGCTTATTTATACATATGATGTGGGTTTTTTCTCTTGAGGTGGAGCAACTTGCATTTCTCCATGTTGAATGTGATCAGGTTTGGATCCGCCCACCTTGCATGGCTGTCCAGGTTGGCCTGAGTTGCCAGCCCGTCTTCTAGTATGACCACACTTCCCCATAATTTGGTGTTGTCTGCAAACATAGCCAGTCCACTTCTGACACCCGGATACAGATCATTTATGAATATATTAAAGAGCACTGGTCTGAGTACTGAGCCCTGGGATATACCACTGGTCTCCATGGGGCATGTTGACTCAGTTCTATTGACTATCTCTCTCTGGGTCTGACCACGGAGTCAGTTCCCCAGCCTTTGGACTGTAAGGTAGTTGAGGCTGCTGTTCCTCAATTTTACCATGAGGACATCATGAGAGACCAAGTCAAAGGCTTTTTTGGAATCTAAATATATGACATCAACCTCTTCTCTTTTGTCCAGGTGATGCGTCATGTGGTCATAGAAGGAAATGAAGTTGGTCAGGAAACACCATCTGCAACAAAGCAATGTTGGCGCTCTCTCAGAATGTTCCCTTCTATTAGCCTGTTGTTGATAGTTTCTTTGATTTTTTTTTTTTTGGATTGAGGTCAAGCTGATTGGCCTGTAGTTCTCTGGATCTTCCTTCCTTCCTTCCTTAAAGATAGGCACCACATTGGTCCTTTTCCAATCTTCAGGACCCTCTCCTGAGCACCAGGAGTTCTCAATTATCTTTGCTAATGGTTGTGCTATGATGTCAGCCAATTCTTTTAGCACTCTTGGGTGCATTCCATCTGGGCCAGCTGACTTGTGGATGTCCAGCCTCTCAAGCTATTCCCTCACAAGATCTTTGCCAATTATAGGCATTTGATCACCCTTACCCTGGTAGTCCTGCATCCTGTCAGGCAGCGTGATCCCCTTGGGCTGGTAGAAAACCGACACAAAGTAATCATTGAGATTAGCTTTTTCCTGGGTGTTGGTTGTCAGATGCTCCATTTGGTTCAGTAAGGGCCTGATGTCCTTGGTTTTTTTTTTACAACTTCCCACGGATTTGAAGAAGGACTTTTTATTGTCCTTGATTCCCGTAGCCAGTTTGGGTTCGGTTTCAGACCTGGCTTTTCTGGTCCATTCCGTACTGGTGTGGGCCAGTGATGCATAATTCTCCATAGTGTGGTGGTTTCTGACTTCCATCCCTTATAAGCTTCTCTTTTCCAATTCAGGAGGTCCATGAGTTCCCTATTGAGCCAAGGGGGTCTCCCAGTCCTTTTGCTACCTTTCCTATGGGTCTGAATGGACTTCCCTTGTCACTCCTTAAGGACATGATCGTAAAAGCACCACTCATCATGGACTCCCGTCCCTGTCAGATCATGGTCTCTCAGGGCCTCAACAACCAACCTCCTGAGCTTGTGAAAGTCAGCTTTCCTAAAGTCAAGGATTTCTGTATTGCTGATTGATTTGCCAGCTTTGTGATGAATAGAGAAAGTGATCAACTTGTGATCACTGTCACCAAGCTTCAATCCTCAGGTCACTGACTAGATTGTCCCCTTTGGCCAGTATCAGGTGCAGCAGCGCCCTGCTTCTTGTTGGCCCGTATACTTCTTGAGTCAAAAAGAGCTTGTCAGCGCAAATAAGGAAGCTTCACAACTGATCAGATTTGGCTGAGTGCTCTTCCCATGAGATGTCAGGTCAGGGTGGTTGAAGTTGCCCATGACGACCATGGACCGAGAGCGTGCAGCCTCTGCCAGTTCCCCAACGAATTCATGGTCAAGCTCTTCCTCCTGTTTAGGAAGTCTGTAGTAGACTCCTACAGTTATATCCCCTTCACCACGTTCTCCCCATATTCTAACACAGAGGGTCTCAAGTTGCCCTCCTTGGGTGCCAATCTCTGCTTGTAGGAAAGTGTACTGCTCCTTCACATAGAGAGCTACACCCTAACCCTTCCTTGCAACACAATCCTTCATGTACAAGGTATTGCCATTAATACCTGAGGTCCAATCATAGGTGGAGACCCATGAAGTCTCTGTTATCCCTATGAGATTGTATTAACTTTTGCTTAGCAGAAGGGCCAGTTCCCCCTGTTCGTTCCTTATGCTCCTGGCATCTGTGTACAGGCAGCTAAGCCTGCCTTTGGAAGCCCTGGGCTTCCCTGTCCTTTAGAGTCCTGTCCTTGGGCTGGGATAGGAGTGAGTTCCTTTGTGTTACCTGACCTAGTGATTCTGTGGTTGTCACTTCCAGGGCTTGCACTAGACAGCATCTGACCATCCCCCGACGATCTTAGTTTAAAGCCTTGTCAAGCAGGTCAGCCATTCTGGCCAAGAAGAGCTTCTTTCCCATCAGGGTGAGGTGGAGGCCATCCCTTCCCAACAAACCTCTGCCTTTCTCTCTGAAGTGTGGACTGTAATTCAAGAAGTTGAAGGCTTCGCAGTGGCACCAATGCTGTAGTCTTCTGTTGACTTCTTCAATACATCTCTTCCTCCTGTGCCTGTGACCTGTAACTGGTAAGATCGAGGAGAAAGCTACCTGCACCCCAACCCTCTGAGTCCAGATCCCTGTCCCGGCCAGGATTGCTCTGACCCATTTTATTCATGCCCACATGGATGAGGAGCATGGGGTAGTGATTGGAGGGCAGACGAGTTTAAGAATCCTCTCTGCCACATCCCCGATATGGGCCCTTGGGAGGCAGCAGACCTCACGGGCCAGGAGATCAGAGTGGCAGATTGCTCCTTCTATCCCTCTCAGGAGGGAGTCGCCCACCCTGACCACCCTGTGTCTCTTCTTAGAGGTGGCAGCTAGCTGCTTCCTCTCATCCAGAACTGGTGCTTCTACTGATGTCTCTGCTGGTGGTGTGAGAGGTGCGTACCTGTTGCTCATTCCAAGGGAGGAGTGACCCTGGTACTGCGTGTCTTGGGACCTGAGATGACTGTCTTCCAAGCATCCCCCAGGTGTGGCTCCCAGTTGATCTTTCTGTTGTCCATCTTCATGAAGTCGGGCATCTGTGCTCTTCTCTCTTCATTCCTCAGGAGAAAGCCTGACTGTAGTAGTCATCAATCTCCTGCTTGTGGGCCCTGATGGCATGAAGTCTACCTACCTGGGCCTGGAGGTCAGTCACCTGGGACTCCAGGGGCCTCACTAAGGAGCATATACCACAGGTGGGGGTGACCTTGCTCCCATTCCCAGTTGCTGGCAGCCGTGCCAGGCAGTCCCCACAGCCTGGAGCCATGGGCTCCATCTAGGTTGAGGTCAGAACCATGGGTTCTGTCTGGGTGGAGGCCTTGGTGGTGCAAGGGAAAGGAGCACCAGCTGGAGTGCTGACCAGCCTATTTTTAGCTCCCCTGTGCCCCTGCACCCAGACAGTCAACCTCCCTGGCAGACCTGCTATTTCCCTATCCTACCACCTCCCACCCCTCAGGAGTTCATGATTTCCCAAAGGGCACAGGGAAGAAGCAAAAGAATGTACATCCTAAGGAAATTTGTGCACTCTCCTTTGCAGCCATGAATTATGTTTTTCCTATGCATTTCCTTTAACCATTTACAGCAGTTCACAAAATTCATGGTTACAGAGGGGAGTGCACAAATTGTCTTAGGGTGTACATTCTTCTGCTTCTTCCTTGTGCCCTTTGAGGTATCACAAACTCCTAAGGGTACACATAGGGTACATGCAGAGGTTCACCACATCCGGTCTACTGCTTTATTCAGTGGGTAGTATGGATGAACAAGGGAGCAAGTATTCAAATGCTTGAATTTACAATTTAAAAATTGTTATTTTAATGTGATTTGTCATTATTTTAAAGAAAATGCTAAAACAATGATGTTACATGAAACTTTAACAATCCTCTCAATATGTATCATCATCATCAGGGTTTGAACCCTGAACCTTCAGCATTTCAGTGCAGCCTGCTGGGATACAAAACTAACTATTAGTTGGCCGTAGGAAAAGTCTGTTGGCCTAGAGTAGAGATGGACTGTTTGATATGGAAGTTGATAGCCAGTAAGGACAAGGAAGGAGCACTTTCTCCCACCACACAGAAAGGTGAACATGTTCCTACTTAATAAGATGGCATTGACTCTGTAGCCTTTCTGGTATAGAAAACAGCAGTGCTGCAATGCAAGGAGGACAGGATTCACAGGGCCTTGCTTAAAGTCTAGTGAGGAAAAAAAAAAGTGAATGGTATTTAACTCAGTTGTCAGACTGCATGAAAGTGATAAATAAGTGGCATAGTCAACTGCAAACTGTGTGGGCCTCCTCCCGATCCCATCCATGTCGCCATGTGCGGGCCTCCTCCCGATCCCATCCATGTCGCCATGTGCGGGCCGGGAGCGATCCGGGCCCTTTTTCGCTCCGCGCGGGCTGTGGCCAGCAGCCCGGGCATGCTGGATCAGAGAGAACAGGCGACACGCTAGAATTAGGCACGGACGCGTAATGGTTGATTCAAGATTGTTTACTTACACCAAAGATGGTCGCGGTGTAGGCTGGACAGTTTCCCAGACACAGCTCTGATTAAATCCTCGTTTGAGGACTACGACAAGCTCAGGTCTCTCTCACGAAGTTTGCTAGGCTCCGTGGATCCTTTTATTCACTCACTCACATGAAGTTTGCTAGGCTCCGTGGGTCCTTTTTTGAGCGCAGGGAGAGGGATACATCGAGGATTGCGAACGGCAATGGGGAGAGGCTCTTAGTAGTTGATTAGGCTACCAGTCGGTCCGAGATTTACGTAGAAGTCCACGAGGTAATCATGGACTCCTTGCCGGAATTCTCTCGGATTTCTCCCGGAATTCTCGGAATCGGGGTTCTCAGGATCCTCCTGAGATTCTCGGAGAACTCCGACTTGGGCGGAAACCACTCAAGCTTTTTATACGGCTAGCAAGCCAATCACTAGCCGCCACGTGTGAATAATTTAACGCAAGCCAATAATAGGGTTCGAATTAGAATACAAATGGCGGGAACTCTTTGCAAAGTGCATTTCTCAGATGCAAAAGAAATGCACACTGCAAAGAAAGCTACAAATTTGGCGGGAAAATAATTCAGTGGTGCCAAAGCACACACAAAAACAAAAATCACACCTTTGGGTTGTGACACACACATGCATAAAATAAGCATATTGTTTTGAGAGAGAATTTTGGGGACCAAACTTGTTAGCCTAAATGTTCTTTTAACATAATTATTTAATTTGTTCTTTAATAGTACTTTTTAATCATCTAGTCTAACTACTAAATATGATAACTTTGTAGACAAAACCATTCTAATTCTATATATAATTACTGTACAACACTGGTTTTTAGTAATAGGTAAAAGTCTGAGAGATTCCAAGTTTTTTTTGTCTTCTGCCATCCAAAGAAAACGATGAATTAATGTCATTCCATTGCCTCTTACGGGGGAAAGGAGTAGCTTAGTAATATTTTAATAAGGCAGAAGCTTAGAGGTTTGATAGGATGTGCTTTGCTTTTTTACTTCCTTGATTTTTTTCTGTGAAACTGGAAACTATTCTGCTCATAAGTGCACTGAGGTTAATGAACACTTTCTGTTGATTTAATTGGGTTTTGGATTATGTCCGCTATCTTCCCTGAAGAGTTCTAAAGAAGGAACTGTGCGTTCTGCTTTAGAAGTAAGTTACAAGGAATTTGAACCTTCCAATTCCTTTTCTCCCTTATTTCTTCATACAGAACTAATTTACAGCCTTGTACCAAAGATTCAGATGTTTCCTTAATAACAGATAAATGACAAGTTTTCCATTCAGTTCTAAGAACATCAGCATTTCTTTAACTTCATCATTTTTCATAAATGCAGTTAGAAGAGATAAAGAACTACATATGAGGGGATTTGAGAATATATACTAGAAGTATCACAAGTCTTAATGAATATGTCTAAATAAAGGATCTAACAGGAAGCTACATAGAAAAATAGTTACGATCTAGAAAATCAAATACTTTTCTCAGAAGGCCATACTTGCAACTCTGGATGTCACTAGCCTCTATACTCATAGCCCACATAAGAAGGGCACAAATGCCTTCCTGAAATACCCATAAGAACATGGACTATACCCAAATTTGCAGCCAGGGCATATTTCACAAATCATCCACTTCATCCTCACCCACAGCTTCAACTTTCAACAAATGACACATCCTCCAAATCTATGGATACTGCTATGAGCGCAAAGATGGCTCCCCACTATGCTAACTCTTTCATAAGCCACCTGTAGGAAGACTTATTAGAAAACTGCACCACCAAACCTACACTATACCTATTTTACATAGATGACAGCATTATCTGGATTCACTTATTGACTTCTACCACAGATTCAACAACTATCATATTTACATGAATACAAGATAATGGGTTTTTTTTTCCCCAATCAACATGGGGGAAATAATCTTACATTCACATACAAGGAAACCTCACTAAATGCATCATCTATCATTAAACTACTGCCAAAAGCAGCATGTCCTCGGTAATGATAACCAACTATAAAGTTGATTAAGTGCAGCCAGCACTGAGCATGACTATAAAACACATGGCATTTGTAGGCCTAACTTCTCCAAGTCCCTCCAGTGCCCCTCTCCCATTATCATGCTTTTCAATCTATTTAGTCTAGTCCCATCACTTCTCCATGCTCTGATAGATGCTTTAGTCTTTTGATGGAAAAGGTGCTATCTCTGACTACTACATTTATATCATCCATGTATAATACACATTTTATCTGACTCCCCTCCCTGTATCTTTACTCTGTTTATGACCTTGTCTTTTCTTATTCTTTTTGCTAATGGTTCCATGCCACACAAATAGTAGTGGTGACAGGGGGCACCCTTGTCTCACCCCTGCATGAATTTTAAAGGTTCTGCTTAGGTGCCCATTAATTTGGACTTGACTGTCTGCTTCTCTGTACAATAACTTTTTCCAACATATACATTTCTGTGGGAACCCCATTTTTCCTAGCATGTCAAATATGTAATTGTGATCCACTCTGTCATATGCTTTTTCTACATCTAGGTTTTCTATAACTGTATTTGTTTTCCTTTCTCAGATGTGA
Source organism: Alligator sinensis (assembly GCF_000455745.1). Lineage (NCBI taxonomy): Eukaryota > Metazoa > Chordata > Crocodylia > Alligatoridae > Alligator > Alligator sinensis. The sequence goes on from NW_005842054.1 coordinate 29,849, forward strand.
GACAGTGTATCTCTGATCACACTGATCACTTTGGAGATCCTTCTACCTGGTACTACACATACTTAATCTTCATGTATTATCTTGTAAAGGTTTTTCCTCACCCTCAAAGCCAGTGTCTTGACCATTAACCTATAGTCCTTATTAAGGAGTGTAATCAGGAAGGATCCTGGTTTGCTCTGTTTAAAAATTGCAAATCCTCTGATTTAAAAAAAAAATCACAAATTCTCTGATTAAAAACCACCAAATCTGCATTTTTCCATGATTAAAATGAAACGCCATGATAGATGGATATCAGTTGAACTCAATGTTTTATTGATATATTTAGGTAGGCAAGATTCTTTGAATAGATGTGATATCTTTTATTAGATCAACTGAGTAGTTGGAAAAAAGTTCTTATCAAGCTTTCAGGTGCAGTCACCCTTCTTCAGGCATAGGAAGTCTGAGCAGACTCCTTTCCCTTACAAATAGTGCATTTTAGGGACTCCTGGCACTCTGCTGCTGTATGCCCCACATCTTCACATCTGTAGCACATTGTGAAGGGGCAGTGTGCAGACAGGTGTCCCACCTTTTTGCATTTGCTGCACTGTTTTGGTTGCCTGTGGTACATTATAAAACCCCAGTGTGACCCATCTGGATCACTGATGGATGTACAGTACTCCACCTGGGCTCTACTTGTCTGCTTGTAACACTACTTGTTCCCTACTAAGACCCTGTCCAGGTACCATATATGTCCCTTCTGTTCTCTACCAACATAACTCTTTGGACGTAATTTTCCATCCAACTTTCTGTCTTCTGGCTCTAGTAAATCCATGTACATTTGAACTATAATCACTCTTTCTCTTGACTTTTTCCTTGCTATGAACTTTATCCCTCTGAATTCCTATGTTTCTCTGCATATGTCTTCCAAAAGTTCTCATACCCCTCTCCATCCTAGTAAGTTATTTCTGAAGTCTTTCAATTCAAAACACTCAGGCTAGTGAGATGCTCCACCTGCACCTCCAGAATCTCAAACAGTACCTTTTCCAGAATTCATATCTGTACATCGTTGATTCTGTCTGCCTCCTGTCACTGGTTAAATTTGCCTTTATTCACAGCCTCTGCACCTTTCTAACTTTTCTCAGTGCCTCTTCCATGTTTTCCCATCATGCAACTTCTGGTGGGTGAGTCTGCCATTGTGCTCCCACCATCCTCTTCTTCTTGCCCAACATACCTTCCCCTGCTGCTCCTTCTATGTCTCCTGCTCTCCTCTGCTCCTGTGGTACTTCTGGCATCATCACTCATTGTTGCTGCCTCTGCTGTTGCCCAACTGTCATCTTCTTTCTTCCTTTTTTCTCTATCTTCGTCCATTCTCCATCCATCTCCAGATCTTCATTTCCGCTCTACAACTCTTTTTCTACCTCATGCTTACTTGTCACCACTGCCATTATTTTGAGCTTCGGGTCCCCTTCCTCCTCTCCTTACACCCCAATACTCTGTTGATCCCTTTCTCTGCCTTTAAGGCATAGATCAGGCTTTCAATGCTGATGGGTCTCTACCACAAGGATAGGTTAGTACAGCCATTTTGAATAAGATATAAAGTAGTGCCCATTGAGTACAGTCCATGTCAGCACTGACTCTTTTTCAAGTCATGGTGAGTCACTACTTTGCACACATTTTCACTTCCCTTTCCCTCCCGCAGCTAAGCTGCACCTTTCCCATTTCTACCTGCTTTTTTCTTAGAAACATACCTAAGGAAGGGTATTTCATGCACAAAAGATTCTCTATATCCATCCCTATTATACAGTTGGTCCAATAAAATATATCAGCTCCCAAAATCCTTACTTCTTCTTAATTCCCATCATAATTTCTCAGGATTTCTCTTTTGAATGTAAAAAAGATATAATGATAAAAGTCTAAGGATTTAATTCTGGAGTAGAGACAACACAATAATGCCTAATTCAACAGGCATATAATCTATGTAGATGGGAGAGGTTCCCCAGAGAATCAGGATTAACATTTCTAGCTATGAAATCCAAGTTGATCTCCTTTGCATTAATAGCCAGAGAGGCTAATTTCCCCCCAGCCTGCCTGCGCTGCCGCCCCGCGCCCCAGCCCCCTTTCGAAAAATAGTCCGTGCATAGCCCGCACCCTTGTATAGCCTGCACCCATCTGTTTTTTTGGTAAAATCATGTATAAACTGCGGGATACATGCGTGAAAATATGGTAATACTTTATATTGTGCTATTATTTAATGATATTAGGAATTAATATGTAGTGGATTGGTCATTAAACATGTCCTGGATATATTTAAGCAAAGCATTTAGCCTACTGTTGATTTCTTCATTACTTTGAGAAAGTACTACAACTTTCTTACAGTCATGTTTGTTGGTATATTGGGGCAGGAGTGATCGATGAAATCATACAATCATGATCCTTAACCAGTCCTGAATAAATGCTTTCTACAGTTTTCTGCCTCTTCACAGCTGGGATGCATTCATGAGAATGCTGTGGGTGGTGGAATACAGAATGCCCTACCATGGAGTTTTAATTTCTCATTCATTTCTTTGGATTATGAGATACTGGCTGTCAAGGGCAACCCCAAAGCATGTTTGTGCTATGGGACAACAACATATTTAAAATGACAATTATACATGCGCTATTATTATTCACATTTTATTATTTTTAAAATTGGTAGCATATTTAAGAGAACAAAGAGAAGCGGTAAAAGATATTTTGAATTGTGTGTTTACAAAGATGTCCTATATTGTCTCTTACTTATTTGAAATATTGTTGTATTTTCCCATTTTTCCAACATCTCAGACAACTCAACAAAAGTTGTTGAATACAGTATAGCATGTTTGTAATGTTTGATTATGTCTGTATCGAACAACACTAACATTAAAATGTACCTTCTAGATGCTCAGTCTACTATACATATAGGATCTTACACATTTCTGGGTTGTTGTTGGGTTTTTTTGCTTAATATTAATTAAAATAATTACACTACAAGCTAGCAGCCTAACGTCTGTGGAAACATTTATGTTCCTAACTATTTTAGTACAACTTCATTGACTTATTTGGGGACAGATGTATGTCAACACAGCTGAGGAATTAGATCTCTTCTTGAGACACTTGTGTCCTACAATGTGTCTGGATAGCTTGTCAGCTGAGTCAGAGTCATTTTGCCTGCTGTGTTATCCTGGAAATGTGGTTCTGCTGACTGTTAAAATACACAAGTAAAAAAATGGAACCCCATGTTGATTAAAACTTTACGTTTAAAAATAAGCCTGTAGACTAACTTCAGTTCCTGTAACTGATGCAAATCAGCCAGACAGGGGAAGCCAGGGATTCCCCATTAATTTCCTTGAAACAAAGATATCCTTACAGGGTGCAAAACAGTGTGACCAGCTCTGTACAAGCTGTAATCTCTTGCTTTGTGCAGAGGGTATATCAGGTGCCAGTAAGGAAAAACTAAGATAAAGCCCACAATCATTTTGCAGATCTTTGGCTAGTGCAGCTGCTGACTTGGGGGGGCAACACAACCATGAGGCTTCTCTAATTTCCATTTGGGGCTGCTTTTGACTTCTACCTGGCCCAGGATTGAGACTGTAGAAAAGTGATTCAGAACCACCTTTTCCTTCCACTTGTTCAGTTGCAGTGTGTGTAAATGTGGTACAGGTCAGATCGAGCCTTTTAGTTCTGTAAGTCTAATCATGTCAGAAGATAGGTTGTTGTTATATCTGAGTACATTCCCTGCCACATATGATACTATGTTTTAAAAGTTGAGCTTTCAACAAAGCTCAACTTCGTTGAGCAAAGGAGAACAACTTGGATTTCATAGCTAGAAATGTTAATCTTGATTATCTGGGGAACCTCTCCCATCTACATAGATTAATATGCCTGTTGAATTAGGCATTATTGTGTTGTCTCTACTCCAGAATTAAATCCTTAGACTTTTATCATTATATCTTTTAAAATGCCTTTATGTACCGTCTGCCTTCATCAGAATAACTCCCAGGGCACGTCCCCATGAGCAGGAACTTGTGTTTTCCCAGGGATAAACAGCAGCAGCACAATGTGTGCCACTGCTACTTGTCTTAGGGGAACACCCATGCCACATGCTTTCTGGCGCGTGGCACATTGCCCTGAGTGGGGTAGGAGAGGCTGGGGCCAGCATTACTTGGGATTCTGGGGGCATCCGGGAGCTGCAGCCATGGCAATCCTGCAGTGTGGAGCCTGGCTGGCAGCTGGATCATGGCTGTGGCTGGCCAGGCTCTGGTTTTGGGCAGTGTGCACTGCTGCCACACATGCTGCCCTGTTTTTTTTTAAGTGCGGATTTTTTTGATCCCGAGATTTAATCTTTGCATAACCCCAGAGTTGCTAGGCTCTGCACTAGCTGATAGGCGCTTTGTAACCCAAATAGGTAAACACCATCTCATCTCTGCAGTGTCTGAGAACTCAGATAAAGATTCAGAGGTGATAAGGAAGCACAAGAAAAAGCGGTAGTTGGGTTGATATCTGTCACTACAAAGATAGTGATTGATTTTCTTAAGGAGAAAGTGTATCATTGTTTTAAATGTATCTCACCAAAACACATGCTTATAGAAGACATTTATAGATTCATAGATTCATAGATGTTAGGGTCGGAAGGGACCTCAATAGATCATCGAGTCCGACCCCCTGCATAGGCAGGAAAGAAAAG
>NW_005842054.1:34628-37502 GCF_000455745.1 Alligator sinensis
TCCTCACAACTCCCCTGCTGTGCCCCCGGGATAAACTTATAGGCAGCCACAAGGTCGCCTCTCAACCTTCTCTTGCGGAGGCTGAAAAGGTCCAGTTTCTCTAGTCTCTCGTCGTAGGGCTTGGTCTGCAGGCCCTTAACCATACGAGTGGCCCTTCTCTGGACCCTCTCCAGGTTATGCGCATCCCTCTTGAATTGTGGCGCCCAGAATTGCACGCAGTACTCCAACTGCGGTCTGACCAGTGCCCGATAGAGGGGAAGTATCACCTCCTTGGATCTATTCATCATGCATCTGCTGATGCACGATAAAGTGCCATTGGCTTTTCTGATGGCTTCATCACACTGCCGACTCACGTTCATCTTAGAGTCCACTAGGACTCCAAGATCCCTTTCCACTTCCGTGCCACCCAGCAGGTCATTCCCCAGGCTGTAGGTGTGCCGGACATTTTTCCTCCCTAGGTGCAGCACTTTGCATTTCTCCTTGTTGAACAGCATACTGTTGTTTTCTGCCCACTTGTCTAACCTGTCCAGGTCTGCTTTCAGCTGTTCCCTGCCCTCTGGCGTGTCCAATTCTCCCCATAGCTTTGTGTCATCTGCAAACTTGGACAGAGTACATTTCACTCCCTCGTCCAAGTCACCGATGACTTAAAAATGATGATGATTTAAAAATTCTAAGACAAGTACTGACTACAGGACTTGACCTTGTGTTAGAAATTGGAAACATATACGCTATGGTAGAAACTGAAATATCATACCTGATCCGCAGAAGTTTATGATGAGGGACATTTAAATTAGTCATTGGAAAAATGATTTGGCCTGCTTTTCCAATGCTCAGAATGACTTGAAAATTTGACCAAATCAGCCATGTTTCCTTGCTCTATATTTTCATTTTGTTCTTTCTTGTTTTTAATGTCCTCTTTTATATGAGGACATATAATATTTCCTCATTTAAATTATGATAATTTTATAAGTATCACACTGTTACCTGAATTGGGTTATTTTACAACATTTTAAAAGTCTTTGAACTTGGCTGCCTTTTGCACTATCCTTTCTGTAGTATGTGTGCGCACAGGAACAGGTAAAAACTTACTGTAACTGTAAAAATAGGGTTATTCTTTCCTTCCAGCACATGCAGGTTAATAATACATAGTTGTTATTAGAGCTATATATCCAGAACTGTATAGGTTTTTTATAATTAATTAGAGACAATTAGATAGCACAAAAAGTACTTTTGTAACATAAAGTGGTGAGCATTGTAGGAAGCACGATAGTGACATACATTACCTTTCATTTTATCGGGAGATACTTTAATGTGATTACTCTCCTGCAGGCCATCACAAGTTGTCACTTCTGGTTGCTGCTGTTTTATATTTACTGTGGTCCCACATGCTTCTGTTTGTAGTCACAAGCACGTTGTTGTGTCTGGCAAAATATGTCACCACTGTATGTGAATAAACCGAGAAGTTTACTTGAGGTTATTGTAGCTCCTTTTCTTTCTCTGCTTTGGGACTTATTTCATTACATTAGAATTTTTAAAAACCATTATATTACTGAATACCTGTTCAACACTTTTAAAGTTTTGGTTAGTCTGATTTACCAAAATAACTTGCTAATTTAGTGGTGCCAGCAGTTGCTAGGACATGTCAGTTGAATATTTCAGTCCCAGACTATTTTTACTTTTATGTAGCAAGTTATTTAAATACATTAATGTACATTGACCTGTTCTAACCTATGCTATATGAAAAGAAAGAAAGATGTTCAGGGTGGTGGAAGTAGAAAGAGGCATAAAGTGTATTGGAAAACTACCAAATGTCCCCTGCAAATGGACCCTATTCAGAATCAGTAAGCGTATGATGAGTGAAGTGGTTTTGAATATCGCCTTTAGATTCCATGCTGTTACAAGGCCAGCCCTGAACATGGCAACTCTTATTTCTACACACAGTACCTCTTCACTCTCAATTTAACCCAAAAATCTGATGAACCCATTACTCCATACTTGATTTCATGGAACAAGGAGTAGATATAGTTACAAATGATCAATCACAAGCCGTGAACCAAAGCAGCAAGGCATTAACAATTCACACCATTTCGGTCCACTTGCTCAAGCAGAAGATGTGCCAGCATATTTAATGCACAGCTACTTTGTGCAGTTTAAGGAAAGACATGACTCATGCTGCATTTTAGAAACTAAGGGGACTTCATAGGTTTTCATGCCTGCTAAACATTGAGTGTCAGAGTATACTTACATCTAAGCAATTAATATAACCAGGTGTTCAGTACAAGTAAGAGAGAGACAAGTTCCTAAATTAAATTTTACCCAGGTAAAAAAATAAAAAGAGTAACCCAGAAAATGTTTTCCTCCAAAAAAGCCATATTCTATTAGGTGGTGTTGTACAAATCAACATCTTGTTCAGCTGTATTGTAACATTGTAGACCCCACAGGCATATGCCGTCAATTTAATGGGATCACTGAAAAAGCAAAGCAGCTGTGAAAGATTGCTTTAAGTACAGCAATCGTGTGCTTGTCATTCTGTTCAATGGTGGAAAAATCCAAATTCGGATAGGCATCAGTATTTAAGAAAATGACTGCTAAAGCATCTCTTGTAAGTACCTTAGGGACAATAAGATTTGACATATAACATGTAAACAAAAGTACACAGCAGCTGTTAGATTAGTTTTGTTTGAGTAAAAATACACTGACATAATTTAAATAAGATAGCAAACTGTGTACTCTCCCTCATTCAGACTCCCTCTGCAGAGCACAGTTTTGGATAGTGTGCACCAGTCACTCTGAGACTCAGTGCTGTATAACTGTTACTAAAAATAGGAGGTGGAATGCAGTCAAGCACGTGTGTGCATTAAGACCAACTCTTTC
>NW_005842054.1:37533-51038 GCF_000455745.1 Alligator sinensis
CCTGCATGTATCTTTATATACCCAGGAGTGTCCCAAATAGACTCTTCACTTCCTTCAAAAATTATTTGCAGGTATCTAAGGAGCAAAGCAAAGATTTTTTTTCTATTATATAATTTAATCACATTTAAGGATTTTTTCCCAAACATTTGAAAACATCTGTGACTACTGATGTAATTTTATTTTTTCTGCAATTGTTCCCCATGAAAAAGTAAAAAAAAAAAAAAAAAAAAAGATTGCTGTGAAGATATACCTTATATAACAGTTCAAAGAATAATAGAAAGATAACATATACATTTTGATTACTCCAGGAGTTTGCCTTTAAGAAAGAATCATAGAGTTTTTGCGTCAGTATATTTATTTGTTGTTGTCTTCTTTTGTATATTGCAGATTACCAGGTAGCAAAAATGCTGCCTATTCTATGTTAGTATTTTATTGGTTTTTTGCAGATTTCATGTTGTAATGTTACAGCATTTCACTATTGTCTACACTACCATCACTTAATAAATTCAGAAAAGTGCATCAAAACACAGAAGTAACTTTCATTTTCACATTGGAAAGTTGTTTCCGTTTTCTATTCTGTGACTTGTGCCATTATCTTTATTACCTTTAAATTCTTTGGTTTTCAGGGTAATACATTTCTAGTCATTTAAAATCATTGCAAACGTGTTAAGTTCAGTTCTTGGACTCCTGCTGAGGGCCACAGTCCAACTCTAGACTTATTTATAAACTGTTTGCACATCTAAATCTACTCTGAGATTATATTAACGCCAAAAAGCAGTGATGTTTCCATTACAGGCTTAGTCCTGTGGAACGGAGATCCATACTCAGCCTTAAAAACAACACCGATATGATTTATAACAGTCTGATAAGGTGAATGCCACTGTTGTCCTGAGCAAAACAGCATACATACAGGAAAATGAGAGATAACTTTTCAATACAGAGTTTTAAATACTCCTGGCAGCAAAGCACCAGAAGGAACTAAATACACTCTAAAGAAGCTACCTATGGAAACACAGGAGAGAATTAAAGCTTCCACCTCGCAGGAGCCCAGGCTAGGTAGCTTTTACTTACTACCCAATATCCATGAACTGGGTAACCCAGGATGTCCCACTGTTTCTGGTGTTAGTACCATCATGGAGGGAGTTTCAGACTGCATGGACTCTGTCCTATTCCCATATGTTATGGGAGTTAACTGCTATTTGAAGGAGATCCCAGATTTCTTAAAGAAACTAGCTGCCATTGGCAAGTGTCCAGCTAATGCCATATTAGCTAGCATAGATGTTACATCGCTACACACCAACATCCCCCATTAAGATGGATTACAAACCATAAAGGACGTTATCCCTGACAAGAACACTGCTTCTGTTTCCATTACATTCTCTTGTTTTGGCCTTACAAACAGGTGTTTTAAATCTGGGGACTCTCTATACCTACAAACAAATGACATTGCCATCAACATATGCATGACCCCTTAATATGCTGGTATTTTTATGATAGACATTGATAGACATTGCCACCCCCCCCATCCAGTAGGTAAGTCTGTGGGGAGGGAAAGGGGGGGGGTAGATCGAGGCAGAGGGAGAAAAAATTATTTGGGGCCATACCTCCCCAGCAGGTAAGTCCCACCTGGCTGTGGTCCCACTCAACTTACCCTTGCTCCTGCCTCTGCGGCACTGTCCCTCACCGCGGGGGCCTCAATTTAGCCCTTGCCCCTTCCCTCCCCCATGGACTGACCTGCTGGGCTGGAAGACACCTATGCATACATGCAGGCACTCAGCCCCCCACCCCAGCCTCGGATCGACTCAAAGAGGCTCTGAGAACTGGTGGATCGAGATCCACTGGTTGGTGACCACTGCTCTAGAGAAATTCCACCAGGACTTTAGCAACTTCCACCCCTCCATCAAACTGATGCTGGAATACTCCTCCCAGCAAATTAATTTCTTGGACACCACTGTGAAATTTGGCAATGGTCATATCACCATACATTGTTTCAGAAACCAACTGAGTGCTACAGCTACCTTCCTAAGCACACCACTAGATCCATCTTCTATAGCCAAGTTCTATGTTACAACCATATCTGCTCTGATCCTACTGACTAGGATGTACACCTTAAGGACCTGGATCAAAGATTACTGCAATTACAATACAATCCTAAAACTGTAGCCATTCAAATCAACAGAGCCAGACTCAAACCCCACTACAAAACCTGCTACAATACCAATCCTAAGCCAAGAACAACAGAATCTGAATCATTTTGGCTGTCATCTACAGCCCTGAGCTTGAACACTTCAGACACATCATTAATGACCTCCAACCCCTCCTGGAAAATGACAACCATCTCAAGGTAGCCACATGGTACAAACCTGTCCTGACTTACAGACAGTCCCCAACCTCAAGCAGCGTCTCTCCAGCAACAGACTGCCTAACCCCTCTTCTCACCAAGGCACCAGGCTTGCTCCAGACCCAGATTCCAGCTGTGTCCCCTCATCAACACAGACCGTATCATAACTGGACCCAAAAACATGGATTATAACATCTTAGGTTCATTTATCTGCACCTCTGTCATATGTGCCATCACCTACTTACAGTACTCCTCTTCTGTCTACATTGAACATATGGGATGAACTGTCTGTGTAAGAATGAATGAACAATTGATTTGATGTCAGTACCAGAAAGACAGACAAGCCTCTGGTAGACCACTTTAACCTCCCTGGCCATTCCACCCCTCACCTTACAGTGGCTGTTCAACAAAACTTTTAAAATGAATGGGACATTGCAGAACAAGAACTCATCCATAGACTGGATTGTGTTAAGTATAGTTTAAAGATTAATCTGTTAAAGCAAGATGTATTCAGTGTCATTTTTAACAGTACATCTCAGCACTGATATGATTTCCTCTGGCAGGAAAAATATATAGATATATACCTTTTTGGGTAAGATCTATGTTCCCCAATGGTTTAACTGCTCTGTTTTTTCTCTATCCTACCCACTTTCTCTCTCTCAGCAGTGCCCCTTCTTTTTCCCTCTGCTTTTCCTATGCTTTGTAGCTGCTTTCTATTTAGCAGCTTTGCTTTCTGAAGTTCCTTCACAGCATCTGATGAAATAATACCTCTGCTTGTGAAAACTCATACATCTCTGATTTACTTAATCCAAGGGTGCATATCTACCTTGTCTTCTGCCTTCAGACTAACATGGCTAACTACTCGAAGTTCAACTTCTGTCATGTGATATAACTTATCAAGTCAACAAGGGACAGGTTTTGCTCCAAGCAACAAAAACCTATTTCCTCTACTGACCTTAAAGAAGGTTCTTTCCTTGATTAGTTTCCCCTTCCTCAAACCTGCAGATGGGTGAGTAAGGCTGCTACATAGAAGAGGCTTATCTATAATGAAATTAAAATTGAAGTACTTGTAACTCTGTAAAGCTTTATGCTTAAAGTTATGATTAGACAAGTTTAAAAAGATGTAAAGGGATGGGAATTTTGTTTGTCCCTTTAAAAAAAATCTTAGCTTCCAGACTGTATTTTTAGAGAAACTACCTTCAATTCCATAAGCATTGATTTCATTATTGGTTCATTTTCTATATGGTTTCCATTCTCTATATGAGGCATTCCATCTGCTTTGTTTTCATTATTAACTCTTAAGAATTCAACAAATAGGATCTTTAACTCATGACACTTATACATCAGGCTCATAGGTACCTAAACTTATGCAACTAAATGGTTCTTATAGATTTCATAGACATTAGGGCTGGAAGGGACCTCATAAGAGCATGGGGTCCAGCCCCCTACCCAAGGGGCAGGAAGTCAGCTAGGGTCAAAGGATCCCAGCAAGATAATCGTCCAAATGTTTCTTGAAAGTGTCCAGAGTAGGTGCTTGCACTGCTTCTGGGGGGAGTCTGTTCCAGGCCTTGGGGCTTGGACAGTAAAGAAGTTTTTCCTTATGTCTAATCTAAAATGGTCTTGCAGGAGTTTGTGACCGTTGGACCTTGTCATCCCCCGGGATGCTCTGGTGAACAGGTGTTCCCCCAGATCCTGATGCACACTCCTTATATACTTATAGGCTGCTACCAAGTCACCCCTGAACCTGCACTTTTCCAGGCTGAAGAGTCCCATAGCTTGCAGCCTCTTTTCATAAGGCCTATTCTATTGCCCTCTGATCATGTGCGTGGCTCTCCTCTGGACTCTTTCAAGCTTCTCCACATCCTTCCTAAATTGTGGAGCCCAGAATTGGATGCAGTACTCCAGCTGTGGCCTCACCAAGGTCTTGCTCAAGATGCATCGGTAGATGCAAGCCAGAGTTTTGTTTGCTTTGCCACCTGTGTTATCGCATTGGTGACTCATATTCATCTTGTGGTCAATCATGATCCCCAAGTCTCTTTCAGTCATGGTGTTAGTGAGTGTAGCATTGCCAAGCCAATAAGCATGATGCGGGTTTTTGTTCCCGAGGTGGAGCACCTTGCATTTCTCTGAATTGAATGCCATCAGGTTTTCATCCTCCCACCTTGCAAGTCTATCAAGGTCGGTCTGGATCACGAGCCTGTTAAGGATGGACACTGTTCTCCAAAGTTTGGTGTTGTCAGCAAACTTGGCCGGTCCACTTTTGACAACAGTGTCCAGATCATTTATGAAGACATTAAAGAGTACAGGTCTGAGAACAGAGCCTTGGGGGATGTCACAAGTCACTGAGTGCCATGTTGATTCAGTTCTGTCAACTGCCACTCTCTGGGTCTGACCTCGGAGTCAGTTCCCCAGCCATCAGACTGTGGAGTAGTTGAGGCCGCAGTTGCCCAATTTTTCCATGAGGACATCATGGGACACCAGGTCAAAGGCTTTTCTAAAGTCCAAATATATGACATCAACCTCTTCCCTTTGGTCCAGGTGATACGTCACCTAGTCATAGAAGATAATGAGATTGGTCAAGCAAGACCTACCCACAACACACCTGTGCTGGCTATCCCACAGAATGTTGTCTTCTGCTAGTCTGTCAAGAATACTTTCTTTGATAATTTTTTTCCAAAATCTTCCCAGGGATTGAGGTCAAACTGATTGGCCTATAGTTTCCCAGGTTTTCTTTCCTCCTTTTCTTGAAGATGGGCACCACATTGACCATCTTCCAATCTTCAGGTACTTTGCTTGAGTGCCACGAGTTCTCGAATATCCTTGTCAGTGGCTGCGCTATGATGTCTGACTCTTGGGTGCAACCTATCTGGACCAGCTGATTTATGGGGGTCTAGCCTATCAAGATGCTTCACAAGATTCACGCCAATGGTGAGCATATATTTATCTTCACCCTGGTCATTCTGCATCATCTTCCGCAGAGTGGTCCCTTTAGGCTTTGGGTCCAAGGGATAGGCTTTGCTTTCCTTTACCAATGTGAACATACAGTAACTGAATTTCATAGTCCCTAGGAAAGATCCTAGTTAATCCCAGTTCAGAGATTAACTTTTATTAATGTTCACCTTTAATACTGTTACAATGAATGCCTTGATTCCAGCACAAAAAATCTGGAATATAAAAAAATTGATATAAAAGCATATAATGCTTTAAAACAAGTTTTAAAATCGCTGGCAAATGTGTTTGTGAATGCTCTGTTCACTTTACTTTGCAGTTTAAGATCTGCCTCAAACTTACTTCCAGAGAAAGGTATTGGACATGAGCTATTTTATTACATTAGCATTGATTTCTACCAGTCTTCACAAAGTCAGTAGTTCAGCTGTGTTCTTTTACTGATTTTTTTTGTATATGTAAGCCAACACAGAGGTTAAAAATCTTCAGAATTATATTGGGACGTAATAGTTTAAAATGAATGGTTACTCCTTTAGAATATATGTTATGGCTCTGTCTCTGGGCAGGTTTAATTATCCAGCTGGAATTACATCAGGTCTTGAAAATGGATTCTGTCACAGCAATTCTTGACCAGTAGTGAATTTTTCAGCTATAGAGCTATGAATGCCTAACAGTTGGCAGTGTTGGCAGTTTACACAACCAGACACTCAACAGTATTATGGATGATAACACTATTTTTTCATCTAATTTTGCTCTACTGCAGTCTCCTCCTGAAATATTATCATCTAGTTATTCCTAGTTTTTCCTTTACACATCTTTTTTTTTATTCCTTACCAAGATTTTTATGCTCTTTAATGTCTCTTTTTTTCTGTTATTTTACAAAACAGTAATGTTTTTATGACTGTGCAAAAGTTTAATTGTGAATCTGGAAGGAATGTAGTTAAAACTCAGAGCTGTCCAACTTCTAGATATGCAGGGGCTGCATACAGCACCGGCCACAAACCTGGTGTATGCATACCATTGGGGAAACCTGCTCTGGTCACACATGCAGCCCAGGCCCACTCCCTGGCAGGTGAGCAGCCCAGCTTATCCCTCTCTCCCCAACACTGCCCCATGCACACAGGTTCCCTGCTCACAGTGCAGCTCCCCCTCCCGCTGGGTGAGTAGAGCATCTCCCCCTTGCCATGCACACAGTGCAATTCCCCCCCTCCCTCCCCACCATCTGGCAGGAGCAGCCCAGCTCTACCTTGCTGCATGCAGAGCCCAGTTCCCCACTGCACCATTTGCAACCCAGCTACCCCATGCCATGCTTACAGTGCAGCTCCCCTCTCACTGGGTCAGCAGCCCAGTCATCTCGCCATATGCACAGTGGATCTCACCCAGCTACCCCTGCTGCATGTACAGCTCCCTCACTATGTGCACAGTGTTGCTCCCACCAACACCATGTGGACCTCCCTTCCCCAGTATGCACAGTGAGCAGCTCAGCTCCTCCTCCATCCCCTTTCCAGCACATGTCCAGACAACACACCTGTACCACAGGCTGCCTGAGTTATCTCATTTGGTACATGTGCAGCCTGCTCCTTCATCCACCCTATTTACATCATAGGCAGCCTGGTCCTCTTTTGTGTGTGGGGACAGGAACCAGGACCTGGAGGAGGAAGCGGGAGCCTGGAGAACCCAGTCACCACAGCTGCAAGAGCAATGGGTGGAGTGGCTACCTGGTGAGAGCCTGTCAGCTGCATGTTAACACCTTGTGGGTTGGCCTGCAGGCCACCAGCTGGACAGCCCTGGTTAAGAGTCATTCTGGCCAAGGGCTATCTGGAACAAAACTGATGTCTGTCAAAATTACTCATGCAAATACTAAAATATTCTGTATTTTATTTATTTTTTAGTTTGGTATGGAATTAATTCAGCCAGATCCTCAACTTGTATAAACTTGAAGTCAGTAGAGCTTTGACAGTTTTCACAAGCTATAGATTTGACCCATCATGTTTTATACTGCTACAATAATACATCATATACATATACACACATTTCGTAGAAATTCTCAAGACTGAGTGAACTCTTTTGAGGTCTTTTTGGCCAGACTCTAGGGGTGTGTCCAGACAAGCTTGGATGAGTGGTATGCAGTACTGCAGACCTGTCTGTGGCACCACATACATCGCACAATCATGTGTTTCCCACACTTCTACTTTGCAACATGGGGAGGGATTTGACTCCAGGAGATCCCAGACTCAAACAAACCCATGCCTAAAAAAAGTGGGGTGATGCATATGGCAGCAGCTCATGCTACCCCAAACTGGAGCCTGACTGGCTGGAGCCACACTCTGGCTGCTGGCCAGGCTCCCTGCTGCAGTATTCCCATGGCTGCAGCTCCCAGGGGCACCCAGGACCCCAGGTAAGGCTGCTGGAGCTAGCACAGCTGCTGGCCCCAGCCTCCTGTACCCCATCTGGGGTAAACTGCTGCATGCCAGATCGCAAGTAGCATGGGCATTCCCCAGAAGGCAAGTCACAGTGGTACAAGGTGTGCCACTGCTACTTGTCCCTGGGGAAACACATGTTGCTGCTCATGGGGACATGCCCGAGGTGCTTAACTTTAAGCATGTAGGTAGTTCCCTTGACTTAAATGTAAGCATGGGAGTAGTTCCATTTATGTAGCTGCTTAAATACCTTGACAAACTGGAGCCATAGTTTCTTGTAGGTATCATATCAGAGTTGGAACTTCAAATTAATTAGAGACACTATAGTGGCTTTTCAAACCTATTCAGGAAGGACATTTTATGCATAACATTTAGCATAGAAGTAGGTAGTGATATTTCTCAGACAAACAGGTAACTATCATGTTGAATCTTGAAGCATTAGTCACGTGAAAGGAATAGCAGCCAAATAAAATTACTGACCAGGTGACAAAACAATATTCTAATAAAGTTTAAGGCATATGGTGTAGGCATGTAGCTTTTTTGACAGTTTAGGGGCATAATAAAGCTACATGATTTTATATTTCGAAATTAACATCCCCCTCTAAAATCATTTTATGATATTTTGATTCTGCCTTTGTTATGTGACAGTATATTTAAAATACATTGCTTTTAGCAAAAGTAAATATGTAATGTTTACCTAGTTATTAACCTGTAGAGATAGCCTTAACTCACATCTGTATGATCTTTCTTTTACGTTTACTTTAAGAGGTCAACTACGCAGGTCAACAGGAGTTCCCTTATGACATTTTCTTTACTGAGGATACAGTCTAGCTCTGTATGGTTGGGGAAAGTTGAACAGCAGTTGAGTTAAATTGGGAATCAGCTTCCTGAATGGGATGTTAGCGTCTTTTTTTCCGCAAAATATGTAAAATATAATGTATGCATGGATATTTCCTCATTTTTTTTGTTGATGATACAGATATCCCTTTCTTGCTACATATCTGCCAATAAAATTATTACAGACATGAGTATATATAACACATATCAGATGAGTAACATGTGTGTGTAGTCAAATGTGAATGAATACATGTATTCCTGAAATGACCACAGAGTACTAGAGTTAAAGCTATAATATTTTATTTGTAAATGTTCACAAGTGTGCTTTATACTGGTATTTCTTGATTGTCAATTTTCTTTTGGATTTCTAGAAAAAACAGGAACATCTTTTACATTTTATAGTATTAGGTAAAAGCCTAAAAAGATTGCATATTTAAGCAGCCAAGCACCATTTTATTTTATCTCACATAACAACAGCCTATATATTAATTACACAACACAGTAAAATCCAAAATGTGTGCCAAATGTATGTCTCTCACTAAAGCCTCCTGCCAAAAGGTTCTTGTCTTGTCTGTCACAATATATTGGCATATGATGCTACTGAGAGAGAATGCTTTAAACATATGGGATGCAGTCTAAAAATATCAAGAAAAATCTTGTTAACATTATTGCCTTGAATCTACTTGTATATATCTTTTCCTTTGACTTTCCTCTCATTATTAAACAGCCACCTTGAGCTGTTTTATTTGATCTGAAGCTGATGCTTGAGCAGTGGCAGTGAATAGGTTATTGTAAAATTGCTTATGAGTGTGTTCATTATATTTTTATGGATAATCTAATGTGTAATATTTTAAGTATACAGAAGCTCCTCAACAGGAAACTGTGTACAGAAACAACATGGATCTTGCAATTTTATCAGGACAATGCAAGTAGATTTCAGCAAGGTTGGTTCCAACTCATCTGTGATAAATGAGAAGATAAGGCAATCAGTGCACACCATGACACTCTGTGCAGCTAGTTAGGCACACTTCAGAACTATTCAGGTGTGCTCACAAAGCTTATAAGTCTTACATGGGGGGTGTCTCAATATAAATACATCCTTCATGGTGGCCACTAGTAATGCAGGAGTTGCTTTTCCAAGACTTAACCCAGGTCAGATATAAATAATAGATATTAGGAGTTAGTTCTGATGGTAGGGCTGCATTTCAGGCTGTGTATTTCAGTTGGGTCAAAAGAATGCATTTTCTTTTTTTTTTTCCTTGTCTAGTTCCTGTGCTTGACAAATGCCTGCAAAATTCCATCACACCTTTGCGTGGACCTGTTTGGGTCTCTAAGGGAGAAGGTTTCAGCCCCTCAGGAGCAAAGATGTACATCCAGGGAGTCCTATTGGCCTTGCACCATCGATTAAAGTCTGCAAAAAACTATTGCAAACAGGTGAGTTGTCCCACTCTTTAACAGACTGCTTTTTTGTTTTCATTTAAAAATGTACTGGTTGTATAAAAGAAATGATTGGCACTGTGTCATAAAGAAGTGTGACCTGTATTGCATGAACTTTGGTGCCCGTTAGGGAAACGAAATGCGTCGTCTATAATCTCAAAGGCAACAATAATGGAGCTAATTGCATCTGTCTTTCGGTGTGGGGTGTCATACGTTTCATCTTTTCTTGCTGCACACTGTGCATAACTGATACATTCCTTATGTGGAGATTCTATATAAAGACAATAATTTTTCATTAAAAAAATTAATAGCTTTTGATGCACATATGATTTTTAATATGCAAACTTGTAGTTCTTCCCACCAAGCTAATCAAAATAAGTATGCCTTAGTTGAAAAATGTTTTTGCTAAAAAAAATTATCTAAACATTACTGAAGTTAAATTTTGAAAAATAACAGAATTTTATAATTGCTAGGATAACCAATAATATTTTAGTGACCATGCATTTGGAATTAAATAAATATGTAGACGTATATTTTAATTTGGATACATAAATGAATCTGGGATATAGCATGCATTATTTGATCGGTTGTAGTCTTAGACCTGATTAGTTCATAATGACTTTATTTGCATACATGTGTGTTTGTGGAGAAACATGCAGATGTTTTTATTACTTCTTAATCAGAAGGTTTTGTATGTTAATACATTTGAATAAAAATGAAATTCCCAGAGTTTTTAGAATAGTTAGGTGTGACATCTTTTGATTTATAAATCTGAGAGTAATCTTTAAAAGGTCAGTTGAATGATTTATGAAAATAGTAGGTGTGCAGATTTCTCAGGAAAAGTAACAATTATACATTAAACAGTCAGCTAGGAAACTCAGTTTCAAAATAATTTCAGGCCCCAGAGTTAAGAATGAATGCATCAGATAGATCATGCTTTATCAGCCTATGTAGGGAGGGGGAGGGGAGGTGGAAGCCAGGGTGTCAGTCACACTGTTTATACAGCACCTCCTGCTGCCAGATCCATAAAGAGAAATGAGCATTGACTTTGGAAAATACCGTTCCTGTCTCAAGCTAATGGTGATCAAAAATAAGAACTCAAGTAAATAGAAACAATCAGTAAGGCTAAGAAAGGGCTTCTTTTAAAAGATAATTTATTTTATCTGCATAATAAAAGAAGATGGTGAGCATCTTCACATTTTCTATTGATATTCCTCACTTATAAAACAATGCTGTCTGTCAAAAGGTATAAAAATAAAAATATATCAATATTACAGTGTTCTGATAAGATGATAATTTATCTTTAGAAAACATGAACATGAAATCTATCAAATATGAGACATTCGAGTATTTAACAAGTATAGTAATAATCTTTAAAATTAAAAAGCAGGTAACAGCTTTGGGAGGTGGGGGGAAGCTCCTGAATAAGACCAGAAGAAAAACACTTTGTGGGTGGCTCTTTATTCTTCTTTAGAAAGAAAATATGGTGACATTACACTACATTAACCTGGGTTAATGATTTCTCCAATAATGGCCAAAAGTATCAGTTTGGGAAGAGTTTTAATAGCAGAAAAATAATTTTATTTTATTTGACAGCACCTCTGAAAACAAGTGCATGTAGATACTGAAATAATTATATGTAGACCTAAGTGCCATATACCTTTTGCAGGTGTTTCATTGTTTAAGGAACATAATATGAACAGGTTACAATTAGGAGTATAAATGTGACATTTAAAAAAATATAAAGAAAATCAAAATTGTTCTTATGTACCTTTCAAAATAACATTTGGAGTATCAAGAATAAAGCAATAACTTTAAGCCTTATAAAATTATTACAATAATATTAGGTCTTTACTATTAAAATAATATTTGGTATTTCCTAAAACACTTTCAGTCTGTTGAAAGGAAACTGAATGCATTACCTGGATTAATATTTCTGTAGATAAAAGTAAGATTAAACACTAAAATCCGTTTTAAGCATATTTTCTTTCAAATTTTACTGTTCACTATCAGACTAGAATTTTTTTGTAAGTGAGATCCAATATAGGGTGTTTACAGAACCTAGCATGTGTATTTAGAGTATAACATATAATTTTGCAATATTACTTTTCATTTTCTGTATTTTGTGTTATCAATAAGTTAAAAATAAGTTCAAACAGAGCATAAAATAAGTAAGTTCTGACATGGTAAATGAGGTTCCTAATATATTAGGAAATTCAGTGAAAAGGCCTTCCTTCCATCCTGTTTGCCAAGGCATGACAGCACAACCCAATGATGTGATATTTCATGTAGTTTTCAGACTAATATAATATTTAGACATTCTGGCAACCATAAATGATTCATTTTTTGCTTTTTATTGATCTGAGTATTATGTTTTTTGTATTGCATTTTTATTTAGACTATCTTATGTTAAATAAAGAAGGAAAAAATGGAGAAAAATAATAGAAAAATATCCTTGACCTTCAATTATTGTGCTAGGATCACATCCTTTGCCCATTGCGACAAAATAGCTCTTACAAATATTACTAGCTTGATAGTAATGTGAGGTATTTCTATTACAATTTAACTGGATCTCCATTTCAGTGAGTGCTATTACACTTCTATAAAAAATACATACTGTTTGGCCCCAAGGCTATGTATTGCAAATTGCACAGCTTCAAATCACCCTGTTGCTTCCTGCCCCAGAAGAGGCAGTGAATACAAGAGTCAAAATTCTTAGACCACAAAGTCTGAGGTCACCTTACTGTACCTTTTGTACCATTTTAGGATGAAAGTTGGTAATCTACAAATAACATTCCTTAAAAGTCAGGTAGGGTAGTATAAAGCAAGTAAAAGTAAGAAGGCACTTAAGAATAGAAGAAAGTTTCTAATATAGAGATAGCTCAAGAGAAAATAAATTAACAGAATTTTTTATACAATACATCATAACAGCTTACTTTCTACTTTGTTTTTTTTTTTTAATCTAGGCTGTCTTTTACTGTAATTATTTCTATTGTCTCTGTGGAGACATCTTGAAAAACCACACATTGAAAAGCTAACACTTTCAGATAGTGGCATTTTAATAGATGAACTTTTTGTAAAATATATGAAAAATATTGAGCACGAGAGAGAGTTATTTTGTAAATAATTTTCAGATTGGGGCATAGTAACTATTATAGTATGTGACTTGAAAAATGCTCTCTCAGTTTTTTTGTGAAAAATCTGGCTGACACCAAAATAGATTTAAATGGTAATATTTGTATATTGTGTGAGATGTGAGGGCTATTAATTTTTTATTTAAAACATACAAAGACAAAGACTTGATGCACGGATAATTTTTTATTTAAAACACGCAAAGACAAAGACTTGACCAAAATTAAATTACTCAGAGCTATCCAAAAGGTTAAATTCATAAATACCAGTGGAAAAAAATCCCAATAAACATGCTAGTATGAAATGTAGTTAACACTTTCAATGATGGGAGATGTCCATCTCATTAGCATTCGTGATATGTAGTTGTGCTGTTGGTGGGGGTGTTGAAGCAG
>NW_005842054.1:51069-53648 GCF_000455745.1 Alligator sinensis
GGGGACAAACACTGCTGTGGAGGGAACGTGTGAAAAGGCCATAGTACTGTCAGTGAATGAGTAAGGCTGTGCTTTCTGTATGCTTCAAGCAGGGAAGCTGTCATTCACAGGCCTAGCACAGCTAAACAGAGGCCAAAACAGAAGACTCAAATACCTTTTAAAATGATATTAATTATTTTTAAACATTTTCTTCATTTACAGTTGCACATTACATGAATTCTTGTCCTGTCTGTTGGTAAACAAACACAAAATGTATTTTGACTGATAAAGAGAAAAAGAAATAGCATTAGTACCACAAAATTAGATTCCTTAAGGTTCATCATTCAGAGGGCAGAGGTGTAAATATCTGAGAATCACAAGTTGACCTAAAAAGCTCACTAATGTTCCTGAGTGTGTGCTGCAATTTTACTTTGGAAGTTTGTAGTAAAATACAGCTATAGTAATTTATGTATAACTTCACCTACAGTCCTATGGATTTCTATCTTCAACTTATATTGCGTTTATGTACTGTTATTTATTTTTTAACAATGGGAGGAGAGCATAATTACGCTATGAATTCATTAACTCTATCTCAAAATTACAGTAAATAGAAATTAATAATGTGAATCACTGCCAATTATATATGTTAAAGGAATGATGCAAGTATGAAAAATGTTGAAAGAAAAGCAAATGACAGACTAAAGCAATTGAGTGATTCTACATTCACCATGAGAATACCAACAAGTGCTGCTATGATCTGTGAACCTTTCTATTTCAAGCATATGTTTAATGGGATTCATAATGCCACTATTTTAAATTGTATAAAGGTGGAACATAAATTATTAACCCCACTATGTTTTTTTTTTACCTTTTTATCTGGCAATTTACACCATTTTAAAAATTCTGAGATATACTTATAGCCCCTATAATTCACAAGATGTTATCAGTTTTGTGGTATGGATCTATAAAAGCAGCACTGAATTAAAATAAGTAAAATATTGCAGTTATTCCTACAAGAAGAGAACTAAGATTGTATTATTATTTTTAAAGCTTTTGATTTGAAATTACTAGCTTAGATATTGATGCATGCTCACAAATTGTTTTTCATAAACTTCCCTGCTTATATTCTGTAACAGATACAACCTGATGTAACTATTTCTCAAGTTTTTAATGAGTTCCGTATGATTTTATATGCTAAGATTTCCAGTGAAATAGCTGTAATTACTTCTCAGTGGGTCTACAGGACCTCAGTACTTCACATTATAAATGTCAGAAAAATTAATTATGATAGAATCATTTATCTTGGGATTTTGAAGAAGTAAATACATTATTATTGTGTTTTTGTTTACTAAGTTTTGTATATAATTTTAGTGTAATTTTCTGCATATACTAAAGCAAGATATTGTTAGAGCTGTTCTATCAAAATATACTCTGCACAGTAATGCTGTTTTCTAAAAATTATATTCCATCCTGTCAAAAAGTTGTTGTTGTTATAATTGCTAGATATTATTAAAAGAATAATAAGGGCTCCATTGAAATGGTGAACAGCTGATTTCCAATTTAAACATCACATAATCCAGTACTGAGATTTTTGTTGTGTTTTTTTTAGGAATGTTCTTAAATTACATTTGAAAAGTGTATTAAGTCATTTAAAAAAAGATTTTCTTCCACAGAAATGTTAATGTTATCCTCTATTTCATCCCCTCCTTGTCTAATTTTACACATTACTCACATATTTTTATTTCATTTTCTTTATGCCATACACAAAATAGGCCTTTTATCTAGGGACAGGGACTGTTCAAGCTATAAAAGCCATATATTAAAGCAAACTTTTTCGAAAAGTAAGATTTAGTCTGATAAATGTAATATTCCAGCATATTTTTACATTTAAAAATATAAAAAATAGTAGTTCAGTAGTTCTGAAATTGAAAAAGAAACTTACTGTCTTGATAGCTATGGTAAGTGATTTTTAGTATGTTGTGTTGTTTATAAATTTGGCTGATCATTGAAATTTGTTCCCACAACCAAGCTGCATTCTAGTTGCTAGAAGTCTTTTAAGAACCTTAAACTTGTGTCTTTTTCTAAGTGTCATGCCTTGAGCAGGCCTAACATCAGTTAAATGAAGTGAAAATTGCATTCTTGTCTTGATAGAGATGAAAATGGATTTCTGGTCATGAAATAGATGTAGTTGTCACTTTTTTAAAAAGGTGTCAGCAGTTTGCTTCAGTGAGTAAGGTGCCAATTCAGTATGACAGTAAACTTGTGATCTGAGCAATCAATAAAATGCTTCAATAACTTCTGCTTCATTACACTTATAATAAGAGGCTATAGATCTGTGGCACATAAAACGTTGATAAAGAGGATATGTAGGGACTGGCTGTGACATTTTGTCTTAGAAGTACAGTAAGTGCAATGTTGCCATCTAGAGTTTGTGCATAGGTAATTTTTCCAACAAGCTACAGTGATAAAAGAAGCCTTGATATTGAAAGCTGTTTATTTTCAGCAGTTCGTGGCATCCTTGTATATGCATGTGGATCAGGTATTTGTCTTGTGACAAAACTGTTTAGGTCAGGGAAAAATAAACCACTTTTTCTCTCTTT
>NW_005842054.1:53658-78479 GCF_000455745.1 Alligator sinensis
TATTTTTTTCTCAACTAGTATTTTAATAGATTTAAAATTCAATTCTTATCTCAGTAGCTTTTGTTACAGGTTACTTTTGATAAAGTAATGACATTATGATGATTTGATTTGATACCTGTAAGGGGAAAATCATTGCTCTGTGATAAGAACAAATTAATATAGTATTGTTTCAGATTTTGACGAAATAGTATCTTAGAGATAATTTACCTATTATGAAACCAGAAATAGCTGCTTCAATTTTTTATAAACATATATAAGGGACTTGTCTCCGTGCTATTTATTTTATGGACAAATTATTTTAGTTCACCTTTACTAGTTCCTTTACCTTTTAAAAATGAATGAAATGGGCTTGTTGCAACATATAGAAATTAACAGAATATTTTCTATTACATTTAAGGTAAAAAACCCAATAATTAGATCAGGAAATTCTCCACAGAAATTTTAGAAATTGTAGGTTTCTGATTAAAAGTCTCTTATTAAATGACTTGGGTTCCACATTTGTGTCCTGTGTATGTTAATAAATTAATCTGATTTTACTGAATTTGGAAGCCTAAACATTTATTTTACTGAATTAAGAAAAGTGATTTAGTCTAGTGAGAACTTGGGTATTGATAATTTTATGTTGAAAGAACTAATTTGGCTGAGCCAAGACAAGTTTAATAGGAAGGGAACTAAGAAAGTGACTTGTCCTTTACTGGTCATTGCAGTGATACCATTCTTGGCCCCCTTATTGGGCAGATGCTGATCTTAGCTGTTATTAGAATAGCTAAGAATACTGCAGTTATTGTGCCTTTTGCTACTGATCATCAGTTGTTCCTAACCGCCATCCTGAATTAGATATATTCTACATTTGTCCTATGGTTAATTCTTTTCTATATAGGTGATGCTTTATAGTATGTAGCTGAAAATGTCAGGGAGAAGTTGGTGAACATAGTAATGCCAGACATTGCTAAATTGATTTTTGCAACAAACTCTAGTGTTTTTTTTTAATTCCTGGTAGGAATTTTTTAGGCCATTTTACTTAAGATATTTCATTTGTATTAACAAGTTAGACAACAATATGAGTAAAAATTTAGGCTTCCAGGAGGGAAGTAAGGGTGAGTAACCTATCAAATCAGACAGAGATTGGAGGGGGAGATTAATTTTTTTGCAGATTAGGAATACATAAAACCATTTGTGACTCTGCCCAGTATATGCATCCCTTGCATCTGAATGGTGACAGACATATTGATCTCTTGAACATGTTAGTATGTTGGGTGACCTGTCTTTCAGTGGGTAAATCTAAATGACACTTGGGCTTTTTGGTAATGTTATAGCTGGGAAGGATTTCATTTAGTTCCCAGTCTAGTTATTGAATCAGTATATACATATGCCTACACATGTCTAAAATCAATCTGGCTTTATACAAGAACATGGTAGGATGAGAGGATTATGGTTTTACTTGCAAGACTACCTTTCTGTATGCATTAACTGACAGAGATATGTCTTAAACAACTTGGGCATGTCCCCACAAGTGCGCATGTGCCATTTGTGGTACTGCAAACCACACGTGGTGCATGCACATGCATTCACTATGCTGCTAATTTGCAGCACGGTGGTTTTTTTGACACCAGGAGATCCTGGTGTCAAACCCACTGCTAAAAAAAGGTGCCATGGTGCACACAACAGTAGCATGCATCACCAGAAAGGGAGCCTGGTTGGCTAGAGCCAGGCTCCAAGTGGCTGGCTTGGCACCACTGCTGCCCTGGGAGGCCCCCAAGACCTCAGGAAAGGCTGCTGTGGCCAGCCCAGTTGCTTCCCCTACCCCACCTGGGGTAATTTGCTGCACTCTGGAGCATGCATGCAGAGGCATGAAGGGGGGATAGATAGCCGTGGTACAAATATGTGCCACTGCTATATGTCCCACAGGAAACATGCGCTCCTGCACCTGCATGCTCATGGGGAAGCGCCCATTGACTGTTTTTCTCAGGCTAAATAAATATCTGTCATGTATCATTTTCTTTCCCTTTTCCATGACATTGATGTCATGGACAAATCATCAGAAATAGTTATTTCTGCATGGGCTTGATTAATTTCTAATAGCAGGTCTTCATAAACATATCACCCTTTATATATACCACCTTATGAACACCATAAAGCAGTGGTTGACAGTCTCTTCAGCCTGCCTGCCAGAATAACCCAGCTTGGGTCAGAGATGGAAAGGTAGGGGCGAGGATGGAGCCACCACTGCCACTACTCCCCACTGTGGTATAGGGATACATATGCCACTAAATGCTGCTAAAGCCTCACATCTGCAGGTCCGATCCAGTGGGAAGCCATACGTTGCCATCCCCTGCCATAGAGAGATGTTATTGCCTACATAGTATTCAAAAATCATGAATCAGGTCCCAGAAAGATTCTTTTGGGATTCTTTTTATTTGCATTCTAGATCTAAGGATTTAGGAATCATGTTTTCAAGCCTTTTAAAAAGAATTACAATGGACAAATTTATTTTCTTTCCTAAAAGTTGTTTAAGACATTCATATGATCACATGAGTCCAAGAGTTGGGGATTTAAAGAACACACAACTATCATAATACCTGCAATACAATTTTGAGAGTTGTCAACATTGTAGTATATCTTTGCTTTAAAGAGAGATAGATATCTCTAATTGTGGGAGGGTTCTTTTATTCAATTGTATGGCCCTTATTTTCATGCAAATCTGTACTGTTTTGCTCAAAATATGATTGCGTCAGGATCAGCTACAACTATTTCTCCTAAGCATCATTCATAGAGACAGTTATATAAGTAACTTCCTCCTGTGCATTAAGTTGGAACTATATTTACTGTGTTGTCGATGCATGGAATAAATTCCGCATTAATATATATTCCCGTGAGCTAAAGTAAATTCTGCATGAGCCTTTGGTCTGCAGTGCAGGTTAGTCACTTTCACTAGCACATAATGTTTTAAAATAAAAAAGCTTAGTTTAGAACTTTTTGATTGTATCAAAAAGAAATTATTACATTTTAGAACTTTGAAAGTAATTACAGAATTCTGCTGTTAAAGTCAGTGGAAGTAGGTTTGACACATTTTCTTTGAATTACTCAACCACCTACAGGTATTATTGCTTATGACTCTTTTGAAATGAGAATAAATTTTATAGAGTTACAACAGCAATCAGGTATTATTTGTAAGAAAACAATCATGCAGAGTCTTCAGCTGGTTAGAGAGGGCACAGCATTCCATCTTCACCTGACATCCTATCTGTTCTCTCAACATCTTGTGCCCCCTGCCTGCCACCCACTCCTCCCAAAACAATGCTCACTGAGAGAAGCTTGTGTGAATGGACAAGAATATGAATGTTTTTAAAGAATTTGAAGAGTGTGGAAGCCACATTGTTAAGGGTGGAGGAGTTGGGGGTGGGGAGGAAGAGAAACTGTCTTTAGGATTGATTAGTATTTTTCACTTTCTGTTCTAATTAATCAGTGTTATCTTTGAATTGTTAGAATCACTCAATTTTAATTATTCACAGGCTTGAAAACTGATTGATTACAAAAATAACAGAGCCAAAAGACCATTTGAAATATCTTTATTTCTCGCTATTGTCCTTTTTTAATGTGTTTAGCATATACCATCGTTATGATTATTTTCTAGAAACTTATTTAGGCCAGAATTTTTAAGCAGTTACATAAACTTTAAATATTTAAAGTTTAGATGTTTTTGTGTTAATACTGTAAAATCAAACATTTTTAATTATATAAATTATTATTTACCTAATTTTATTATGAATTACATTCTTGTAGTGTCTAAGGGCAACCAATAAGATTAGATCCCCCTATACTCCATGCCAGAGATTGTACATTTACCATGATAAAAAAAAATCAAAATTTTACATTTTCCTTTGCTATTTTAAATGTATTTCAAAGCAAACCATGCTATTTTGGCATTTCCAGATGAAGGCATGTCTTATTCCCCTAGTTGCTCTTTCTCTTGGATTTTTTCCACAGCTCAAGGCCTTTTCTTTTGCAAAGTTGCTCTCCTTCCTCCTTGCATTTTATGTTTTTCCTTATCAGGTATTCTTAGTAAATAAATGGTATTGTTCAGACCCAGCATTAGCTAGAAAAAGTAAAGAAAGGAAAACTATCATCTTAAATGAGTTTTGAAAAACTAATTAACATTTTCAGTATAAACTAGGTATATAAACACATTTCATTCTATTTAGTATTGTATTGTAATATTAATTGACTAATGGATTATTGCAGAGTGTTGGAACAAAGTCTTTTCCAAAAACAAATATAACATCCATTTTTTAAACCTCGTGGGTATGTCTATATGAGACACTGACTGCACACTATCCGAATAATACTCTGCAGTAGTGTCACAGGTGTGACCCACATGTTACCTGTGTAACATGTGGGTCACCTGTAACCTGTAACATGACCACATGTTACCTGTGTGTCACAGGTGGACAGTGCTAATATGTTATTGCGCAGTAGTGTCACTTAAAAAACTTTTGCTGGTGCTACTGCGCCATAATTCCAGTTACTGCACATTTATTTAGTATTTGGTTGTATGAGTAGTAAATAAATTGCAGAATACTGCTGTACCATCTTGGAGAACTGCATCCTTGTTGCAAGCCAGTAATTTTTTAATGTCCTACCTATGGGCAATAAACCACAGTCCATCACGTCCTAGCAGCCTGCTTTTTCTTGGCATCGTTGCTGAATGATTGGTCAACACTCCCTCCATTGTAGCTCAATATTCTATGAAAATGTTAGATTATACACATCTAGTATCTTGCCAGTGTTCAAGTATTCTTCTCCCGCTTCCCCATTCCAGTGTGTATACAGTTTGAAAGGTGAACCACCCAAATGATAATTTCCCTGAATCCCACTTTTTTGTCAGATGCTACTCCTGTCAGCCTTGTATTTCTCTACACATATTCCTTCTTGGAACAAAAATAAAGACTCACTTTTTAAGATAAAGATTGGGTACTTGAAGAGAATTCAAAGTTTAGAGAATAGGAAATAAGCCATGTGAGGTAAGAATGTGTGACAGTCTGTACCATGATGTGCTGTGGCTCCTAATGAACCTTGCTATTATATTATTTCAGATGATCAGAGACATATCAAGGAAACCAGGTAACTGTGCCAACATCGCTTCAGGTAGGAATTGCCCCATCTTGGCACAGCCCCATATGATACAGCTCATTAAAAAGTCAGCTGAGCTTTGTCCCACCTGTCAACTTGCTCCCCTCCTCCCCAAGTGCAATAAGAATGCAGGTACTCATAGAAGCTATTTCAAGTTTAAGGATTGGACGGGCTCTCTTACAGTCCTACTTGCAACCTTACTTTTTAGTTGTTTCTTACTGGCCACACCCAGTTCCCCAACTGAATTTAGTACAGTCCTCTTTCATAAACTCTTATCACCTACCTGGATAACTGGAAAAGGGCAAATATAAGTGCAGCACTGCTGCCATGTGTGCCCCCACCCTGCCATCTGGGCAGCTAGTGCCCGAAAGATGTTTTCAGCATGGTGGCCTGCTTTCAACTATCAAAACATGTCCTCCTGGCCTCAAATGGCCAGGAGATCAGCCACCATTTGCCCTCCAGCTGGGCCCCAGGTGCCAGCCCTGAGCAGGCTCCTCTGCCTGGATCTAGCCACTTGCCTCACTAGCAGGAATCCTGGTGTTCTCCATTTAAAAACTGCAAATTCTCTGATAAAAAAAATCTCAAATTCACTCTTTAAAATACCTCAAAATCCATGTTTTTGCACAATTAAAACAAAAAACCACTAGAGAGAGAGAGATATGAGTTGTGCAATGTTTTATTGGTATATTTATCATTTTAAAGCAATTTGGAAGCCTACCAGTGTCTCTTATCATCATAACAAAATAAATTCTAAATATCTATATGCTTTGATGTTTGCTTTTGGCTGTCTTATGATAGAAAAATTAGAGTTCTCCCTGACCCCTTCACTAACCAGGATGTGGGGGCAGCTGCTCCTGCAGCCACTGCCTCTGCCAGCAGGTCTCATCCTGCCAGGCAGCTGGGCATGCTAGGTGTGTGATGGGGGTGGGAGGGGATGTGAGGTTTGCAAGAGGGATGTAGGAAGAGGTGTGGGTGGGTGGGTGTGAGGAGGTGTGAGTGGGGGTGGTATGGGGTGTATGGGTGAGGTGGTGTGGGGTTTGCAGGAGTGGGGTGGGGGGAATGTGCAGTGGTGTGAGGGGGTGTCAGGCTTGTGGAGGTTCACCACACACCCGCCCACCCCAGCCCCTGCAGCACCAACAGGGCTGTGCCAGCGGCAACTCTGCCAGACCCGTGGTCTGTGCGGGGACAAAACACATGGTGGGACCTGACTTGGCCTGGCATGGTCCACTAGCATGCCTTTGCACAGGAGTGGGAGGTGCGGCTCCATGATGTGTGGCTCCTGTGCAACAGCACGCGCTAGCTGCATGGGCTGGGTTGTGTCGGGTCAGCCGAGCATGTTGTAGGCACAGCACTGCAGCTGTGCATTGCTGCCTGAGCCTCATGCAGAATGTGTTCAGCGTGACCCGGCTTGGCCCGTGCCAGTACCGTGTGCCTCTGCACAGGAGCTGTGCATCCTGGAGCTGTGCCTCCCGGTCCTGTGCAAAAGCGCGTTAACGGGCCATGCCGTGCTGGATAGATCAGGTCCTGCTGCACGCTTTCTCCCCGCATAGACTGTGGGTCTGGCAGCTCTGTTGCTGGCACAGCCTGGCTGGCTGCTAGTGCCAGGTGTGTGCAGTGTGGGGGGATGTGTGCTTTGTGGAGGGGCTCGAGCAGTGGCTGCCACACATCTACTCCCCACCCACTCCCTGCAGCGCAGGTGTCAGCACCTGGCGTGGCCATGGCCCAGCTGCAGGCAGAGCCCCGTGGCAGCATGGTGTTGCGTGACATGGGCTTTGTGCTGAATGAACCCGGCCCGGCTCACTAGCACATGGGTTTCCCATGCTACTAAAAGCCATGTGCTAGCAGGCCAGGCCAGGCTGGGCTAGGTTGGGTCAGGTCTGTTCAGCATGTACAGAGCCTCCTACAGCTGTGCTGCTGTGGGCTGTAGGGGGTGGGTGGGTGCGCATGCATGTGGCAGCCACTTCTCCAGCCCCTTCACAAACCCATTCACAGACTGCACATCCCCCAACACCCCCTGCCACTCCCCACCCCTCACACCTCCCCACCCATAAACCCCCCCATCCCCATGTCCTTAACTTACCTGTGACAGCACCTGGGTCCTGGTCATGCCACGTCTTTGCCCTGCTCTTCTGCTTGCCCCAGCACACTAAGGGTGCTTGCCCCACATGCTGGGGCAGCAGAAGCACCATAGAGATGCTCTGGCCAGAAACCAGAGTATTTCCCTGGAGGACCGGTATCTCCCGCTTTTTCCCTTGTAGTTTTTTTTTTTTTTGATACCTGGATTTTCTGGTATCAAATTTTGAGCTTGCACTGCAAGTATGTAGTGCAGGGAACATTTTTTTGTTTTCAGCATGCCTCTTGCAGCATCTCAAACTGGTTTGGGATGCTGCAAGATTTTATTCTGGACTGTGGAATAAACTCCCTTCAGATGTGGTGCAATCACCTGCGTGGAAATATTCAAGAGGAGACTGGATGGTCACCTCGCTGGGGTCACCTAACCCCAGTTGTCTTTTCTGCCTAGTGCAAGGGGCCTGGACCAAGGGGCCTTGTGAGGTTCCTTCTAGCCCCTTATGATCTGTGAATCTATCAACCTATGTGCAGACTCATCTGGATATGCCCATGATGTGACATTCTGGGTCAGACCAATGATTTAGCCCAATATCCTGTCTCTGAAAGTAGCAGAATGGATGCTATAGAGTGGGAGTTCTCAACCTTTTTTTATAATGAGCACTGCAATGACTTAACCTTTTTCATGAAGCATTTAAAGAAAATCAAATAGATATAATTGACATCTCAGCATCAATTATGCCTTTTAATATGATTCTTGACATGATTGTGAGTGCTTTTGAGCACTGTTTTGGACTTGTTGGAAAGCACTTTATACAATCATGAGGTCACTAGCCATAGCTTGTGAGCACCAGGTTGACAATGCCTCCTATAGAGGGAGAGCACTGAATTCGATATGTCTAGAGTGATCTATCTCCTATTCATTACCCATCCTGTGATCCACCATCTTTGATTTAGTGATGCCAGAGAAAACATCTTCAACCTTTCTATTCAACAGCTATTAATAGATCTAACATCCATGAATTTGTCTTGTCCCTTTTTGTACCTAGTTATGCTGTCTGTCTCTGTCATCTCCTTTTGCAATGAATTCTACAAGTTAACTACGCATTATGTAAAACATTTCTATTGTTAGTTTTAGACCTTCTTGTACTAATTTCATTGGGTGCCCCCTAGTTCTAGTATTTTGGGACCTGGTGAACAACAGTTCCCTTTTCACTTGGTCCATACCCTTCATGATTTTATAGACTTCTATCATATTCCTCCTGAGCCTTCTCCCTTCCAAACTGAAGAGTTCTAGCTGTTTTAGTCTCTCCTCATATGGCCACTGCTCCATACCCATGATTGTTCTGGTTGCTCTTCCCTGCAACTTTTCTAATTCTAGTACATCCTTTTTGGGATGCAGACACCAGAACTGCATACAGTATTCCAGATGTGGGCACACCATGGATTTATAAAATGGCATGATGATGTTTTCTATTCCCTTCTTAATGTTGACCAACATTTTATTAGCTTTTTTCTGGTTGCCACTGTACATTAAACTAATGTTTCTAGAGAAATGGTATTGAACTAACGTGTCTACAGTGATTCCAAGTTATCTTTCCTGAGTTGGAACAGCTAGCTCAGAACCCAGCATTGTGTGTATATAGTTGAGCTTATTTTTCCCTATGTGCATTACCTTGCACTTGTTGACACTGAAGTTTATCTGCCATTGTTTTGCCCAATGACTTAGCTTGGTGAGATCTTTCTGTAATTCGTCTCTGTCATTTTGGGATTTGACCACCCACTCAGAATAATTTGGTATTGTCTGCAGACTTGGAGGTTTCATCCTGCACATCTACTGTGTACTTTCATTAACAATTTGGATGATAGGATTGAGTGCATGCTTAGCAAATTTGTGGATGACACCAAATTGGATAGAATTGAAGTCACTCTGGAAGGTTGGAATAGGATCCAAAATGACTGGATAGACTGGAGAAATGGCCTACAATCAATAAGATGTGATTCAACAAAGACAAGTGCAAAGTCCTGCACAGGGGCTGAAATAATTGCATGTACAAATACAGATTGGGGATGATTGGCTAGGCTGCAGTACTACAGAGAAGGAACTGGTGTTTACAGTAGACTAAAAGCTGAATATGAGTTAACAGTGAGTTCTTGTTGCAAAAAAACTCAACATCATACTGGATTTTATTAATAGGAGTGTCACAAACAAGGGAAGTAATTCTTCCACTCTATTCAGCACTGGTGAGGCCTCACCTGGAGTACTGTGTCCAGTTTTGAGCTCCAAACTTCAAGAAGGATGTGAACAGATTGGAAAAAATCCAATGCAAAGTGATAGAGATTATTAAAGTCCTAGGAAGCTTGACTGGAATTATTAGTGTCTTGAGAAAAGCTGGAAAAACTAGGGTTATTTAGTCAGTTAATAACAGTCTCAGATACCTGAAGAGTAATTATAGAGAGGGTAGAGATAGTCTTTACTGTGTGACTGTTAGTGACAGGACTATGAGAAGCTGAGGAAATTTAGGTTGGAGATTGGGAGGAACTTTCAGTCTATGAGGGTGGGCAAGCGTTGGAAGAGGCTACCTAGGGTGCATCTACATGTGCCTATTAATGTGCAGCAATAAGCTTTGGAACTTATCATTCAAGATCTTATTGCTTCCAGGCGTGCATCTGCACATGTGCCTAGGATAACAGTACATTGAGCCAGGATGCAGCTGCCTCAGCTGGCAGGGGGCCCTAGGGTCAGCAAGCCCAGGGCTGCTCCCCTCAGCTCAATGTGCTGCAGAGGGGCTGGCTGGGGAATGAGGGTGCTTCAGTGCGGGGCTAGCCAGCAGGCTGCCAGCCCTGCGATCTCCCTATGAACTCAACTAGCTGCCTCCTCAAATTAGGTAGGCCCTTACTTACGGCATAGATCCCTGTGCTTGTGGCAAAGTGGGTTTCTCTCAGGCCAGCCGTCACTGGCCTCCCACCTGCCTCTGGGCATGCTGCCCACCTGTCTTGCCCACCACGACTTGATGGAAGGTTAATAAGTTGTTAAATAAGGCGGGAGGCTGCCCATTTCTTGCCCCGATGTCAGGGGGCACCACTGCAGCCCAAGCCTCACAGATGGCATCCAGATGTTACAAGCACACCAGCTCCACACTAGGCTCCAGAATCCTCCCCATAGTACCCTCCTTTGGTTCCCCCACTCCGGTGGCCTACGCCACCTTCATCCGGGCTGCCGAGCTCCACGTAGCTGGCTCCCCTCTCGGGCATGGTCCCTACTCAGGACCTTTGGCCCTACACAAGCTCTGGCCTCACCTCAAAGGCCAGGCAGGGTCCAAGGCCCATGACTCTGGGTGCCCCTCACGGTGGGCCCCTGACCCTTTTGACCTTCTTGGTCCTGACCCCAGTGTGGGCCAGTTGAGGGGGCACTCTACCTCTGGCTTCACTAGCCCACACTCTCTCCAGGTCCCCCTTCCTGGACGTGTGAGCTGGGGTACCTCACACCACGACTGGTGCCCCAGGGTGTCACAGGGGGCTCTCACTCCCCCCACTGGGGCAGCAGGTTGTAGTGTTACTACCGATGTTACATTTGACCCACTGTCTGCCTCCCAGCAGTGGAGGACTTATCAGGGTCAGGACTCGCCTCTCTCACTCTGGGGCTGAGCCCCCCCGTTCACTTGGCCCCTGGCCCAAATCTTGGCCTCAGCCGTCCAGAGACTTACCTGGGCCTGGGGTCCCCTTGCTTGGGGCTCCACATCACCCCCCCCACACTGGGGCTTCAGATCTCTGTCCTTTACTAGGGGTTATCCCCTCACAGAGGCTCCATTACTCCGCCCCTCTCTTGGGGCTAGAACAATGCCCCTCACTGGGGCTACTGATCTTGACCCCCTTTGCTGGGGCTAACCCCTCCCTGGGGGGTCCATTACTCTGTCCCTTCCTTGGGGCCAGCACACCGTCCCTCACTGGGGCTACAGATCTCAGCCCCCTTCACTGGGGCTACCCCCTCACTGGGGCTTCCCAACTCTGCCCGTCACTTGGGGCTACAGATCTTGGCCCCCTTTGCTGGGGCTACCCCCTCAGTGGGGCTCCACTACTCTGCCCCTCCCTCGGGGCTAGCACACTGCCCCTCACTTGGGGCTACTGATCTCAAAACCCTTCAATGGGGCTCGGGGGGGGGGGTTGCTTCTTGGTGGGCCCCGGTGGCTGTGGCCCTACCCGGCCCCCAACGGGTCTTGAACCCCCGCAGGGCTCAGGTGGCCACAGCCGTACCTGGCCCCAACCTTCCCTCTCAGGGTCTCGAACCCCCACAGGGCTCAGGTCGCCTTGGCTGTACCTGGCCCCCACTCTCCTCCTTGGGGCTTGCACCCCCCAGGGCTCAGGCGACCTCAGCTGTACCTGGCTCCCACTCTCCTCATCAGGGTCTCAAACCCTCGCAGGGCTCAGGTGGCCTTGGCCGTACCTGTCCCCTACTCTCCTCATCAGGGCTTGCACCCCTGCAACTACCTCCAATGGAACGCAAACCCACCCAAAGGTGAGGGCTAGGGTTAAGGCACCCCTACCCATCTTTCACCAGGGTGATACCTGGCCTGGCATTTTCTGGGTGGTCCCATGCCCCTGAGAGCCCCACCAGGCCACCCACTCCTGGCAGGATGCAGTTTTAGGTCATACTCAGGAGCCTTCTATCCATCCCCTACAACCCTTGCCCTTACCTCCAGATGATACCAGCAGCCCTGCGGCCAGGCACTGTTGCCTACCTACCAGCTAGACTGCCCCATTGAGAAAGCATTGGGATCATTGATACTGGGAGTATATCTACAGACAGCTTTATAGGTTTTCTGATCAGGTGACCATCCTTTTTTCTGTGGCTTAGAATTCACTGATCCAGGTGTTCAAGCATTTCTTCACCCAGCTGAGCATAAGATTGTCTGCAATCACAACATTGTTCTTGGGTACCCATCCTAGGTCTTCAGAATCTATCCCTGTTATATACATGGGAAGCTCACCAATCCATACATTCTTTTATGTTTCCCTTTTTTAAAATCTCAGAATGCTAATGGAATAGTGGAATCTTCACATCTTGCCCTTTTGAGAACACCACATTGTGGGCAAAATTATTTACTAATGTAGTTCCCTCTAATAGAGTAGATAATTGACTTTGTATTTGTAGATTAATAGATATGGTATATTTGTTGCACTTTTTGAAGATAGACATAACTTTCTGATATATAGTCTTCTATAAATATATCAAAATAAAGTTTGCTTTAGTGTACTTATTAGTACCAGTAAGTTCTGGAAGAAGGCAAAAATGATACTATTACAAACCTTTGAATAAATTATTCTGTTTTTTTGAAGTCATTCTGCCATTCACTTCAAAGTCCACAAATGTTAATATAAATATCAGCTTATAGAAGCTGATATTTACAGAATGATATTTGTCAGAATGTGTTATGTGCATATATCCATTGGGGTTACATGTCAATGTGTGCTACATCTTTTCACTTCATATTATATTGCTATTCATAATTTAGAACTTAGTACTTAAACATATACCAGGTACAGTAGCACCAATTATAGGGCTTTAAAGTAAGCATCCCAACAATTGGAATTGAGTGATTCACATGAATTGGCAATACGACTGCTGCAGCAGCTCTTTGTGAACCTCCCTCTTCCCCAAACCTTGCACCCTTTTGCTATGTTACTGGTAACACATATCATCTCTCACAAGACTGTGGCAAAGTTTAATTCATTAATGTAGGAAAAGATATTTGAGATCTGCAGAGAAAGTTACTATTGAAATGCTAGTCTTATTACTATTCTTCTTATAAAATACCTGTTTACATAATGCAGTAAGGGTACACAGTACAGTGCCGAGTTAAAAAAGACACACCAACTGCTGCAGCTTCCTGAGCCTGACGAAGGGTTTTTGAACCCGAAAGCTTGCTTAATAACTATTCTCCAACCATTTGGGTTGGTCTAATAAAAGATATCAAATTCACCCAAGGAAACTTGTCTGAGTTAAAAAAGAAGAGTTTAAGAGCAGAAGTGTTTTATGGTGTTTTTATACAGTATTTTGTATAATTTATCTATGATCTTGATAGCTACATTATACATTGGGCTTTTGGGCACTACTACAACAGCAACAACAATATAGACATGAAACTGCAGTTCAACAGACTCTGTAAAAGTGACTGAGAACAAAACAGTGGTGGTGATACAATATAAAGGGATACAAAAGAATGGATAGAATACGTGTCATGGGCAAGAAGTGAGAAACCTTAAGCATAGGAGGCAGCATAATAGAAGCTATGAAGCCAAGAAAAGAATATGATTCAGGGACCACAGGTAAGAGAAAATTGAAAACAGAAGAAAGTGAGAGTAGAAGTGTAGATGGAAAATGATATTTGTAGAGTCTTGAAAGGGTGGGCAAGGAAAGATATGGGCCCAAAATATCATTGGATGTAAATTTTTTATCTTAAATGTTGCAACATTTCTATTTAAAGAAGTTACAGTATCCCTGTAGCTTCTAGGCACATACAATTTATAAACAAAGGAAGAAATACAAAACAATTTATAGAAATTTAGGCTGCTTGCAGATATGGACAAAAAGATATGGACTTTTAGCTATTATCTAATAGCTAAAAGTGCCAAAAAGCCCTGATGAAGCGCCTAGTCTATATAGATGCTGTGGAGCCAGGTTGAGGTAACACGCTGCTGCTTCTGATAGAGTGCATTTTTTTCTACGTCTGCCAGTGCCCAGTCTGTTTTAATTGCTGGTATTGAAAGACATTGTATTTTTAGCCTGAATAAAAAACAAGAAGAAAGAATTAGCAAAATATAAACAAAAGTAATATAAAACATTCTTATTTGATTTCTTTCTAAGGCTTGCTAGACTTGGGTGCCATCATGTTATCTGAGGCAGCTGGAGTGTACTTCCTCAACCAGCAGTTTAAACTGTTTAGGGGATCTTTTGGGGAGTGGCAGCTTATAAAAGAAATTGTTACTTGGTTTATGCATGCATACACAAGAATAGGTTCTTCAGTATAGGCAATGATGTGCTCTGGACATTTAATAATAAAATACAGTCCTCATGTTCTGCTGTATATGATTTAGAGAATGAAACTTCTTCAGTTTTCTTAGCTCCCTGATGACCCATCACAAAATACTGCAAAAAACAACGAAGAACCACTGCAAAATATACTTTATTAACTTTAAAAGAGCAAGGGACAGCACTAAATGACCTCCTAAAGTCTCTGAAAATGCATAATTCTTATTATGTATTTATTTATTTATACTATATGTACTTGTATAACACATACACGCTTCTTTCCAA
Organism: Alligator sinensis; assembly: GCF_000455745.1. Taxonomy (NCBI): domain Eukaryota; kingdom Metazoa; phylum Chordata; order Crocodylia; family Alligatoridae; genus Alligator; species Alligator sinensis. Next base: position 68,171 of record NW_005842054.1, read on the forward strand.
AACTGGGATGTACGTCTTAAGTGGGGAAGCTCAAGAATGGCTGAAGATGTGAGACACCCACTGTATGACCATCCTGCAGCACACAAACAACTGTAGTCACACAGGAGCTTCTTCACAATCACCCAACCTCTTGATGCCACACCCAAGGAGACACAACTACAGATGTGGAACCAGAGGGTGAAGAAAATCCCCAAGAGCAAAATATTGTACATTCCAGCAGCTGAGTCCTTACAACCAGGGGCTGACAAACCGCTGCAAAAGTGATGATGTTTCAACTGCCTATGAACCAGAGTCAGACATTCCAGGGAACTAATGAAGAAGTAGGACTCTACTATTGGTTCAACCAACTATGACAGTGGCACAGAGCCTCAGACTATGTGACACCTGCTGCAATGCCCACTGCTTGAAGGCACACATATACTGAAAGATCTTGCAAAGTACAATAAATGAGCTCAGGCAAGTATGTATAACAAAATGGTCAAATGTGGTGTAGAGACATGAGAAGAAGTGGGAAAGCTGATTTTCCTTTGCTAAAATAGAAGATTGGAAGAATACAAATATGCAGACACTTGTATGGTGGTCAAGAGAGCTGCTGCTTTCTCTCTGCCTGCAGCAAGCAGAAGGGATAGAGTTTTAGATTAATCTTCTCACAGCCACAAGAGCTATTGGCTGAGCATTGTAGCTTGTGCCTGAAGCAACAATGGAGTTGGCTCACAGAAGTAAGCTGCAGGCTGTAGTATTTTGATGAGGCTTGTGGTATGGAAACAACATTTTATTATTTACAGGAACTTGTATAAATAATTAACTACAGGAAAAAATAACAATCCTGCTACTGACCTGTCCAATGGTGGGCTTTCACACCAAAAGTCCTACCCCTATCTGTGATAGAGGCTTGTCTCTATCGATCTAGGTGTCATCAATCTCTGGTGCTCATCACTTGTCTGAGTGGCTTCTTTCCTTTTTTTCCTTTCTTACTCTATCTTCTACACCAAAACAGCTTTAGCATCTTGGCTAACAAACCGAAGCCCACCGCAACGTCTTGCTGGCCCCTCCCACATGTCTGCGATCTTGCCTACCACGACTTGTTGTTACGGGAAAAAATAGAATGCCGGGGCATGTGGGTCTTGATGCTTTGGCTCTTGCAATTTGTGTTAGTGTAGTGAGGGCTCCACGAACCCCTACATGCTCGCCCGTTCCACTGGGTGGTAATTCAGTTGTCTCCGCAATCTGCCTTTGAGCAGCACAAAAAAAATGCTCCTTGGGTCTCTAGGTCTGGCCAATCAGTATCCCCGATGGGCCCAGTTGTACCTCGCCTGGCTGGAACCTGGCGCAGACCTGCCAGTAATCCTAGCCAGTCTTTTTCCTGGCTTATTATCCTGATAGTTGTAAACGCACCATCTGGGGTGACTTTCCTCTCACTCTAATGAAAAGGAGAACAAAAAAACCCAAACTGGCATTTCTTCTGCTCTTATAGTCCCAACTTTGCAGTACCCTTTTTCTTCAGCCCTGCTATTAGGTCTTTATGGTACCTTCTAACTGTCTTGCAGCAGTTTCTGTTTCACTGGGGGGGTTTCCTTCAGGGTTCTCTCCCCCAGCAGCTCCCTCCACAGAGTTGCTTCTCTTAAGCCCGGTCTCCCTTGCTTTCTCAGCGCCTCCAGCTCTCCCTGCCATTTCGCTGCCTGGGTCAGTGTCCTCCAGTTTCCTGTGTCCCTCTTCTACCTGCCCCGCGTCTCCTTTTATCTTGGAGTTCCGGCTGACTCTTCCTCCCCTCTTGAAACACCGGGTGAAGAAGGAGCCCTGTGGAGTTCTTTGCAATACAGGTAGGGCCATTTTACTTCTCTGGGGCTCTTCTCTCTCCTCACGTGACCTTGCAAAGGTCTAGGGCCTAGTCTTATTGCTGTCCTGCCACACCAAGAAGTTCCTGTTGCCTCACCCAGACTGTCTCCTGTGATATCACACTCCCAGGACATTCTTTTTTTCCATCAAGACTTACAAGATGCATGACTTATTCCTCTTTCCAAAAACAAGGTGCATGACTTATTTGGCAGTGTGTTGTATGTGCAATAATATGATAGCATGCTTAATGGTATGTGTTATATACCTTCATGGTATATGTGTTTTGTCATTGGTTGAGATTTCCCTTCTGGCTGCTCATTTTTTTAATCCCAGGATACTGGATCTGTGTGAACTTAAGGTTGTCTTGGTCTGAATAGGCTATAACACTATTTCTTTGGCCTTCCTGTTGTTCTTCTTTTGCACAAAATTTGTGTTTGCTACCACTAATCAGTCCAGCTTCATTAGGCATCTAAATACTCAATATTCTTGTAGCTCTACTATATTCTTTCTGAGAACTTCAACCTAGTGAGTACTTCAACATCTAATTTACCTCTTCAGGTAGCTGAAGCAAACATGCACAGGTTTGAAAGGTTTCTAACATCATCATTCTTTGTAGTAGATAGACCTAGATAAAAGTAGTAAAACACACACACACAAAATTTCCTGCCTCAGTTTTCTAAAGGGGTTTAGGTTGTAGCCATGTTGGTCTAAGGATATAGGCAGACAAGGTTCCTTGGGTGAATTTGATATCTTTTATTAGACCAGCCCAAATGGTTGGAGAATAGTTATTAAGCAAGCTTTCGGGTTCAAAAACCCTTCGTCAGGCTCAGGAAGCTGCAGCAGTTGGTGTGTGCTCTTCCTGGATGGAATGAAAAGTAAACAAGCCAGGGGCTGGGCTGGGCTGGGCTGGGCTGGGGAGTCAGTTGCCAGGCAGATTGTAATGTATCAAAAATCCAATGTCTATGTTTAGTCCCTGATCTCTAGTATCCAGCAGGTTGATGAAATGGAGCTCATAGGCTCGTCTCTGGGATGTGTTGTGTAAATTTCCCTTGAGGATCAGGACTGAGAGATTGGAGAGAGAGTGGCCCTCCTGTGAGAAATGTGCCCCCACCGGTAATTGGGTATTTCTGTCTTTGATGGATTTCCGGTGTGCATTCATTCTGGTGCGCAGTTGTTGTCTGGTCTCTCCTACATATCTTCCATCAGGGCATTTGGTGCATTGGATGAGGTATACTACATTCCTGGAGGTGCAGCTGTAAGATCCTGGGATGCTGATGGCTCTGTTGTGGGGTGTAGTAATAGTGGGGGTGGTGGAGATGTGGGGGCAGGTTTTGCATTTCTTGTCATGGCACGGTCTGGATCCTTTTGGTGTGTTCTGGGGTTGAGGAAGTTTGCTTCTGGTGATGAGGTTGGCGATTGCAAGCACCGAACCTCGCCAACCTCATCCAATGCACCAAATGCCCTGATGGAAGATATGTAGGAGAGACCAGACAACAACTGCGCACCAGAATGAATGCACACCGGAAATCCATCAAAGACAGAAACACCCAATTACCGGTGGGGGCACATTTCTCACAGGAGGGCCACTCTCTCTCCAATCTCTCAGTCCTGATCCTCAAGGGAAATTTACACAACACATCCCAGAGACGAGCCTATGAGCTCCATTTCATCAACCTGCTGGATACTAGAGATCAGGGACTAAACATAGACATTGGATTTTTGATACATTATAATCTGCCTGGCAACTGACTCCCCAGCCCAGCCCAGCCCAGCCCCTGGCTTGTTTACTTTTCATTCCATCCAGGAAGAGCACACACCAACTGCTGCAGCTTCCTGAGCCTGACGAAGGGTTTTTGAACCCAAAAGCTTGCTTAATAACTATTCTCCAACCATTTGGGCTGGTCTAATAAAAGATATCAAATTCACCCAAGGAACCTTGTCAGTTTTCTAAACACACTTAAGTGATCCTTGAGTTTTGGTCAGCATTCTCTAGCACAGTGATTCTCAACCAGGGTGCTGGGGAACCCAGAAGTGCTGCAAGAGCCCTTGAAGAGTGTCATGAAGCATGAGAATATAAACCAGGTGTGAAGAGATAAGCAGATAAATGAAATATAAGGTCTTCCCTATCGGGCTGTTCTCCCACCCCCACTTCCCAGCTCCTCTGCAAGGAAGTAAGCACAGTAAAAAATACATTAGTTTTTGAAATGGGGTTCTGTTCAATTCACAAAAGGTATAGAAGGGTGCCTTGAGTCTAAAAAGGTTGAGACCCACTGCTCTAGCATGTCTAAGATCCATCTCCAGAATACAGCTTCTCCTTAGATCAGTGTCTCTCTGTCTCTTGCATCCAGCTTCCTTCTGCTCTTCATCTATCAAATTCTGGTAAGCTATGCTTTTATATATAACTTCTTGTCTCTCTTGTCTGGTACTGCCCTGAGCAGCTGTGTCAGATGATTCAAGACTCCTCCCAGATGACCTGCTGCTTGGTTAACAGGCTCCTGGTCAAACAAGTTGTCTTCAATGGTAGCCAACCCTTTATCCCAGGGTGCGGTGCTTCCATTTAAATATATGATTCTCAAGGCTTAATCATCTTTCACTTTTGGTCTTTGTCCAAGATGGAAGTAAAACATATCACAAAAGGCAGACCAGACTTGTAATCAAATTGGTCTAGGGTACACATAGGGTGTGTCTACACATGTCACTATGGCAATGTTGTTACTGAACCATGTTGTCATGGCGCAGTAACAGCCTGTATTATGCTGTATGTGTGGCACACAGTTATTTTTAGTAGCTATTTTGCCATAGTGGCGCACTATCCCGGGGAGCGCATCACTAGGGCAAAGTAGCTGCTGGTTAGGTGTAGATGCCTGCAGATGCTATGTTACCATAGAACGTTGCTACAGCGACGCATTATCACGTGTAGATGTACCCATACAGAATATAAAATAAAGAAGCCATAAGTAACCTAGAAAGATGCCCGAATCATCACAGTATGATGGTAAATATTCTAGAGTATGTTTTGTAAAATTATGAGATTTTTATTAATGAGATTCCAATATAGTGCTATTACAGCTTATTTGCAACGTGGGGAAAAATAAGGCTTTTGTTTGCAAGGTTAAGAAATATGAAATAGTGTGTAGTTTGGTTCTATTGGATAATGACAGAGAAGTTTTCATGACAATATTTAATATCTATATTCATTAAAATAAAAAAGGAAAGTTTAAAAAAAGCAGACTGTATTCTTTGGGATTAATGATTGAATAATGTTTCTTCACAGAATTTTCATTACAAAATACTGTAGGCTAAAATTTTAACCCTCTCATATGTGTCAACAAATGGCATTTATAACGTGCTATATCTTTTTCTATCTACCTACCCAGATTTTCTTTAAATCAAAGTATATGTAAATCCCTTGGAATTTCTCTCCACTCTGGCTTCACAGATCTACCCACTGTTCTTGACAATCTCTGTGCTTGCTTTCCTTCTCAGACCTGAAAAAGAAAGCTTTGCATTCAAAAGCTTGTCGAACTTTCTCCCACCTATGTAGTTGGTCCTGTAAAAGATATCACCCAAAAAATCCTCACCTATCCCATAATTCCTGGGCTACCACAGCTACAGTATCACTCTAACTCTACCATACATTTCTTATGTCATATAAATCTTCAAGACTAAATTCTACTTCCTGCAAATGTCACTGAACAATGGACATTGCACTAGGAAAACACTGTGATGCCAGGAGAGATAACAATCAAGGCAATATTTTCCAATGGCAATAGCATTTACATTACTTGTAAGTCTTAAGTCTTTTTTTTTTTTGCAAAACTTGCCACATTCCATAGAAGTTGTGAGTAAAGTTTTTTAGAGCATTAGACTATTATTTAAAAATGTATCCACTACAAATATAGAGCGTTGTATTTATATATCTTGCTGTTGTTCAGCAAATAACTACATAAGACTACTGTGCTTATTTTGTAAAATATATACCTTCCAATGAAAGATAAAGTGAAATTTGCTTAAGGTCAGATCCAGGTCAGTAAATTAGGGTGTTCTTACATGTGACAGGGGTTTAGTCCCCAGGGTTTTATTCTATGCCCCCTAAATTGAAATGGTGAGTTTTTAACTGAAACCCATTGTTTCAATTTTTTCACCACATTATGGACAGGGGCCTAATCCTTTTTTTTCTTTGTTGGAGGTGGAGCCTGCCTGTGACCAGGGGGCAAGCTGCCAGCGAGCTGAGCGGCACCTGAGCTATGAAGGGGCCCAGTCCTTCCCTCTGCAATGATGGCACCCCCCAGGCCTCCCGGGCAGGCTGATAGTGGGCCAGGTGCTGCCTCAGCGTGGAGGCAGCACTCGGCCCAATCCAACTGTTCACCAAGCCTGCCCAGGAAGCAGCACCCAGGGGGCTTTTAGTGGGTGGGTTCAGGGAACAGTTGGATTGGGCCAAGTGCTGCTTCTAAGCTGGAACAGCACTCAGCTTACTAGCAGGCCACTCAGGCAGCCTCGGGGTGCTGCTGCCATGGAGGGAAGGACCGGCACCCCCCACAGCTCAGGAACTGCTCGGCCCACTGGCAGCTCACCCTGCCAGCTGTGGGAGACCCGGGCAGGCTCAGCCAAAAAAATCAAAAAAGCATTGGACACCTTTCCACTTCTGCCTTCAGCAGGTGCCTACTGAAAGCAGAAGGCAGCAAGGGGCCCACCCTTTTTTTCTGTGGAGCCTGCCTGCCTCTCCTACGTCCAGGGGGCAAGCCAACAGCTTCAACACATCGTTGCAAACTAAACTACATCCAAATGTAGTTTAGTTTGCAATGATGTAAAATCATCTAAACCCCACCCAAACTGGTGTATGTGTAATGTATGACACCATTAAGCCACAAATGACATTTTTGTCATGTGTACATGGTGACAACTGTTATGTGTACAAGTGCCCTTAGATACCAAAATAGGAGTTAGGTGTCTTAAGTTCTTCCTAAGTTGCAAAAAATGAACTATAAATTCTCACTACAGTGGTGACAAAACTCATTTGGTGCTCATGCTTTGGACTGCCAGATCCATAGGTGCCTAAACTTTAGCTTCCTCACAGGCATGGAATGGCCAGTCTGGACAGCTAGATGCTTAGCTCCTGATTCAGCTTCATTTGCAGTCCAGGTACAAGGCAGTTTGGCATCTAAATTCCACCCATGATGGGTCTATGTGGTAGGTCCATTCAGAGTATGCTAACATATACCAACAGCAATGAGTTCAGTGCAGTGTTAGGCAGCTATAATCACTTTCAATCAAAAACACATGAGAAAAAAGTAGTAATGGTGATACTACCTCCTTGTTGCATGTGTTTAGTGGTAAAGTGGGATCCCAGTAGACAATCTGGGTAAGGCACCTGGCACCAGGAATTTCCTGGTTCCACATTTCCTGGCCACTGTATTCCCAGGAAGACTTAATGTGTGACAGAGGCCTTACTGGACAAAACGTATGACAAAATTAAGCCCCAGACCCTTGCATGGATGTACCAAGACAGTTAGTTCTTTACTACAAGTTGTTCTTTATATAAACTCTTATAAACAAGGTGTTTTCACATCACAAGCCTCATCAAGATACAACCAGAAGCTTACTTGCTGCTTCACGCACACTACTTATTCAATAGCTAAGGCTGAGAGAGACTTACAGGTACAAGCCAGGGATTAAAGTTCTTGCCCAGAAGCTGAGAGACCTGGACTGTAGAACCTAGTCAACCTGAGGGGATACAAAGCCACATCTCTTGCTTCTGACTCCCTGACTAACCCCGTGCCCTTCCTTCTATCCGACTAGCATGGCTACCTACCTCTCTCACTTCTCCTGAGAGAGCCTTAATCACAAAACTATAGAAAAGTGTTGGAAGAGGCAATGTTCACCTCTGCTATTGAAGCTGGACCACTTTGCAGCCAAGAAGGCAAAATTCAAAAGGAGGGCAAGCAAGAAGGAACCAGACTTTGTAGCCTAGTGGTTAGGATAGTCATTTGGGAAAAGGAAGTCCTGGGTTCCAGTTAATGCTATCAAGCTAATGTTGTCAAGATGACTTTTGGTTTTTATCCAGGGGTAATCTAATGCAGAGACTAGCAACTTTACAGCTGTGGGCCAAAACAACCCAGCTGTAGACCGTGAGGTTTCCACCACATGTCAGTGGTGGTGGGGCAGAGGACTTTTCCTGCGCCCATATTGGAGCCAGCACCTGGGAGCTGCACCCATGCCACCACCACTTCTTTTTGCCTCCTGTAACAGGATGGTACTCTAGGGGAGCCATGATCCCCCCAGTGGCTGTCTTAATCCTGCCTGGCTGGAGTGCCTTGGTGTTAAAGGTAATGAGGAGAGGCTGCCCTCAGAGGCTGATGAGCCACATGTGCCTTCTCTCTCTCTCTACTCAGTTCTTCTCTTGAGCCTGACTTGGCCTGTCTGACTTGGGGGGCTCAGACCCCAGCACACAAAGTCCCTCTCTTTCTTGGCGTGGGGCTCCTTGGGCCCTAATTGCCTTAAGGGATGCATTTGTGACCTCCTTCCACTCCTACAGCCACACCCATGCCTTGAGGATGTTACTCTGTGTACAGTTTGGTCTTCCAATAGAGGCCCTTAGCTCTCTTGGCTTTAGCCCTCCTTTTTTCTGGTTGCAGGCTTCCAGCCCTGGCCCACTGATTTGGGCCTGGCTCTCAGCCTCAGTCCTCTCCATCTCTCAGGTCTCTGGGCCCCTCAGCTCTGTCTTGCACCTTGTCTCAGCCCTCTGGCCTCCCTGACCCAGAGCAAGGCTAGCCTAGCACCCCTTTCCCCTGCCCCAGCATCCTTGACCCAGAGCAAGGTGGATCTCCCTGTATACCAGCCTTTGGACTTTCATCTGGGTGCAGCTTTCTGAGCCACCTAGCTCTGCAGGGTTGTTACTGTTGCCTGCCTCTAAAGTGTTTGAGCTTCTGCCCTACACAGTCCACTAGGCCCCAGATCCTAGAAGGGCTCCATGCTGGTTGCCTCTGTGGCACCCCTGTGACTTCCTTTTCATCCCTTACAGTCAATAAGGGACCTAATAAACACCCAATAAACACCCAATCCTCCAGTGTTACTTTATGCTACCTATAGGTAGATACCATCTGGGTCTCCACAAGTCCCCAGCCACCTCCTACCCTTTGGCTGCTGGGTCTATAGCAGCTCCTGAGGTAGCTAGTTGGTTGGGTTCCTCTCTGTTATCTCTCCAGCGAGCATGGGGTGGGGCAGTTAGCTGCAGGTGGGCTGAGCAGTCCCTGAGCTGCGGGGGTCCCTGATCCTTCACAACAGCAGTGCCCCCCAAGGCTGCCTGGGTGGCCTGCTAGTGGGCCAGGTGCTGCCGCAGCTCAGAAGCAGCACCTAGTCCAATCCACTTGTTCCCTGAACCCACCCACTGGAAGCCCACTGGGCACTGCTCCCAGGGCAGGCTCGGGGAACAGTTGGATTGGGTCATGTGCTGCCTCCAAGCTGCTCACAGTGGGAACCAGGACCAGACTGATCCCTCTGGCTCAGAAGTCAGGCTTTTAATGATCTGGAGCTCTGTCTCCTTTAGTCACATGGCCCAGCTCTCAGGCTGCTCTCAGGTGTTGTAGTTTAAACCCTGAGCCTCAGCCATTGCCTTCTCCCCATTTCCCTTTAACCCTTCATGGGTTTCCCTGTCTGCACATAGCTCTGCAGCTAGCCCCTGGCCAGCCACCTACTTAATTGCAGCCCTTTGGTGCTGGCTCCCTACCTGTCAAGTTGCATGGGTTAGGGGTCCCTGCTACATACCCCTCCTTGCAGCTTCCATCTGTTGCGGAGCTGCGCTGGGGCTAGGCAACTGGAAGCTGCATTCATGATGTTACTGCTTTTTCCTGCTCCCCTCTCCCATCTCCTTGATGCAGCTTGGGCACAGCTGAAAGCTATCCATCCCCAGCACAGCTCCCTACTAGCTGGAAACTGTTGTTTGTTTGTGTTTATTATTGAAACATAAAATCTCACAACTTTCTACTTTATACACACCCTACACTCAGTTTTCGCTGAATGTTCAGCTCTACATACAACACAAACCCAAATTTTACAAATCTCAATTACAAACAAAACACAGATACACAAACATATATGCATCATACACTTCTTGTTCATACTGTACAGTGTGCTATGTTATGGTAGACCACCTTGGTGAGTTACAACTGGGTGCATTACCCTTAGTTTCTGCTACCCTTAGATATCTATAATTCTATATCACTTCCTTATCTCATCTTCACCCTTAGACCCATTTACTCCACCCCACTTGGATCAAACAATGCTTTCCAGTTCATCTGTGCCCATATACTCAACTCCTCACTTTTGTAGAAGTGCAGTTTTGAGTAGGCTAGTTGTAGGCATTCCCTTACCGTGAAATGTAATCCTTTCCTCACTAAGAGGCAATGGACCTTCCAGATCATTAATTTGATGCATAATGAAACCACTCAAATTTCCCATTCCCTCTCCTCTTTCC
>NW_005842054.1:78489-100058 GCF_000455745.1 Alligator sinensis
GTCAAAACTAATACGTTGCCTCCATCCCCCATTTGAAGAAACACTGTACTCTTCCCCATACCCTTTGAGAGAAAGGGCATTCCCATAAGATATGGTATATCATTTCTTCTTTTACACAACACTCCCTTGGGCATTCTGCAGATCGTGCCAGACCCCACACAAATCTTTGTGTCTCTCTGACTGGTAAGATCTTCCTGACTATTCATCAGGCAAAGTCCTTGTGTTCTCTTGTCCGACGTTTTCCTATTAGCTTCTTTCAGACCCGCTCTACTTGTCCCTCGGGCAGTTCACTTATATCTGTTACCACATCCCTCTCCCTGATCTCTTTCAGAACTCTTTTTGCATCACCCACTTCCTCCACCCCCAACTCCTCCAAGCTGTGGCATTTAACCCCAACTGTTGCAGATATATCCCTGCCCAGTATCGACAAAAGCTGACTGTATTCCCAGTTCCTGCCTTCACTTCTTTCACCACTAGCTTCCAAAAGCGTGCATACATGAAAGCTTCTGCTTCAGGTACGCCCCACCCTCCCCGTTCTTCTTTCTTATATATCTCCCATCTTGCTACTTGTTCCGTTCCCCCCCACCCCTGAAAAATAGGCATCGCTCCCTGTGTACTTTCTTTGCCTGTTGCCACGTTGGTGGGTACACCATGGCCACAAATAGCACCATTGGCAGCATCACTTGTTTTAGTAGGCTGACTTTCCCTCGGAAAGAAAGCCCCTGTGTCCCCCATATCCCTCGAACCTGTCTCACCTGTCCTAATAGAGCCTCCCAAGCCACCTCCCCTTTCCCTTCCATGTCCATAGGCCCCCCCAAGCACTTTCACCACCTCTCACTCCACTTGCAGTCTGTGGGTCCTTAAGTCCTTTATTCACTTATGTCCCAGCCACTCCACCATAACTGTCAACATGTGCCAAAACCCACTACAGGGACCCCTCATTTCACACCACAAATGTCACATCATGCATCTAAAGAAAACACTTCACCTCTCCCCTTCCTCCCCAAACCATCACCCGCTTTATCCTGTTATCCTTTCTGATTTGCTGAGCCAAAGATTTGATCCCACACATAAATAGTCCAGGCAACAGAAGGCACCCTTGCCGTACCCTTGTCTTTATCTCAAATTCCACTTCCAAGAATCCTCTCACTAGTACCCTACTCTTAGCCCTCCTATACAGTGCTTTTATCCACCTGACAAATGGCTCTGGAAACCGCATTTTCCTTAATACCTCAAACAGAAATCCATGCTATAGACTATCATATGCTTTTTCCAAGTCCACGCTACCCACCACCACCTTCTGCCCTCTATCCCCCACATACTGCAACATATCCCATAAGACCCACTGTGTTTCTGTAATTCTCCTCCCTGCCACTGTGCATGTCTAATCCCCCAATGACCTATGCTAATACCTGGCCCATTCTTTGTGCCAAAATGATGGCCCACAACTTGTAGTCCACATTTAATAATGTGATGGGTCTCCAGTTTTTTACTCATTCCCTCCCCGCTTTCTTATCTAACACCCACCCCCCCTGCTGCAAGTTCTTCCCCCACTTCCCCTTTCCCCATAAATTCCTTATACACCTCCACCAAATCTTTTCCCACTAACCCAGCTAGAAATTGTTCCAACACCAAAAGTCAGGGAGCTGAAGGGGAAGAGATGTGGAGAGAGCAGCAGTGGCACGGGTAAAGCTTCCAGCTCCTGGCTGCCCAGCACTGGTGAGGGTGTGGGCATAGGCAAAGCTCTCCAGCTCTATGGGCTGGATCCAGTGGCTCCATGGGCTGCTTCTGGGCCATAGACCATAGGTTGCCAACCCTGGCCTAGTGTAAAATGTATTACATATCCAAGGAGAACTGACCAGACAGAGAATCTATTAGGGCAGGGGTGGGCAATTATTTAGGCTGGAGTGCTGCTTAATGAGTTTTGGTGAGCTGTTGAGGGCCCTGCCCCTTGACAGATGCCCTGCTACCTGGTTGTCATTTTGGTACCGGAAGTCCCTCCCTTGGCCTCTGATTTTTGCCGCCAGAAGTCCCTCCCCTTGCTCCTGGAAGTACTCCTTTTGGGAGGCAGACTTGCCATTTTGGAACCAGAAAAAAACAAATCATATACTAAAAGTCAGACATCTACTATAACACATTTTAATTTTATTTCAAAAAATATTTTTGTCTTGATTAATTTGTGTTTGTGAAGTGTATATAGAGATGATTGTATAATAGTTCAAAAATAAAATCTCAGTTTTGTATATTGTGTGGGGGGAAGTGTGTTGAGTGTGGTTGGGGGTCTGTGTATGGTGAGGTGTGGGGGGTTTGTGAGCGGATGTGGCTCTGTGTGGGGTGGTGTAGGGTATGTTGCGGGGTGTGGGTATATGGGGAGGGGTTGTGGGGGCAGGGTGTGGGTGTGTGGGGTTTTATGGGGTGTGAGGGAGGATGGCACAAAGCTCCCACACACTCCCCCTCCATGGCATACAACCCTAGCTGCCGGCAGCAGTAGTAGCATGAGGCAGGAGCCCTCATAGTGTTCATGGCCCATATAGGCACTGCCACCTGGTGGCATGTGGCTCCAGTCAGTTCCAGAAGCTGCACATGATGGCAAGGAATGGAGCCAGGCTGGCCCACCTCTATTGCATGGGGCTCACATGCAGCTCCCAGCACTTGCGCACCACTGGGGGGGAAGTTCCACATGATGAAGCCAGCTGCCTTTTCTGCTCCCTGCTGCCATATGCAGATCCTGGGACTCCATCAGAAGTGGTGGGGAGCCCCTCCCTCTTCCAGATGGAGGCCTGGGACCTTCACACGGCAGCAGGGAGCAGGGAAGGCAGCTGGCTTCATTGTGTGGGGTGTTCTCTTGGTGGCATGCAAGTGCTGGGAGTTGCACATGACCTGTGGGGAGCCCTATGTGATAGAGGTGGATTAGCCTGGCTCCGCTCCTTGCCACTATGTGCAGCGCCCAGAACTGGCTGGAGCTGCACGTCACCAGGTGGCAGAGCCTGCACAGGCCATGACCACCCCAAAGGCCCTTGCCTACTGCTGTTGCTGGGGGCTTTGTACCATGGGGGAGAGTGTGGGAGGGGTCCCCACATTACCCCTCACACCCTACAAACCCCAGACACCCACACCCTGCCCACCTGAGTTCTGTGCTTCTGCCACCCACTGGGTATGGGCCCCGGGCTCCATGCTCCCCCCAGCCCCAGCCCCACACTCTGAATTCCTGCCTAGCTGCAGTTCCCGCCTGTCCCCCCCACTGCTGCTGCTTCTCTACCTGGTGCCTGGAGTGAGCGCTGCATCAGGGACAGGAGGAGAAGCTGCTGGAGACTGGGGAAACCAAGCAGGTCTCCCAGTGGCTGCAGCAGTGGCAGCAGCAGCTCTGCTCAGAAGCTGTGCATGCTGGCCAGACTGGGGTCCTCCCACACACGACCGTGGGAGTGAGACATGTGAGCTGGGCAGGGTACAATTGGTGAGTGTCAACAGGCCAGATGAAATTGCCTGGCAGGCTGGATCTAGCCTGCAGGACATATTTTGCCCATCCCTGTATTAGCAGGGTGCACACAGACAGGGTGCATTTTCTGACATATAACACCCTCCCCCCCCAAATTACATTCATATTGTTTACTGGAAGGCAGAATGTAGGGAAAAAATATTTTATTTACAGTCATTGCTGGTTGTATGACATAAAATAAGTCCTTCTGGGAATATAGAGTGTCCAGGAAGTCTGCAACCAGGACATTCCTACTGCTAGCTGCTTTACCCAGACTGTTTCCTGGGATGCCACACTTCCTAGACACTCTAGGTTCCCAAGAATACTTACTGTGTGTCATACAAGGTTAGGCCCAAGACCCTTGCAAGGGCAGTAGAAAGATGGTTCTTTACTATAACTAGTTCTTCATAAACAAAGTGTTGTTTTTCACATCACAAGTCTCATCAAGATACTACCAGCAGCTCACTTGCTGCTTCCAGTACGAGCTACTGTGTTTAGCCAATAGCTAAGGCTGTGAGAGGGTTAACATGGGACTCAGCCATCATGCCAGCTGCTTAGCATGCACAGTATCTCCAGGCTTGCTTCTTTTCCAATGAAGAAAACAGCTTCCTCCACTTAAAATGGTGCACTCAAATTTTGACGGAAACAGTGTCTGTTGTGAGTTGTTTGTATAAGGTAAGAAAATCTGGGTATTTAACATTTTTTCTGTTTTAATTAAATCTTTAAAAGAAAAAATCATATAATAGAAAAAAAAGACAGGAGGATGTAGTCAGGTGTCAGGGCTCCATGCAACCTTGGACATTACACCACTAACCTTCTTACTCCTCATTGAATGCCAAGCACAGGATGCAAACACCACTGTAACAGGGAACCAGCAGCTTCTGTTACTAAAGAGGGAGAAATACAGCCAACTAGCCTGTTGTGTAAGCAAACAAGCAGCTGAGATAAGGGCTGTGGAGCCCATCATGGACCTAAGGGCAGAGATAGAAGTGACAATTTTCACCGAATCTGGCCACAGAAAACAGTTTATGGCCATGACCAAACAGAAGTGCACAGCTGAAACCACTTAAAAAATGGCTGATCAAGCAAAAATATGAACCCTGATTGCATAAAGGTTCAGATGAAGATGTTTCAAAACACAGCATCTTCTCTAACTTGTGTCTGAGCTGCCTGCCAGCCTGTCTCTATTTTCAGAATGAGAGGGGGGAAAGGGAGTGGAGGGTGTTTGGTCTAGGGTTTTTTCAGCCCCTGCTGGAGAGTGGGGTGGGTGTATTAGAGTTCCCCTGAGCTGGGGAGCTTCAATTCACCAACCCCACCCTCTAGTGCTGGCTGGGGAACCACAAGACTGAGCTCCCTCTGCTTTCCTTCCCCCTTCCTATTCTGAAACAGGGACATGCTGTGAGGGAGAAATGGCCATTGCTAGGGGAAACCAGCTGCAGGCTTGCAGCCAGCAGCTAGGTTCCCCTCTCCCCTGGAACTGACAGTTTACTCCTGTTTGATTCTCAGGGATTGTTCTAACTCTGAATGCTTCCTGCAAAGTGTTATCAGTTACAGTGAGGAGCTGCACTTCTGTCTGCACCCTCTGGGACAGCAGGGAGGACCTAGTGGCTCATTAGCCCTAAGGGCACATACTTGTATGAACCTGTGATTCACCTTACTTGGATAAGGTGGAAGCCTGGGCATAGATGAGGGGAACGCCTGGAGGCAGTGTTGCTCTTGCTGGGAGCCCAGGTCTCTAGAGAAAGGTCAGCCACTCAAGAAGCCTTGCAGGAGCTGGAACACTTTGAGCAGAGTGTTGAGAACTCAGGAGGGGGATGGCTCTGGTGTTTACCCAGAGTGAGGGAAAGTTTTTGTTTAAAGCAATAGCTTGTTTTTTTCTGTTCCTAATGTTTCTTCACCCAGGACAGGGGAGGTATGGTTTAAATCAGCAGCTGGTTTTTACATTCTAATTTTAACTGGTGGACCAGGAGCAGCTACAAGGGATGAAGAGGAGACCACTGGGGTGCCCTGAGGGGCACACCAAGCTTTGAGGGCTGCCAGGGGCAGGGGACATGAGTTACAAGATTCCTCAAAAGGGCACAGGAGGTTTTGAGCCTTGCCAAGTTTGGACACAAGGCAGGTTGGCTGAATCCTAGAGGATAAGGCCTTGAGCCAGGCAGGACCATATAGAGGCAGCCTAAGGCTGAGAGGGCCAGAGACCGAGAAGGGCAAGACTGTGAGACAGGAGTCTGAGAAGGGCAAAAGTGTGAGACAGAAGCCCGAGGTCCAGAACAGAAGCCTAGGGCTGGGGAGCTGAGGTCCCCAGACTATGTGCCTTGGGCAAGGGGCCCAGCTGGATAAAAGGAGCCAATGCCAAGAGGCTTGAAGCTCCCACAAAGGCTTTGAGATGTGAAGGGCCACACATTGGATTGGGATGAAATTGCTCTGTAGAGATGATAACCCATAACATCTGTGAGACATAGGTGTGGCAATAAGGGCATTCAGAGGCTATGAACACAGTCCTTAAGGAACCATTAAAGCCATTAGAGCAGAGGCACCATTAGAGCCAAATAGGGGTCTGACAGATTGGACAGAGAGTAACTTGGCCATGGACTGGTTTCCCCCTGGGCCTAGGGCAGCCTCCCAACTTTTTTTAAAAAACAACGTCAAGGTGTGACAGGTGAGTAGGAGGGAAGGGCCCACAGGACTAGAAGAGACAGGATTTGTGTGATCACAAGGGGGCACTACAGCACAGCTCAACGCTAGCCCCACTACAGCCATGTTGTGTAAGTTTTTTCCAGTGGTGGCATCTGGCTCCGTTTTAGACTCGGTAGTTCTTTCAAGCTCTGGAGATGCCTCAGGCCTGCAGATGAACTAGCTGAACAATTATACTGCTGATGAACTGTCTAGACTGCTTAATAGATTTTGATACCACCTTTTTCATATATTTTTCTAATATGGGAACTTATGGTATTTATAGAATATGTGAAGTAGGGTGTTCTGTATGTATGTCACAGATTGGTTTGTTACCCTGTCAATAATAAATTTACAAGTCAGTCTCTTTTTAGAGAAACCCTACACTCTTTTCCTAATTCTGCTTACATATATAACAATGGACCTCTACAAATTAATTTAACATAACTATAACATTTCCTATCTGATAATGTCTAAATTCATTAAAAAAATTACTTATGTATGGTCAAGTTTCACATTCATTTGTGTTCGAGTGAGAAAATCTATACAACTAAATTTAAAATTACTTTTACGTTAGGATATACTATATGCAAGGACTGAATTTTATTTATAAGTGAATAAAGTACCAAGAATCTGAGCTATGAAATTAGGTCTGCACTTTTGCTAAGACTCCAAATATCCCAAGCTGTTTTAGAGAAAATGCTCCAAAGCGACTTGTTCTATCATATAAAATGTCATTAGAATGATCAATTCACTATTTCTAAGTCTTCATTATTATCAAATAGGTAAATAAATATCTTCCTTAGCCATACAGCATTTAATGAGATTTTGGTAATGTAGATTAATGGGTAGCTTCTATGTTCAAGAGGTAGGGGCATCACCTTTCCTTACCAATTAAAAACAATTAAACATGCTGCCTTTTAATCTTACAGCAAACCTTTCAGCACAGAATTCTTTTTTGTTTTACATTTCAGCATATATGCAGCTAATTTTTTCCGAAGACTTTTAATTTTTCCTGAGCATATCTACACTTGATATTATCATACTGTTTAAGAACTGTCTAGTAATTCTTTGTCTTCATAACACTCTCAAATTAATATTTGCATAAAAACCTTCAGATCATTTCATTATTTTGTTTAATGGGATTTCCCTTTTAAGATTACAGCCTTTTCTAATAAATTGTAAATTATGCAAACAAAGTACGCCTACTTAAGTTTGGCAATTTTTCTTTGCCAAATAACAATTGTTTTACTGTTCATTTGTTCAAAAAATTACCTTTTAAATTAGTGAACTAAAATGTAAAAGTGCATGTTTCTGTTCTCTTATTTGTAACCCATAATTTTCCTAAGGCCAATTTAAGGTATATTGTCTTTTAAAATGACATTAAATTAGACCTCAGTCATCTGCTTGCTGTCACTTTCTATTATTTTGTACTTGTTCATCAATCCTTGGGGGAAATCAAAGCCTGTGTGGCTCCCATCTGAATCTGCATAATTCTCAGTGATGGCTCGGTTAGGAGGTGCCTCCCAATGATATTTAAATTTCTCCTATAACTAGAACCATTAACCCTTTGATGACATGGTCATTGCAATACACCTTGTTAATTTTACCGTTAATTTGCATAGACAAATAATTATAATTTTGTTTAAATCTTTCTATATAACACATTGATATTTACTAAAATGCTATACATGCATTTTTATACCAGTAGTAATACAAAATGTATTATTAGTATATGTATTTTGTACTACACTCTCATAAAATCATTTGCTACAATACAGTTTTAGGATATTATTTACTGGCTGTTCTAGTATATCTGTTATAATTGCCCTTTTTCACAATATCAAGCTGTTTGGGTCCTAGGAATGAACTTCTAATTATAATTGAGAATTTCTTGTAAACGTACATGGACAGTGGAAAATTACTAAATTAAATGGCGGCCACCTGAAGACTGCCTAAAGATCCTACACATTTTAATTTTAGGTCCCAATACTGGATTTTCATTGGGCTCCTCTGTTGGCACAAACCAGCCCTAAATCCATACTGTGGCGAGATCCTCAAGGTGCGTA
Organism: Alligator sinensis; assembly: GCF_000455745.1. Lineage (NCBI taxonomy): Eukaryota > Metazoa > Chordata > Crocodylia > Alligatoridae > Alligator > Alligator sinensis. Next base: position 86,707 of record NW_005842054.1, read on the forward strand.
GAGTCAGCATAGTTGCTGTTGTATCACATCTGGCTGCTGGAGGGGGAGCCACGATGAAAGAAAAAAGATATGACCAGTTCTTCTGTGTCAAGCTCCTTTGTGGATGTGTAATAACCCTTTGGTAGCCAGAATAATTGGGAGCAGTCATCATGCTGCTCTAAGTTACCCAGGGGGATAGCCTTCAGTAGAGCTGACCCAGAATTAGGACAAGGCCATTACATCTTCCCTGTTCCCACCTCCCTTTTAAGTAGTACTGAAAAACTTCTCAGACACAGCTAAGAAATTGGGTCTTTATGTTCATTTGTCTTTCCCATTAATGACATCAGCCTAGAATTCCTATTATTCACCCTGTGAACATGAACGGCTAGATTCTCTTATGTATCCAGTTTATATAGAGAAAGAGGGAGAGAATGGTATTGGCAGGAAGAAGTTTATATGTATGATTTCTGCTTAGCCCCAGGCCTGTGAGCTACTTCAAACTAGGCCAACTGGCAGTGGTCCCTAAGGGACCACTGCAATTTGGAGTGCTGAGTCTACTTGTATTCCATGTATTCTTTTCCCCAGTCACAGCACAGTAGGCTTCAGGAAGGGCTCCTCCATGCTAAGGAATCCACATAAAGGAAATTGTAGTGAATCTCTTCTTCTTTGGGCTAGGGTGGAGATTCATAGATTCATAGATAGATAGGGTCGGAAGGGACCTCAATAGATCATCGAGTCCACCCCCCTGCATAGGCAGAAAAGAGTGCTGGGTTTAGATGACCCCAGCTAGATGCCTATCTAACCTCCTCTTGAAGACCCCCAAGGTAGGGGAGAGCACCACCTCCCTTGGGAGCCCATTCCAGACTTTGGCCACTCTAACTGTGAAGAAGTTCTTCCTAATGTCTAGTCTAAATCTGCTCTCTGCTAGCTTATGGTCATTATTTTTTGTAACCCCCAGGGGCACCTTGGTGAGTAAAGCCTCACCAATTCCCTTCTGTGCCCCCATGATGAACTTATAGGCAGCCACAAGGTTGCCTCTCAACCTTCTCTTGCAGAGGCTGAAGAGGTCCAGATGCCCTAGTCTCTCCTCATAGGGCTTGGCCTACAAGCCCTTAACCATACGAGTGGCCCTTCTCTGGACCCTCTCCAGGTTATCCACATCCCTCTTGAAGTGCGGCGCCCAGAATTGCACGCAGTACTCCAACTGCGGTCTGACCAATGCCCGATAGAGGGGAAGTATCACCTCCTTGGACCTATTCGTCATGCATCTGCTGATGCGCGATAAAGTGCCATTAGCTTTTCTGATGGCTTCGTCACACTGCCGACTCATGTTCATCTTGGAGTCCACTAGGACTCCAAGATCCCTTTCCGCTTCTGTGCCACCAAGCAGGTCATTTCCTAGGCAGTAGGTATGCTGGACATTTTTCCTCCCTAGGTGCAGCACTTTGCATTTTTCCTTGTTGAATTGCATTCTGTTGTTTTCTGCCTATATGTCCAACCTGTCCAGATCTGCTTGTAGTTGTTCCCTGCCCTCCGGTGTGTCCACTTCTCCCCACAGTTTTGTGTCATCCGCATACTTGGACAGAGTACACTTCACTCCCTTGTCCAAGTTGCTGATGAAGACACTGAAGAGTATTGGTCCAAGGACCGAGCCCTGCGGGACCCCACTGCCTGCACCCTTCCAGGTCGATACCGACCCATCCACTACGACTCTCTGGGTATGACCCTGTAGCCAATTTGCCACCCACCGGACTGTGTAGTCATCCAAGTCACAGCCTCTTACCTTGTTCACCAGTATGGTGTGGGATACCATATCGAAGGCCTTCCTGAAGTCTAAATAAACGACGTCAACCCTTACTCCTGCGTCCAGGTGTTTTGTAACCTGGTCATAAAAAAAGACTAGATTAGTCAGGCATGATCTACTTGCTACGAACCCGTGCTGGTTTCCCCTCAGCATAATTTTTCCTGCCGGGCTCTCGCAAATGTGAGCCTTGATAATTTTTTCAAAGACTTTGCCAAGGATGGAGGTGAGACTGACTGGCCTATAGTTGCCTGGATGGATCAGAAAGCGATATTGTATCAGGTTATGATTGGCTTTTTTGTTCATAATCCACTTAACTGATTCACGCAAAGGGTAGACATGAACACAGTTTCTTCCCTGAAGAAAACACAAGAGTATTTATTTATTTTGTTCCTTGGCTTCCCCATGATTCTAAAATGGACAGTTAGTAGACAGAATCACTCATAGTATTCAGGAGTGCCTTTCATATCCTGTGGACACAATGTACCCAAATATAATTAAGGTCACCGGTGCTTGGCCTTTTTGCCCTGCAGGCCAAAGGATTGGCATGGGTTCAGTCTGTGGATTGGATTGAGCCTCACACACTAGGATTGGGGCTTGGGGCCTGGCACTGCCCCCTCTGCCCTGTGCACCAGGTTTGGGCTCTGGGGACCTGGAGCTGCCCTTTCCTGCTTCCACATGCTAGGATTGGGCCCTGGAACCACCCCTTCCTGCCCCTGAATACTAGGATTGAGTCTGAGGGCTTGGTGCCACTCCCGCCCTACTCCCCACACTGGGATTGGTCCATGGGGCCCAGTGCTTCCCTCACATGCTGGGATTGGGCTCTGAGGGCCTGGTACATTAGTATCAGGCACCAGATCCAGTGCACAGGGCCCAGGGCTCCCCCTGGGCCTGGAAATTTAGCAGCATGGAAGCAGTGGCAGTGTTCCCCTGCCACCAAATTTTCAGACTTGTGTGGAGCCCCATGGGCTGGATGACATGGTGCCATAGGCTGTATCTGGCCCATGGGGTAGGGATTGAGCACCCCTCATTTAGGTTATTATAACTAAGGGAATATAATGCCGCAAATGCCTTATCAACTAAGGAGACCTCAGTGTGTCTCAGACCCATCCATGGGTACCCCCAGAGTCCCAAGTTTCTCTCCACTGTCATGCTGCTTGTCCCAAGGAACAGACCAAGGTTTTCCCTAGGATAACTCCTTATTCCTGAAAGCCTCAGCTCCCCTGCCTTTATACCAGATCTCACACTGCAGTAGAGGGATCTCTGCCAGCTTTAGGTGGATTCCATTTGGGTTGTAAAATAAATTTTAGGTCCTCCTTATCATAGAATGGGTAGGCTGGAATATCACCCAGAATTCACTCTTTTCCCCCAGATAATCCGTAAAGAAAAAAACAACAATAGGATTTGTTATATAGAAGACAAGGAATCGTACAAGAAAAATTGACTATAAGTTTGAATACAAAGTAAAGTTTCTTACCCTCTCATCTGGCTACTACCTAGCCCCTTGAGTATCCTGCCAGATCAGACTTCCTTCTGATTTTTCCAGTCTGGACTGATGGGGATCTAGACTCCCCAAAGCCTGGGATCCAAACCCCCCTTCTATCTCACAACTAGCCTTTAAGATATCTCCAAGCCATCCCCTTCCATCATCATTGTCTTAATTGCTCATGGGTCTCAGAATTCTCTAGAAATTTCTTTCCCTGGGACACCCACATTCCTCTGGTTAATGGACTATTTCTCTCAGATGCCTTTGCTCTGGAGGAATTGATTTCCCCATTACAGGCAGAGAATGCCTTGGGTACTCAACCCAATAATGTCTCCTTATGCCTGTGCCTGGGAGTGGCAATTATTCTTGTTCTAGTGACAAAATGGCAAGAGATGATAGCAATATCACTCCCTTTCCCTTAAGTATGCAACTCACTGTTCCTTTGCTAAATCATGTCCAAAATCATAAAGATTTACACAGGCAGCATAACATAACAGCAACATAAGTGGATATAGCATACCCTAGGCAGACAAGCTTCTTTGGGTATAAGCTAATATTTTTTATTAGGCCAACTTAAACAGTTGGAAAAATTCTTCTTAGCAAGCTTTCAGGTTTAAAAACCTTTTGTTAGGCTGGGGAAGCATCTGTAATTGGTTTGTGCTCTTCCTGGATTGAATGAATGGTAAAGAAGCCAGAGGCTGGTATGCATGCAAGAAAGCCAGTCAGTGAAGATGTAAGTTGAGGAGTCAGTGGGTGAGAGACAGGTGTGGGGGTGGGGTGGGGTAGGGTGGGGTGGGGTGGAGAAGGGGAATGAATGTAGCTCGTAAATAGTGGAGAGGTACCTGGGGAATCAGATGTTAGGCAATTTATAATGTGTCATAAATCCAATGTCTATATTTAGTCCATGATTTTTTATATCCAAGAGACTGATGAAGTGAAGTTCATAGGCTCATCTGTGAAAAGTGTTTTGTAAATTCCCTTTGAAAATTAGAAATGAGAGCTTGGAGAGAGAGTGGTTGTCTTGTGAGAAATGTGCCCCCACAGGTAATTAGATATTCTTGTCTTTCTGGTGTGTCTTCATTCTAGTGCGCAGTTGTTGTTTGATCTCTCCTACGTATTTTCCATCAGAGCATTTGGTGCATTGGATAAGATATATTACATTTCTGGAGGTATAGCTGTAAGATCCAGGAATGCTGATGGTTCTGTTGTGGTGTGTAGTAATTGTGGGGGTGGTGGAGATATGTTGGCAGGTTTACATTTCTTGTCATGGCATGGTCTGGATCCATTTGGTGTGTTCTGGGCCATAGGAAGTTTGCTTCTGGTAATGTGTTTAGTGAGATTCAGTGCTCATTTGAAGGCTAGGATGGGTGGTTCTGGGAAGATCTCTTTAAAAATTGGGTTCATAAAGAGAAGAACCCAAAAAGAACTCCCCCCCCACACTTGCCTCGCATCCACTGACTGGCTTTTTTGCAAAGAAAAGAACAATCTTTGTGCACCTCTTATTTATACTTTCTCTGCTGAGCTGCTCGCCTAATTCTCTCCCCATAGATTTATACTGATTCATTATGAAATTTTCTGTTTTGTTTTCAATCCCCTTCTTAATAATTCCTAGCATTCTGTTTGCCTTTCTGACTGTTGCTGAATACTATACTGATGTTACAGTAGAGCCTGTAATCGTGAACATGCATCTTGCATTATTCTTCCCCACATACATCACTTTGCACTTATCAACATTGAACTTCTGCCATTTTGTTGTCCATTGACTCAATTTTATGAGATCCTTCTGTAGTAGTTCACAGTCAGCCTGGATTTTTTACCAACTTGAATAATATTGTTATCCACAAACATAGCCACTTCACTATTCATCATGCTTTTCAGATCATTTATGACTATACTAAACAACACAAGCCTCAGGACAGTCCCTTAGGCAGGATTCCATTGCATATTACCCTCCATTCTAAGACTTGCACATTTATACCTTCTCTGTTCCCTCACCTGTATCTAGTTACTGATCCATGAATAAACCTTGCTTTTCTGGATGGGGGCCACATATATTGTTATTGGCAGAAAAATTATTTCTACAGCAACAAATTAAGAAATAACGATGTATTATAATGCAAGAAACCGCTGACTTGAGGTGGTTGTAAGAAGCAGAAGCTGAGTCCAGAGCAGAGAGGAAATGATACTTTTCCAGCAAGTTTTGTGAGCAAGGAGAGCACAGTTAGCCATAAAGAGTGGAGTAAATAATTCTCTTTACCTCATACAGACACTCTTGGTTGTTTTTATGCAACTTGAGTGAGTATTACTAATATGTGATGAGCCACCATCTATACTTTCAGAACCTCAAAGCTAGACTACTGCAATGTTCTCTATATGGGGCTGCCCTTGAGGACAATCCACAAGGTACAACTTGTGCAGCATGTGGTAGCCTGTCTTCTGACAGAGGTAGGAGAACATTACTCACCAAGGTGGGAAGGATTGAGACAACTGCCACCAAGAAGAAGCGATGGGTGGTGGTGGGTGGAGACTCCCTTCTGCAGGGGATGAGGGAGCTATCTGCTGACCTGATCTGTTGGGAGGTCTGCTGCTTGCCCGGAGCCCAGATCTGAGATGTCATGAAGGAAGAACTGAGGCTCATCCGACCCTCTGACTACTACCCCATGCTGCTTATCTATGTGGAAGCACAAGCAGGAGGGGACAACAGGGTAGGTGCTCTGATACTTCCTGAGAAATCAAGGCAATTAACTAGTTACCTCAGGTGCCTATCCACAAATGCATGGAGCCTGGGAAACAAGCAGCAAGGATCTGAGCAGTGACCTAAGAGGTTCCCAGCTCTGATTCCAGCTCCTCCAATAAGAGACCAGGAAGCTCGATGTGAGGCAGGGGCTCCTGGAAGGTCAAGACTCCTAGCAGTTTGGAATAGTCCTAGCATTAGTGGCTGTGTGGTAGAGTTTCTGCTTATCACATGGGAGATCTGAGTTCAAGTTCTACCTGGGGTGAGTGAAGTGAAAGGGAGAAATTATTTTTGCAGTGGAAAGGGGTCATTGTGTTTTCCCCCTTTCTCCCCCTCCAGGTACCTAGGCCCTATATTCCTTGTTATTTGACATTTTGTATTTTGTGCCTTTTATATTTTGTCAACCAGTATTGTTTGTTGTGCTGTTTGTGTTTTATATTTTGTTAACCCTGTCTTTTGTCAACTGGGTGAATATGTCTATGATTGTAAATGTCTAACCTTTGTTGAATCCTGCCCCATCGGAGTGTTGTAGTGTCCCCTATACCCTCTGGTTTATACTGGTTATGTTCCCAGTACTATTCTCTCATTAAAAGGTATATGGTTAAGTCCCCATTGGTGGTCTGGCTCTGCTCTATAGGGGGAGGAGAGTCCCTACACCTCCCACAGCGCTTGTGCACCTGCTTTAATCCCTTCAGTTGGAGAGGGGGTACCTCTTGGAGTACCGCCCGGGCTACACAAGGAACAATGGTCTCAAGTTGCAGCAAGGGAAGTTTAGGTTAGATATTAGGAAGAATTTTATCACTAGGAAGGTAGTAAAGCACCGGAACAGGTTATCCAGAGTGGTGATGAAAGCTCCATCTTTGGAGGTTTTCAAAAGCCGGCTAGACAAAGCTTTGGTTGGGATGATCTAGTTGGGGATGGCCCTACTTTGAGCAGGGGGTTGGACTAGATGATCTCCTGAGGTCCCTTCCAACACTAACTTACTGTGATTCTATTCCAGTGCTCTGAGTCTGTGCTGGCTTCCCGTATCTTTCCAAATGGATTTTTAGGCCCTACATACTCCAGGAACTACCTTCTTCCATATGTTCCATTGTGATCCCTAAAATTAGCTGAGAGCGATCTTCTCAAAATAACATTTTTGTGCCAAGTTTGTTTGGTGAAAACATGCAGGAGATCATTTTTCATAGTGGCTCTTCAGCTCTAGAACACCTTCCCTTTGTGGCCTGCCATAGCTCAAGCCATGACATCTTCCAGAAATGTTATAAGAACTTTTTATTTGGGAAGGCCTTCAGCAGAAGGGGGTTACATTTTAAGGCATTGTTTGGAGAGGTTGTTCTGTTACCTGTTCTTTTATTTTAATATATTTTCTTCTTTATAATTTATATTGGTTTTTATTGTAAGCCACCTTGAGCCTCTTATGGGGAGGGTGGGACAAATCTAATAAATAAATAAGGGATCTTCAGGGTTATCTTTCTTTGATAACTCTTTCCATGGCATCCTCAGTGGAAACTGGGTAGAAATAAGTGTTGCAAATGATAATGACTGCTTGCAGACTAAAAAACAAAAACAAACCTGCGCTTTGCCAGAAGAAGCAGCACGTTGCTTCAACCCGGCTCTGTAGCGTCTATAAAGTTTGGGAGCTTGACCAGGGATTTTTGACACTTTTAGCTAAAGCTGATTCAATCAGCTATTAGATAACTAAGTATCAAAAAAGCCCCACTAAAGCACCCGATCTTTACAGATGCTGTAGAGCCAGGTTGAAGTAACGCATTGCCTCTTCTGGGCATGAGCGGGGCTCGGTGTAGGAACGTGCTGAGTTTAAAGTAAAGTGCTGTTTTTGGTGGGGTTTTTTAATTTCTGCAAGCTGCCATATATTTATCTCAGGTACAAATCCTGTGCTTTGCAGATTTTCAAGTCACATAGTGAGCAAAGTTGATAGAAAGGATATATAAAACAGCCATCTTGATTTGCTCTTATTTTACATTTACATAGAACTCACTGAACACAGGTTAAAAATGTTGACAAAGTAGAAAACAGAAGAGAATTTTTGTGTTTTTTCAACTGAAGATTTTCTAATTATTTTATAGATATCATCAGTAGATGGTGGTACGTAATATTTTTTTTTCAAAATTTTCAGTTAAAATCAGTTGAAGAGTTGCAGGAAAACACATACTTAAAAGAACATTCAAGAAAACTTTTATTTTCCTCAGCATGAAAATAACCCGCTGTCATGAAAACAACTGAATGAGGCATCCTCTAATAAAAAGTTCAAAGGAGATGCCCAATTCTGTTAAAAATAGGAAAGAGAACGAGTTCCAAAGAAAGGTAAAAGATTAGAAATGCATTTAATTTATGCACTTGCCTGTTGGCAGTATTCCTCATGTCACATTTGAAATTAACTTCAACATTATGTAGACATGCAGTATCATTTTCTGGAAATCTTTACACAGTAAGTACTGTATTGTCTTTTTTTAAGAATACAAAGTGTAAGAAACAAGTTTTTGAACATGTTTTAAGTTAGTTCATTAGGCAAAACAACAAAGAGAAACAAAAGAGAACTTCCAGAGCTCATAGAAACACTTAAATTATCATCTGCATGTTTTGTATCAGTCTTTAAAAAAGACCCTTTTAAATACCTTTCCAAGACTTTACTGCAGATTCACACATTTTTGGTTAGCATAAATATTTTTGTAAATTTTTGCCTATCGGTTAGAAATTTTGAAAATAGCTTTGATGAAATCTTTATGCTCATATATTTTAGAAGAAGTATGTGTCTATCCTACAAACCTTTGAACTTTATATCAAGGATGTTTGTGTTGGTACTGGTGATATAGCACTTACTACATGGCAATCTTATTCACTTTCCTCCTCCAGAAACCCATTTGTAGTTATAAGTGCAAAGTTTAGTTATTTTTAAATAATTCAACTGCTATTCAAGTATTAAATAAAATAACTCAAAATATAATGGCTGTATTAAACCTTATAATTATGGTAGTTTCCAATATAATGGAGTTGAAGTTTGTTAAAGATTGAGTAGGAGAAAAAATGGGAACAAAATTGAGATGCATTTTTCTTTAAAGCAAATAGAGTTTTTTTATGTATTGTAAGACACATCCTTTTTTTTTTTTTTAAAAGTAAAAGGCATGAAAAAACAGATGTGCCAGCTCTGACATTTCCTGTCTGATGACAACTATGAGATCCAGCCTGTTAAGGGCTTAAAATGAATGTCTTGTCTAATTTGTGCTCTTCATTTTTACTTCTATCCTCCCAACTGTCTCATTTTACCCCACCTGTCACACATCACACTTTCATACCCCTACCTTACTTTTTCAGATTTTACAAGCCTTGCCTTTTGTTATTTTCCCATGTTTAATGTAATTCAGACCTTTTCTCTTTAACTCTTCACTCTATTTCATTACCACCTTCTCCCTTGCTTAATTTTCTCACATGCATGCTACTTCTCAATATACTTATATGAATTAATATTTCCTCTTTCTGAGCTGTTAATAGGAAAAAAAAACATTGATTTTAAATAGTGAAGAACACAGGTAGTTTTAAAAAACGGCAAAAAGATATTTCTTTTGTTTCTGTGGATGAGTATACACTTTACTTAACATACTGAAAGTATCATCAGCTTTCCTTAACATTGTTTATGCTCTTGTTAAAGCAAACCATGGTGGGGGTGAGGGGTGAGTGAGTGGGGAGCTCGTACTGTAAATGCACAGGTGTAGTATGGATGACTGCTTTAAAGGCTTGTATTTTTAATTTCTGGTTATATAACCTTTGTATAAATGGTCATCCAGGGAGTTCTAGCATTCAATGGCATAAAATATTTTCTAAAATTAGTGAATGTTTCAGTGGATCAAGCCTAACTTACAAATCATCTATCTCATTATTATATTTATTCTTAAGAGCTTAGTGTAAAGTTTTACTGCTTATAAATGCATGCTGCACCTAACTGCTTACTTTTGGTTAATTTCATGTTTAAAACACATATTTCAGACATGTACAAGTTAGACATGAGTAACTATATAGGTATGCATATTGAGTTGTTTAAGTTTGAGCTTGAATTTAAAGTCACAGTATCCCATGCCTTTGAATATGAATGGAGCGTGCTTTAAAAATGTCTAGTAGAGTGAAATATCGATGCAAATACCAGATATGTAGCTTATTAAATAATGATGTCAATGTGTAATTTGAAAATTGGTTGAGTTGCTTGGAGAGATGACTAAACCTTTTATTGCTATTACATTCTTTCCATTAATTATCACTCCGACAACTGTATTGACTTTTGTTGGTTCTTTGTTTTTTAACCTGTTGCTTCTTTTCTTTTTGACATATGGAAAAGCATTTTTGGCTTTACATTTAAAAGGGCATTATGTCTCTTCTACTGTGCCAGTCCTGAATTTTAGCTTTTCAAATATCATTCTATTTTTTCATTTAAAATTACTAAATATGTTCTGTAATGCTGCCTGTCACACATTAATGTCAATGACTCTAAGCTATGTTTAAGTTATCCACTGGCATCTAGTAATTATCCAGAACCATGAAATGCAAGGCAATATCCTCTGATGTGTAAAATTTCAATTTTGAATAGAATTCTGTGATTTTAAACACACCTTGAGACGGTCTTAATTTAACTTGTACTAGTAAACATTTTAGACGGTTCTTTTTAATTCAAGTCCTTTAAAAATTAAGCCTTAATAGCACAAAGTAGTTAAAACTTATACCTTAGAACTGAAAAGGCATGATGATGTCAAGACAATGAGCACTATAAAGTACAAATGTTTTGGATTAGCTTTACCTGAAAAACCAACCCTAGTTTTTAATTGATTTCCTTAAAAGTGTTCCCTGTAGGGGTTCATATAAAAGTTTTAAAATTACATCAACATTCATATTAGTACATTTTGTTGATAGGGGTTGAAATGAAATTAATTTTCATTAGAGAACTTATCTAAATAATTTGTAAATAATACTTTAAAAGTTTCATCTTTATAACATATCATAGGTGTAGAATAACAATACTAAAAATGATTGTGTGGCATGAAGCTTTTTCTTCCTTCTAAATCTTATTTTATGTCCTCTGTTTTGAGTTATTGCTTCATAGTAAATGCATGCATATATACACAGTGTACTGGTATCAGACACAAAGTATGTGAATTCTGATACCTTTTCATCACTTGTACACTAAGAATTCTATTTTTTAAATGATATCCTGCCAGCTTTTTCACAATCCATTAATTCCTGGATCAACATCAGAAGGAATGTCAGAGCAGAGTGAAATTCTTGTAAGACACAGATGTCAGGATCAAAAGTCAGAGACATTCTCAGAACAGCAGGGAAGCATGCTTGTTAGACCTTAATCGTAACAATTAGTATCTGCCATGTGACGTTCTCTATACCCTGCCTATATTTCTGTTAAGTTCCAGGCATGCTGAAAAGACAGTCCTTTATGAAGTTGGATATAAAGTGTACGTGCTGTTGGTCTGATTAGTTTCCTTTTTAGTTAACAAAAGTTTGAAAATATTAGCAATCTGCCAAATTACCTTAAATGGAAAAGTGTTACTATTTCCTGATAAAGGCCCTATTTCCTCTCATTGTAGATGGGACATAACTTTTCCTAAAGAATTATAAGTGTAAAGTACTTATAACCGCAAGGCATATCCTGTATTATCAAATATTTTTCTTACATTCACTTCCATTTCTATAAAAACAAATCTGATATTCGTAACTGAATTTGTACATATTGGAAAAACATTTGCTGACTGGAGACATATTTTTAATGAAAATTTAGAAGTTTATGCTCTCGTTGATTTATCACTGTCATATTTTGTCATTTCTAACAATCTTCTAAATACAGAATAGCACTGAATATGTTTCTTTGGGCAATCAATCTCAAAAACAAGAATAATACTATTCAGTAGGTCATGAGTATTGGGTGCTAGAATGGTTTTATTGATGTACTTTCCCTTAGTATACTGTTCACTTGATATTGTAAGTTTACTTAAGCTACTCCCAGTAGTGGACTCTTCTATGGATCTGTATTTCTCATTCATCGGTGCATTATGTTAAACACTTACAATAGTTTGCTCTTTTCCCCTACTTACTACAGCTTCTTCTGGTAGCTAAGGGAAATGGCTGCATTAATTTCTACAGTTTTTCAAGTGATATTACCAGCACAGAGACAGTCTGGTCCATTTTTAACCAAAAAACACTAGTTGGGTAAAATCCTTGACTCATAACTACAAGGAGTTTTCCCATCAGGTACCATCTACATATAAAATAGAAAGATTACCTTGGCTAACAGGGTTTACAGATGTAGTAGATGATCAGTGACAACAGTCAGATAGAACAAATGGATAAGGAAATCCCAAGGTAGTTATGATGTTGTTTATAATTAGTGCAACATGCAGTAATTATAGCACTATATCTGCCTAGCCACTGTCAAGTGCTATGTAGGCGTCATAGCAAATTCAGAGATGATTTTTTTTTCAAGGAATATTTTGAAGGAGGACAATGCAATGGTTATTCATCCTGTCTATGTACAAATATTTTTAATTTGGGTTATTTAGGGAACCAAAAATATTCTGATTCTTAGAATTACTAGCAGTTGTTGAGCCCCAGCTCAAGTCTGGGATCATGCCCGGTATGCAAAGGCCAATAAAGATACCAGGGGTGAAAGTATAAAGAAGATTTATTGCTAGCAATAAAAGGTGCAAGTGGAATAATCTCACGTAACAAGCACACAGATTTCTAATTCTAAGCATCTTTTATACAGGGGTTTTGGACCTTCATAAGCATCCTTGTTTGCTAATTGGTTATAAAGGAGTGACGCAAGGAGTTCTTTACTGAGCATGTCTCTATACCTGTGTTTTAGCTATGTATCTCATTTACATACATGTATGTTTCATTAGCATACTTTCTCCCCACCTAGGGGCGTGATTTTTAGTATTTTAATGAGCTCTTTGACCCAGTCCTCTGATTCTGCTTTTGTTTTCAAGCCTCCTTTATCTAAGACTGTCTCCTCCTTATCATTGCAGATGGGCATTTGTCACATAATATTTACTTTTGCTTGGGCTATGCATAGTAGTTTCTAGGTCACTCCTCACATTCCCCCCTATGGAGCATTTTTAATTATTATTATTATGATTGCTCCATTCAATTTGACTTAACACAAATCTAGTATCCTCAGCTTTCTTTGTTTGTAAAATCATTTGATTCACCTTAGGCCTAAAGATAGATATGAAACCAGGTATACATTGGGTACAGCAACAAGCCATAATCCATATAATACAAAATAAAACAACCATACTAAATAACTGTTTCAACCATCCAAAATTAGGAAGCCAGGA
>NW_005842054.1:105363-108133 GCF_000455745.1 Alligator sinensis
GGTAGGCCTTATGCCCTTTCTACCCTCTCACCCAGGTGCCTGTTACTGGTACTTTCATTCTATGGCGTTGCACTGTTAGGCTACTGCTGCCTCAGTGATCCAGCTCCCCCTGAAGCAAAAGTCTCACCGGGAAAAGAGATCCTGGGGCACGCCTGACATTTGATGAGGAGCTGTCGTCTGGTCGTCAGGTAGTCTGGGCAAAGCTTATCTAAGGCAGTCCCATCTGGGGTGCCAAAAACTGTTGAGCCCCAGCTCAAGTCTGGGATCGTGCCCGGTATGCAAAGGCCAATAAAGATACCAGGGATGAAAGTATAAAGAAGATTTATTGCTAACAATAAAAGGTGCAAGCGGAATAATCTCACGTAACAAGCACACAGATTTCTAATTCTAAGCATCTTTTATACAGGGGTTTTGGACCTTCATAAGCATCCTTGTTTGCTAATTGGTTATAAAGGAGTGACGCAAGGAGTTCTTTACTGAGCATGTCTCTATACCTGTGTTTTAGCTATGTATCTCATTTACATACATGTACGTTTCATTAGCATATTTTCTCCCCACCTAGGGGCATGATTTTTAGTATTTTAATGAGCTCTTTGACCCAGTCCTCTAATTCTGCTTTTGTTTTCAAGCCTCCTTTATCTAAGACTGTCTCCTCCTTATCATTGCAGATGGGCATTTGTCACATAACATTTACTTTTGCTTGGGCTATGCATAGTAGTTTCTAGGTCACTCCTCACACAGTTACTTCCCAGTACTTCTGCAAGGTCAGCTGAAACTGCTTGTTGCCTGCCTTTGCTTTAAATACTGGACTAGAAATGTCTTATTACAGGGGTCAGCAACCTATCACCCATGGGTTGATTATGACCTGAGGAGCCATTGAATCTGGCCCATAGAGCCAGGGTTCCTTGTTAATGCTTAGCAGTCTCAGTGGCAGGGAGGTTTCACTCACACCGTGGCTAGATGGTGGGGAGCTTTGTCCCTGCCATAGCTGCGTGGCAGTGGTGGTTTAGTCCTAATGCTGGTCTGCCTCCCACCCAGGTGGGCCTGCTGCTAATAAAAGTTGCTAGCCACTATCTTAACCGACTGAAATACACACTGGCCCAGTTGAACAGAAGACCTAAAAGGTGCGTCTGCAATTAAGTTTCTCATTTCTAAATAGAAATGCAAAACTCTAAAACTCTTGGTTTCTAAATATGCAGTTTTGAAAGTTTACTTCTGGACAACACTAGAAAAATCTTTTGGTAGGTCACTAGTACAGGAGCATTTAAGATTGGTGGGAGAAATCAGTTTGTTTTTCCTCCTGTGGAAAAAATTCCATTATACAAGGATTTAGTTTGACCAATAAGACTTCCTCTTTTATACCACTTACCATCTCAGCAGGGATAAGTAACCTATGGCCTATGATTTAGATAAAGCCTTCAGAGCAATTGGATCCAGTTTGTTGATTCCCAGGGCTATGGCAGCATTCAGCAGCAGGGGGGCTTTGCCCATGCCCCTGTTGGGCAGCCAGGGGCTTCAACAGCAGCGGGTTTTAACCCCGAGCCAAGTGACAGGAGGAAGTGGCAGTAGCAGCAGGGGCCAGGTACTAGCTTCAACCCTCCTTAGAATCAAACCAGGTCGTTCTGGCCCAGTGTTGCAAAAAAGGTAGCCAGCTGCTGGCCACCCATTTGTAACTTTTAACTCAGAAAATAAGTTTAGGTGCTTGATGGTTTCATTTGTAAAACAGTAGAAGTAAACTTTTATGGGGTAGTGTGGTACTTAACTGTTTTCCTTTAGAAAATTATCACTTTCCTTGGGCATCTAGGAAATTAGCCTTCTCTCTCACCTGCCTGTTCTCAGATATATTAGAGATATTGAAAAATCTTACAATTAAGTAGACACAAATAGTAATACTTATACACTATGTATTATATGATCCTATCATTTGTAAAGAAAATTTAGGGGAAAACCCATAGATTTCTCAAGCACTAAAGCCAAAAGTAAAAACAAAGCCTGAAAACAACAATATGCAACTTTCTTTTCTTCTACTCTTGTTCTTAGCATTCAGTTGGTTTTGCTTAGCTGAAGTTTCCTTAGTCTTCAAGAATGTTTACACAAACAGTGGCCCCCGTTAGCATTCCAGACACCTGATGTTAGAAACAGCAGTTTCAGTGAAGTAAAAGCCTTTTTGCTATTTGACTGGAATCTTGGAGCGAAATAGCCTTATCTATACTGGCTTATGTCAGTTAGTAGAGAGCTGGAAATAAAAATGCTAAACTAGCCAGATATTCTGGATTTGCTAACTCCATGTGTGTGCTTTGTTGGATTCAGGAACTGATCTCTACTGTTGTTTGATTTTGAATGTATCCATAGTTTGTTTGCTTTGGTTTTGTAAGAAATTCTATGGGAGAATCTTAAGGTCCTTTAAAAGGTAAAGCATCAGCAAGTTAGTTATATATGTGCATATTTTATTAGACTGATGCGTAATTGTGTTTTTGAAGAATAAAGTAGAAATAAGTCATAAAGAAAAGTAGCTCAGTGTGCTTGGACTTTGAGTAGTGTATGCTGTATATAATGTATCCATAGTTTGAGTGTTACATAGTACTATCTAGGAGTCCTACTTTTTTCAATTTCCAGGTTTACTTTGCCTGAGGGGGTTACTAATCACTTGATTGTTGGCAGATATTAGTGTGCACCTGTGACAGGGAACCCTAACCCTGTCACGAGGAAGCAGGTGTGCCCCTTTAAAGCCAGAACCTTCTGGGCACGGAGGGCTGGTGAGGAAGGGGTT
>NW_005842054.1:108144-117204 GCF_000455745.1 Alligator sinensis
GCTGAACCGGGATGGCAAGTCAGCTGACCGGAAGAGGCAGGACTATAAAAACCCTGGGTTGAACGGCAGTAAGGAGATCAGCAGCTGAAGGGGAAGCAGTGCCCCTGAGAGCTCCAAGAAGTTTGGGGAGTGGTTCACAGCAGGAAGAGGGAAGCTACGGAAGCCCCTGCGAAATGGCAGCTGCTTCCACTGTAGCCAGTGGTGCGGAGCCGAGACTTGAAGAGAGTTCACGTAAGCTGACTTGCTGCATTGATTGAGCATGTGTAGTTATTATTATTATTATTTTTTATGATTATTGAATAAGACCAGAGGTTTGGGTGAAGCTATGAGGGGACGGAGGAGGCCTCATTTTTGGGGACCCACTCCCGAGTGGGAGCTCCAGCACCAGTGAGGGCACAGCTTTTGGGGGCACAGACCCCGGTGCCAGTGAGGCAGGGCTGCAGAGAGCCTGATTGCCAGTAAGGGCGCAGTTTGGGGATGACACAAACCCCAGCGCTCAAAGGACGATCTTAAAAAGGCCAGGGAGTCCCAGTACACCTGGGGTGCAAGTGTATTTTTTTGTTTTTGTTTGGACTGGTGGGGTCACACCCTGGTTTTGAGCTTGCAGCCCCCTTGCTGTGGGGCCGACACCCATGCCTCTGGGCCAGGGAGTGCCATGCTCTAGAAGGGAGCAGAAAAGGGGGCCACGAACCTCTAGGCACTGGAAGGAAAAGCTAGAGCCTCGGAGTCAAACCCTGTTTGGCGGGTTTGGACGGGGAGGCCTCGCTAGAGAAAGAAGGGGTCAGGCCATCCTAGGAGAGACCCCAACATACTCCAATATAATAGGCAGTCTCCTGCTCGCATAATAATTTCCATCAAGACATGGAAGGAGAGATTAGGGCTGGACAGAAGAATTCCAAGAGGGCTTCAAGGGCGCCCCACGTAAGGCACAGATGACCAGGAAGATGACACTAGGGAGGGCGACTTGTTACAGTGCCATATTTTATTCCATATAGATTTGGGTTTATATGGAAGCACTTTCAAATAAGAAGTGCCAATATAGAACTGTTCTTATGTTTCTTTGTGAACACCTCATCAATCTCAAATTTAGAGGTGTACTAGATGATATAGAGCCCATCTACATAAGATGATTTACTGTGCAGTAGAGCAAGTTACTGTACACTAAGCATCAGCGTCTACACGTGCAGATACTTGTTGCTCAGTAAATTGTTCTACTTGGGAGTAAATTTGTTACCTGTAAATACAAGTAGCAAATTTAACTCCCAAGTAGTTATTGTGCTGTAGTGCACGTGTAGAGGCTGAAACGGAGAAAATTTGCTCCTGGTCAGTCCACCCTACCACCAGGGGACCATCTGCAGGCTAGCCCCAGGGTTGGGAGTTTCCCCAGCCCTTGGGCTGGGGCAACTTTTTGCCTGCCCCAGCCCCTAGCCCTTAAAAGCCTTAGGGGATGCCAGGACCCTGGGACACCTACAGCCAGCCTCTGGCCACTGTGTGTCCCTGCAGAGGCCCCAGGCCAGCCACAGTAGCCTGCCCAGACCCCACCACCACTTCCTGGAACTGCCTTATCTCATGGCTGCTGGAGCTGTGCCATCATGGTGCACTGGGTGCTGCTGCCAGATGCTAGGCCTGGAAGCACCCTGGGCCACCTATAGCCAGCCTGTGGCCACTGATTCTTGCTCCAGCTGATCGCAGGCCACCTGCAGCAGCCTGCCCAGATCCTGCAGCTCGTGCCTGTGTGCCTGCCTGTCCCACACCATGCCTTTGCACTGGGCACTGCACGCACCTGCCCAGGCCCACCAGTGCTGGGACTGTCACATGCTGGTGTCTTCCCTGATGGTGCACACCACCTCTCAGGGCTACATCTGGTCCCAGAAGGAGACCACGGACCTTGTGGCACCGTGGGGCAAGGCTGAGGTCCTCAGACAGTATGTGCAGAGCAGGCAGTCCAGTGTGCACATCTATGAGGGGCTGACAGGCCACATGTGGGAATGCAGGCATGACCACTCAGCACTGGTCCCAGTGCTGCATAAAAGTCAAGGCCTTGCAGGCACAATGGTTCACTATCACTGACCACAACCATTGGTTGGGGACTGCCTGCAAGTCCATGCCCTTTATGTGACAGCTGAACTGGATTGTTGCACCCTGGGACCGTGGCCACAGCTGTGCCATGCACTTGAGCACCAGCAGGCTGCCCGTGCCTCCACTGCAGCCTGGCACCTGTAGCGATGTATCACCGGTGGAGGGCCACTTGGTCTGCCACGAGCCCATCCCACTGTGCTCTCCACTTCTCACCTTAGTCAGCAGCTCTGGGAGCTTGGTCCAGAATTTGTCCCGTCAACCCAACCATGGCACCCAACCCAGGAGGCCAACCCAACCATGGCCCTGAGCAGCTCCAGCCAGAAGCACCCCCATGGGCCTGGGCTAAGGTGCAGCTCCACCAACCAGGTGCCCTCACCCTGGGACCTCCACCACCAAACCCCCCACCTGGGCCCAGCCCCACCACTTCCTTGCTCCAGCTCCATGTGGCCTCGGAGCAGGAGCTGCCTGCAGCAGGGCCAGGACCACATGCAGGCACTGCTGACCTAGCCCACTGGCTGCAGGATGGGGAGATGGATGCACTGGCAGAGCAGCAGCCTCACTGCAGCATGCACACCCATGGTGGTGCAACCAGAGGCTGGGTTACTGGATACCTGTCCCTGGGCTCTGTCCCCTAGGCTTCCCCCCACCCCAGGCAGGCATACACAACATGCACTGTAAATAATCTGCATGGGGAAGAGGGTGTTTTATTGGTGGTGGGTGGTGGAGGGAGTTTGTGAGGTGGGACAGGGTCTGTTGTCAGGGAGGGAGGGGGAAGGGCTCTGTTGTGGGGGCAGGTGGTGGGGGAGGTCTATGTTTGTGGAAGGGAATAAAGTGCTTTCCTGAGAACTGTCCATAGTGAGCATGGTGCTGGTGGTGCACAGTTGAGTGGGAGTACAGAGCTGGCCATCTAGGTGGCCTCCATGCAGCCTCCAGTCCTGGCTGGCCAGGTGGGCACACAAGCAGTGGGGGCTGGAGGCCCAGGAGTGCATGGATGGCAGCAGTGGTGGCATCCAGGAGCATGTTGATAGTATCCCTGCCAGAGTTTGGGCAAGATCACAGGGTCTGGGCAGTAGCAGCATTGTGGCAGGGGGCCTGGGATGATGCAGTGAGCCTGGGCAGGTGGCTGCATCATGCGGGGGGGAGAGGGGACTGACTATTGGGGGGCCTGATAGAATGGTTCTACAGGCTGGATCTGGTCCATAAGCCATATGTTTGACATCCCTGGGCTAGGGTATCTGGTCTCTGCACATCAGCAGCCTAGTTGTTGTTGTCAAGTTTTTTAGGAGTCACTATGAAGGAAAGTTTTAAGGAAAAGTTTGAAGAAAGTTAGTGATGTAGCTTGCAGATGTTTATGAGGATTTCTTCCCAAGTATGAGAGGTAACATGAGAGAAAAAAGCAAGAAAGTACTTGTTTGAACACTGAACAGGTGACTAAGGAATCGATTACTTGATACTGAATTAAAGATAAAAAATAAGGAAGCAGTGAAAGGCCTTTAATAGTAGCTTGTGTCTAATGTGACTTTAAAAAGGGAGTAAGTGAAAAGATATAAAGGCGAAGTGCATGGTCAAAATGAAGGGGCACTTATTTTTTAATCCTCACTAAATCAAATTGGTTTATTAAAATTGAAGTAATTTGTTTTAATTTGATATGTCATTGTTTACAGGTAACAGCCTTTAAATCAAATTAAGCTCAGTATGCATTTCACAGTAAATTACAGCAGGGGGAGTCGCATAACAATCCACCCCATTGATTTTTTTTTTTTTTGGTACTCAATTGCAGCAGGGAGCGCCAGAAAACCAGTAATCCCCTCACTCCCAAAACACACCTCTCTAAAGCTCTGGCTGCCTGCATGGAGCCCCATGTCAATCTGTTTATGAAAAAACACACCACATCCATAAGGAACTTTATACATTAAACCTTTATTGCATTAAAATACTATTAAAATATAAATAAAAATAATTCCTTTTGTTTATCACTTTTAAAAAATAAATAAATAAATAAAAGCAGCCCCAGCCCCCACATAAATAAACTTTTCCCCAACTGGATGGGGCCAGCTGGACGGTGGCATCTTCTTTTTTTATTATTTGTTATCCTGTTATTTTCTATTTATTTGTTATCTGTTATCTTGTATCTGCAGTTGTCTTTTCATTCTAATCTTCTAATAGTCCTGCAAGGAAAGAAAGAAGACAGGTTTTGCCCTATACTTCCTAAACCACCTTCTTTGCCTCCCACTTACAGGCTACAAAATCTCCTGTGGGACATTTCTCTAAGCATTATGCCTGTCAATACCTATAAATCTCCTGGGACGCAGCATAGCCCAGAGGAGGGGTCTGGGAGGATGCCTACACCATGTGTTGGTTTTCTGTAAGGCAATTATGAGAATGACAGAAGTTACCCCAAAATGTTAACATGGGCCAAGGTGCACCCCCTCAATGGCAAAATTACCACATGCTGCACCTCTTGGAAGGTGGGTGGGTGCTGGGGTGTGTGTGGTTGGGGGACGCAGGGGTGGGGTGGCAGGAGAATCAACACCATAGGTGGTGGTGGTGGTGGTAGAAAAACCACTACTGTATAAAAGCAATGACAGGGAGGTAGATTGGGGTGTGTCCTTCCATGTTTCTTTCCTTGCCTTTAATAAACCAAACCGGCATCCAAACTCCATTTCCCAGCAGTCCCTGTCACTGGCGACGCATAGGGGGTGCACGCGGGTGCACGTGCACCCCCTGAGATTGGCCACTGGGGGGGCACTGGGAGCAAGAGAAGTGTCGGCATGCCCCCCCTGCCCCAAGAGAAACCCCAGTGGTGAAACCAGAAGTGCTGGCGGAAGTGCCGCTGGTACTTCCAGTTTCACCACTGGCTCAGCAATCGGCCCCACCGCAGCTGGTCAGTAATTGGCCACTGGGGGACCCCCCTGGTTGGTGATCTGGTGCCCTCCCAGACTCGGGAGGCACCAGTCACCCATGGCCCCTGACCACGTGCTTGGGGCCGGTTTCCATGGACACCCCAGTAGCAGCTGCACTATGATAGTATGGGCCTTTAATTTCTGTGAATCAAATCGGAACCCTCCAACTCTGTTCGGAGACATTTGGAAAGATTTGGAGATTCGGACATAGAGACAGCTTTAAATGGTTTTTTAACATTCCTGTAGGTAGCAGGGGCTCATGAGTTCTATAATGTTGGGGCACATGGAGTGTCCCACAGAAGCACGGGGGGCTCCCCAGCATGCTCCGCAGCAGACCCAGAAGTGGACCAGAAGCACTTTTGGTCCACTTCTGGGTCCTCCAGGGAGTGCGCGGGGGCTGCCCTGCACCCTCCCAGCTCAGTGACTGGTGCCTCCTGGGTTGGGGGGGGCACCCAGCGTCCCCTTGCAGTTGATCACTGAGCCGGGGAGGTGCGGGGGGCCCCCCCTAGTGTGGTCTCTGGCAGACCCAGAAGTGGACCTGTAGTACTTCCGGTCCACTTCTGGGTTCGCCGCTAAACACATGGAGGGCCCCCCCCCTGCTCCCCCGTGGGATGCTCCATCCACCCCAGCATTGCAGCAATCATGAACCATGCCTGCTACCTCAAGGTGTGTAGAAAAACTCTTAAAGCTGTGTCTGTGTCTGAATTGCTGATTCTCTGAATCAGCATTGAATCTTCAGATTTGGATTCGGCTGAATCGAATTGGGGACAGTGATCCAAATCAGTGAATCAAATCACTGTCCCTGATTCAGGCTGAATATGAATCTGAATCAAATAGGGCCTGCTTCGCATACCCCTAATATATAGCACATCAGTAGATCTCATTAGCACATCAACACCTATGCCAGGCATCGAGGCTCCAGAACCATCAATTCCTCTCACAGTCACTATGGTTTGGAATCAACACACACCTGGTTTTGCAATAGGGCAGGGGTTCTCAAATTGTGGGTCGTGACCCCCTGGCAACTTAAAAAGAGATTTCAATTCTCTTCCCTCCCTAAAAGTGGTAGTGCGGGGCAGCTGCTGCCATCGAGTACTCTGTGCCACCGCCGTGCACTGTGTGCCACTTCCCTGTGCCCAAGTCTGGCTGGCTGGCTGCCCGGGACCCTGCTGTCCCCCGCTTATCGACTGGTTGGACCTGGGTGTGTGGGCAGTGGCACAGAGTGCTTGATGGTGGCAGTGGCCCTGCCTCCCCCACTGCTTCTAGGCAGGGAAGAGAAGTTTGCAACCCCCTTGTTGCAGTATCAAAAAGTTTGAGAACCCCTGCATTAAGGCATCATTAACATCCATGCTGTATTTCTATTGCTGAACACACCAGGCTCTTGTAACCTGGCCACCTCCCATAACCTAGTACTTGAGTTTTGGGTGATTTCCCCCCCCCCCACCAGAAGTTTCCTGGAAATTGATCAATCTCTCATTGGTAAAAAGTGGGGTGTAGGCAGCCAAAACTCAATGTATGAACCCTAAATTTTCCTTCCCTTCAGACCAGATACAACCCCAGAAGAATTGAGCACTTGATAGGTGGCACAGTTGGGGAAGGGGATGTGTGCATGAAGGAAGAGCTGCCAGCCAAAGATGCTTGGGTGTGATCTGCAGCAAGACATGATCTATCCTTCTGGACAGTGGGGGATGGTTTGGGCCAGGCTACACATATAACTGGTGCTTGGTTCAGAAAGATCATTTGATCAGATTCCCCTGACTGCTGGTACTGAGACACAGTTCACACTTTCGCAGGTACACATAAGGGGAATTTTAAAAAGGTTCTTTAAACACATGTCTATATAGCAGCTCAAAAACTTTGCCAGAAAGGATTTTGCAACTGGTGGCAGCATAGCTAGCCCTCTCTCGATTACTTTTAGCTCTGAAAAAGTTCTTGATGTTCACAGCAAAGACAAAGTCCACTATGCAGGCTAAAGAGCAGGAGCCTGATATATCTATAAACTATGGACCCGGGAAGAACTTAAAAACTTGATCGATATTTAGTCAGAGGAAAAGATCATTAAGCAGCTGGAAAGTAGATGGAACAAGCCAGTATATACTGCAATTATCAAGGAAATGAAGATGCACAGGCACAACCGGGAGTGGACATGGTGCCTCAGCAAAATCAAGGCCCTGAAATGTGCTTTTCATTGGGACAAGAATGAGAACTCTCATTCTGGGGCAGCACACACAATTGCACCATTCTATGAATGTCACCAAGGATGCAGGCAAAGCTTCTCTCCGGTTGTTTGGGACAGGTGTCCAAGAGAGCACACCTAACCAAGAGACCACAGACTGTCCTGGAACTCGAACAGGTAACATGTCAGAGGTGTGGAGTGACTGTTCCCAGGAGCTGGTAGATGGGGACAGCCAAGAAAAAGGTATCCTGACCATGCACCCAGTCTCCCCAATACCTTGGGCAGTAAGCATAGAGGATAAGAACAATGCATCAAATGGAACTGTGCCTTCCTCCTCAGATGCATTTGACATGTCAGAAGTTCCTGAGACCCAAATATTGGTTTATTTTCCAGAGATGCAAGAGGATCTGCAGCCCAGGACTTGTAAGTACTGGGAAATGGGCATTATACCAATTTGTGGCACTATGTCAGGCAATGTTTCGCTTCCATTAGGGTGGATGTGCTGGAGGCATTCTGCAAGTAGTCCAAGCAGCGGTTAACCTTTTATTTACTGGTTGGGGGATGAGATCTTTGACCACAAACACTTTGTTTTCCAATTCCTGTTACCAGCTACCACACTAATGGAAGCCAGGGATGTATGTTTGAACCATGGACACTAGCTTGCATTGGAGCAGACCTAATGTGGGGATTCTGCCACAGGTAGTGACTCTCCAGAGAGAGCATGATGGAGTCTTTGGTGGAAGCCACACAATTGTGAGTGACCACTGCAGATGACTGGTGAGATGAAGTCCAGGAGGTGCGTAGAGCAGCTAATCAGGAGATGGAAAGCATGGCCAACACTAAGGAATTTCAAAAGAATCTCCCAGACCACACAATCCAATTTCTTAAACTGTCCTCGCAGTGCCATGCAGATCTCCAGGAGTTGTGCAATGATTAAGGATCAGGTCTTTAAGCAACTGAACAAGCCCCTGATTCATAACTGAGTCCCCCCTTCGGAGAGTGAATGTAAGCTCCTCTTTCCAGGAGGTCACCAGCAGTGATACTGCTGAGCCTGTTTCCCCACGCATGTTGTCTGCAACCAAGGGGTGCCTCAATTCTAGCAGGCCCAGAAGAGCACCACTACAGTTCAGGGAACAAGGAACAGTTGGTTCAGACAGGGGGTACATTTCTGGGAAAGAAGACCATATGACGGGAGAGGGGTAATGCTGCTTTTTATACAGGATATTGCAGAGTGGGCATCCCATGGTATGTCATTGTCACTTAATTAATTGCTCTGGTCTAATAAAAAGTATTTCCAATCCATGTCTGTCTTCTTTATTGGGAAGGGTTGGTAATGTTTGGTTCTGGCTGTTGGCTAATGTAAGCAAAGCCAAACATTCCCTGGCTTGTTTCAGACACATACTGGTAATGAGAGAGAGTACCCCCCCACAAGTGGATGGTGGGTGTGGAGTGGGAGGGGGTGCAGCACAGGGGTACCTCAGTAACTCGTGGTGTAGAAGAACAGAATTCTGGTGGGGGGGCAAGGCTGACATGAGCTGCCTGCATGGGCTGCCCCACATTATAATAGTGGTGCTGGTGCTGGTGGCTGAAGGTAACTGGGAGGGTGCAGGCGAGAGTGAGGCCAACCATGTCACCTGCAGCTGCGCCATACACCTCCACATGTCCATTGCCAGGGTGACCTCCCATGCCATGGTGCCCCTTAATTGTCCTCTGGTTCCTGCAAGGACTTAATAAACACTTTGGTGCCTAATGTGGACACCTGGAGGTACTTTCATTAGCCCTTAACAGCAAATGGGGCACTGACAGTCCTGTGCCTGCCACACATGTGCCTTCCCAGGGTGTCAACCTGTTCTGTGTGCTTCCCCTGGCTCTCAACATTTCTCCCCCCCCCCCCCCCCCCCC
>NW_005842054.1:117214-130217 GCF_000455745.1 Alligator sinensis
CCCCCCCGCTTCCCGAAGCAGATCTGCAATTTTAATGGGTTTGGTAGTTTTAAAAGTTTATCAAAACCCTCTATGGGTGCCTCTCTCAACTGCTTTTGGTTTTGCAAGAGAGGAGAACAAGTCCAGGGAGCATGGCCATAGCCCGCATTGAAAAATAAAGTGGCTGGATAATAGACTGCATTGAAAAAGAAAGTGCCTGCCCATCAAGGTTATGCAATTCCCTCCCTTTGGCTATAACACATGGAAACTGAAGATAGGCACATAAAAACTTTGATTTTCATATTTAAACATAATTGATATATTGATCTTGAGGTGTTTGGGACCCTGAGGTGGTCTCTCCCCAGTGTACAGATGTTGGCTCTGCAGAGCTAAGAGACAGAAGCCTTTTGTGAAACTTTGAAACATTTCACAGATAAGATGCTCAACACCAAGTGCCATCCACTGCTTTTCCTCAGATCAGGGCTTGATAGTGAGAATGGTAAGTCAACTGGTCAGACACAGTGGCCAGGAGGCCACTAGTTGACCTCCCCCACTCCACATCCCAGCTTGGTCCACTGTGGCCAGCATCCTGCTGGGTGATGGCTACAGGTAACTGCTGCCGCCACTCCAAAACCTTTTCCCCACCCCTCTGTCTGCCTATGCAGGACAACCACTCTGCTCTGCTGCTGCACAACCTTTGGATCACACAGGGCTGCAGGACAACTGTTATGAGGGTGTTGCCACGCAGCTGCCAGCCCCCTGGGGACCTCTCCAGGGAGGCATCTCAGGGATGGTCACCTCTTATGATGCCAGTGTGCCCAGAGCATGCCACTGTTGCATGTGCCCAAGTTTTTCATATATTGGGTTTTCCTCAAGAAGTACAGTCTGCCCTACATCTCTCCCCACCTCCACCTTGCATTCCTTGATTTTCAGCTCCGTTTGTTACACTGCTGGTGCTGAAAAGACCTAGACCAGATAGGAAGCCTGTTAATGACACCCAGATAGACAGGATCATCAACACCATCAGTACCTGTGCAGTGTGGTTGCACAAGATTGCAGGACAGGCACGTGTGTCTGTGGCCAAGTGTCATCTGGGCAAAGCGGTGTCATAACCCAGTGATTTTGGTGCCTCGGCACGATGGAATTTTCTTGCCACATGGGAGCCTCTTGCACAGCAAAGGTTTTTGCTGCACGGAGGAACCTCGGTGCAAGAGAGTTCCCGCCAATTTGCAGCTTTCTTTGCAGGATGCATTTCTTCCTTGCAGCACAGAAATGCACGGTGCAAAGAGTTCCCGCTATTCGAATGCAAATTTGTGTCCCGCTATTGGCCAGCTCTAAATTATTCACACGTAGCGGCTGGTAATTGGCCTGCTGGCTGTTTAAAAATTCGCACGACTTCCGCCCAAGTCGAAGAACTTTGAGCACACTGCAGAGTGCCTCTAAAGAGATCTGACTTGCGGCTAGCTGATCGATAGACTGATCACCTATCGATCTTTCTTCCCGTCGCCGAGCGCAATCCCAGACGTACCCTTTTCCCGCCAGCTTTATTTACGGACGGATTCACTGGCTTGGGCCCCGCCAACTGGAACAACTCACATGGTTGTTCAGACGACCGGACCATCTGCGTCGCAACTACAGGCGGCGTAAGTAAACGTTTTTGCAACCATTAAACCTTGTCTGCCTCTCCATTCACCAGCCTGCCCTGACGAACGAGCAATTTCTAACTCACCTCAAGTCGGCTCTGGCCGTCCGAGACAAGCGGCAGGAGGCATTCATGAGAACAGTTGTTAAACTTGAAAAAACAGTAAATCCCCAGTTGGCACTAGCATGGCACAGGGAGCAAGGTACTGCAGTTAGGGAGTGAGGGGTACTGTCAGGGCCAGGGGTCCCCAGGTCAGGAGTAAGGGGCAGCAGCAGGGCTAGGGTGGGTAGGAAGGGGCCATGTCTTGGGAGTGAGGGGCAATAGCATGAACAGGGCCAGGACACTGGTATATCACTGCCCCCTACAATCATATATCATGTGCATGTGCCACAGGTGTTCTCTTTTTTGGAATTGGAAATATGGTAACTCTAGTGATGGTGACATTGTTAGTAAGGGCTGCCTTCTGCCATTGCAGGAGCACCCATGGGTCTGACTGTGGGGTAAGCTTGTGCAGCAGCCAGGACAAGGAAAAAAAAATTGTGAAGCATAGAGACTATGGGCTGCAGCCACCCGTGCGGGTAGGCACCATTTACTCTGAAGGGCAAATTAAAGTGATCCAGGGTACTGCCTTTAGGTGCCCAAGCAGTTCTTCATTCCTAGATTAAACCAGGGCAGATTTGCAGGTGACAGGGCCATTCTCATCAATGGCTGCCTGCTGCCATGGATCTGACTGTGGGGTGAGCTTGTGCATGGAGGCTACGGGCTAAAATCCTATGATCAGGAGGGCGCCACTTGCTCTGAAAGCAAATGAAAGCTCTCTTTCCTTTAGGTGGCCAAGCAATTTTTCATTCCTGGATGGAGCCAGGGACAGATTATGAGGCTATGCTGTCATTGTCAGCCTGGCCAAGTCATGGCCAGAGGGGGAGGGGGCCATGGGTTTATATGCAGGTGAGCAGAAGATTGATTCATGTTGGGCTGATTGGACCACAACACCAGGTATGCAACAGCTGGCATCTGAAAAAACACATTACACCCAAGTACATAAAAATTGCAGGTATCCTCTTTTTCTTCTATCTGCGATTCAAAGCTGCCTCTGGTGCACAAAGGGGCTCACTGCACAAAAATTGCAGCGGCGTCTGGTGGACAAAGGGGCTCATTACATGTCAGTGAGTGAATTTCCGTTTACGCATGATGGATCTATGGACACATCAGTTTAATTTGTAGCAATCCAAAGTAAAATACATTGGGATGTGTTTTACTTTGAATCACAAAGAGGACATTTAAATCTCCAAAAAGCCACCATGCATGTAAACTAATGCATTAAATTGCAAAAAAGGGCATTTTTTGTCATGTGTATGTCGGGGATCAGAGCAGTGCTGGCAGCTGCTTTCTGATTCCCACCAGAGCAGTAAAACTTTCACCTTGACAGGCGGGTAATTAATGGATGGGGTTTAATTAACCAGGGACAGATGCGTGTTGGTTACAGGAGATTGTTTACTTACGTCGCCCAGATAGTGACGTGCGATGCAGGCAGAAGGCTTGCGTTGTTTACATTCGAGCGTGTGTCTCAGGTTACAATCGACCGTGTCAGGAGGATACCGTAACCGACCGGACGAGCCTGCAGGAGGGTTAGGGTACGTCGGGACTGTGATGACGGGGAGTGATTGATGGGTGATCAAACCACCAAGTTACTCTGATGATGGGCTCAGGTTTCTCCTCAGAGTTTTCCCTCAGAGTTCTTCGATTTGGCAGAAGTGCAAGCTGGTTTTGTTTACACAGTGACCAATTGATTTAAGCCACGTGATCTGGTTTTCGTCTGAATCTCCAATTACATAGCAGTTTTTGCTAGGGGTTTATGGCAGGGATATCCCCTTTCACCCTGACCAGTCTTACGTTTCGTTTCTTGTTTGTGACGTGGGCATAAATTTCAGAAGGCTTAAGTTTCGTTTCTTGTTTGTGACGTGGGCATAAATTATATACAGCTCTCCGCCAGGATTTTGTTTCAGGAGTTTTTGGCAAGGATTTCTTTTAACCCTTAGTTGACTACTGTGTGCAAAATGAGGATGGTCTGAATGGTATCTCTTGCTAGTGGCATGGGCACTGATTAACTGGGTTGTGACAGTGTACAAGTGCCCAAGGGCTTTGAAATAATATTTGAAACAGCATTTTGAAGTGGAAGAAGACAGTATTTATCAAGGTTAGAATAAAAGATGCTGCAGTAATTGAGATGTGGAATGATGAGGGCGTTATCTTTATGGATGGATAGGAAAGGCTGTATCTTACAGATATTCTCCAGAAACCCCCCACTGCTAATCTTAGACAGTTTAGGTGTTAGTATCTCAAGAGGAATATGATAAATGTGTGGTAAGTACCTATGTGATTTTGATTAAAAAAATAAAGAAGCTATGTATGCAGCCTTTATAGTGT
Source organism: Alligator sinensis (assembly GCF_000455745.1). NCBI lineage: Eukaryota > Metazoa > Chordata > Crocodylia > Alligatoridae > Alligator > Alligator sinensis. The sequence continues at coordinate 121,263 of NW_005842054.1, forward strand.
GTTTCATTGCTTTATTTGTACTATTTTTTTTATTTGTACAGATTTTATAGGATATTCTATGTATGGAGGCTTAGTGACTGGAAATCACTTTGTACGCTATGATTTGTGAGCAATGTAAGGTGGGTTACATTCAAATAAAAATAGCAGAGGAGACTAAAATACAAGAAGATGGCCCCCTAGCAGGACAATCAGTGTATCATAGAATCAAGATAATCACAGATGCAAAAGACTATTCTGCTGTTTAGTCTGATCAGCAGGGATCCTGGTTTTCTCTGATTTAAAAAAAACCCCCAATTTTTGTTAAAAAGTAACCCTGAATCCACATTTTTCCATGATTAAAATAAAGCACCACTATATATATATTTACATATTAGTGGTGTTTCATTTAAATCAAGAGAAAATATGGATTTGGGGTTACTTTTTAAAAACCAAAAATTGGGGATTTTTTTTAAAATCAGAGAAAACCAGGATCCATGATCAGCTAGTACAGTGTTGGTTCTTGTTTAGTGCAGTGATGATGTTAAAAAGTTATGAACAAATTAGTAAATGAAAGTCCTCTTGAAGATGTTGCAATATTTCAGCCTTCTCCTTTCTGCCCCAAAAATACATGTGCAGATGAGAGGCCCACTTCTTGGTCAATCTAGGCCATATCTTTAATTCAGCTGTAAATTTTTGAGTAATTCTAAAATCTAGATGCTAATATCCAGAACTGCTTTCTCCCTAGTTTCCAGAGGGCATCAGGCACCAAAAGAAGCAGGGCAAAGATTGAGACTTGGCATTAGGAAGAAATGTTAAAATCTCATTTCCTATTTAAAAAAAACCATTTAAATATCACCTAGTACAAAATTCATTATTTTGAACCTTTGCATATTTGTTTGCAAATATCAGAGCTAAAGTTAAGTTTGCATTTGCATTACAATGCAGAAACTGTGTGAGAGAATGATATAAGATTATGGCTGTAGGTAATAAACTGCATTGTTTAAGTAATTTCCAGACTTTCTAATATTTGGATATTTAAATGGTGGGTATTTTCTCAAGAAAGTAATATAATTTATTATGTAATCTGAGCTTCAGTGAAATACTTGATGAATTTAATTTATTATTTTTTTGTTTGTTTATTTGCAAACAATTTAGACATTGGGAATCAGTATGAAATAGGAGTTCATGCCTAACAAATTTGACATTACCAAAAGAGTTGATAGAGATAGACATACATATTATTTCCCCAAATTGGGATTTTGAGGACCTAAGGTTAGTCCCAAGTCAGTCGACATAAACAGCATTAACTTACCTTAGTGCATCTACACATGCATTAAAGCACTTAGGTATTCGCACCTAAATTACAGGTATCAAATTTAGGTGCAAATAGCCTAAAATTGCCATTTGTAAGATGTATTAAGGCCATGCATATAGAGCTGTGCACCCTTAATGTGCCAGCAAATAACTCTAAGTTGTTACTGCTGCCTACAGTGCTTGGGTGGTATAGGTGTGACATCTTGAAGTTGGATCTTGCCATAAGATTCCAGGAGTACAAATTCAAACATATGTTGATTCTCTTGAGATACATAATGGCACAGAAGAGCTTAGAAACAACCCCACAAGTTAGGATTCAGAGTATTTTTATTATGGGCCTACTATACATGCAAAATGCCTCACAGTCAGTAACCTTCAAGAATAAAGAGACAGAGCAAAAAAAAGAAAAAGACATACAGGTTCACAAAAGAAAAACTTAATGCAACCAGTGACAATAGGCAAACTCTTGATAGTCTCACATTTTATATGAGAGAAAGGAATATAAATAATTAGGAAGTAAATTAAATAATAAATAAAATATTGTAAAATGTGAATATATACAAGGTAGTTCTAATTGGGAATCAATATTAAAGATTACATCAGACATTTGGAAATTAATTTACTGTACCATGGATAAATGGTGTATCTCTTCAAGCATTTTTGTACTCATGCAGTTTCCAGATCAAGAGCACTTATTTGATGGCTACAGAAATTAAGCAAGCCCCAGGCAATGAAAAATGAGCATTTGTGAACTATTCACTGTCTTTTCAATGGGTCATTACCTATAAGCATGTGATATCTATCAGAGAAACTATCTAACACCATGGCCAGCATCCACCTCTTTTGAAGAGAACTTCAGAGTTGAGAGATTCATGTGCTCCCAGATATTAACAGAAGGGCCAACCAATTCCTTCCATAAGTCATTAGATAAACTCCTTGGTTTGAAAAGTTTGTGTCTGTATCTTAAGTCTTCTTGTTTCCAAAATGTTTTTGTTGACCATTTAAGTATCTGAGGTACTTAAGTGGTTCCCTTTATCATAGTATCTGAACTACTTACAAATACATATATCTTCATTTTGTGAGATAAAATAGTACAGTTATCTCCATTTTGTAGATAGGAAATTGACGCACAGAAAGAGTATGATTTGCCCAAAGTCACATTTATCATGGACTGGGGCATAGCACAGGATTGGAAGCCAGAGATCTTAGCTAGCATCAAAGTCCAAAGAACAAACTAAAGTGGTGGGGAGGAAGTAAGAGGACAAAGACAGGCAATGGTCAAGGCTGAAGCAGGAGTTTTGAAAGCAGGTACTGGGGCAAGAACTGGAGACAAGGCTTGTCCCTCCAGAGCAGGAATTGGAAGCAAAAATTAGTCAGGACTCAGGTCAGGAGGAAATGGATTGTCTGCAGATACTTGCCAGTTGTCTGTTTTACCTTTTCATGACTGACTGTGAAGAAGGGTCATATTCACATGTGTATCGGACCTAGGCTGATTACCTTATGCTGGAGATATGGGCCTACAGATATAATAGCTCTCTGGCACATGCCTATGATAACTTGAGATGTATGTAGATGAGTAGGCTACAAAGGAAAGGCTAGAATCTCCAAGAAAGCTGTAAGAACGATTGTATGAGCCAAATATTGTAGTTTGGATTCAGAAAATTCAGCCAGGGTAGATTTTTATAGGAAGTGCAGTATGTATCAGGTACTGTGAGAGATGGGCTTTAGATAGATACAAAATCACTAGGTCAAAAAGTTTGTCAATTGCTATTAGAAATAGATAATGACTGATGTTTGCATCCAGGCAATAGTGTTCAGTACTTATTTTTATAAATTTGAAACAAGATGAGAGTTTAAACCAATCTGGTCCTGAAAATGAAACAGAGAATCTGTCATGGATTGTGGAGGGGTTTTGCCGTCCTCTTTAGTTGTGGGGGAAGCCAGAAGGAAATGGGGATATGGTCCTCTTCCTTGCATCCTTTGAGCTTATTTTGACAAACTGCTATATTTTCTTGTATACAACATGCGCCTTTTCCACAAATAATAGCTAACAGAAATTGGAGCATTCATTATCTGCAAAGAATACAGTAAGAGCAGGTTCTGCTGCTTACTGGGTGCTATTGAAAGTAAAATCTGTAGCAATCTACAGGGAGCAGAACAACAAGCGGCTTGATTCCCTAGCTTCTGCTTCTCAGTTACTTACTACAAGGAAAGATAATTTATTCTTCATTCTGCCTTTCAAAAGCAAGATGTTTATTATATTCTGGGGCATATAATTCTTTGTGAGAAAACATGGTACTTCCTGTCTTGCAGTGGCAGGACATTGACACTGACTTCATCCCCCTGATTAACTGGAGAAAGTTAGGGTGCTTTGGATGTTTTGGACATTGTGCCTAGTAGAAGTTTTTACAAATGGGTTAGACCAGTGGTACTCAACCTTTTGCCCATGGAGCTGTGTCATCCAGTCTGTTGGTGTCCCCACAGGTCTGGCAATTTGGTGGTAGGGGAGTGGTGGCAGGATTCTACCTGCTGAAGGGGGCGGGGGGCAGTGGCAGTGCTAACTGCTGCATATCCCAGATCCATGGTAAATAACACCACTACCACTTCCCTGCTGTGCGGGCCGGGAGCAGTCCAAGGCTTTCGGGGGTGCGTGGCGGGCTGTGGCCAGCAGCCCTGGCACGTGGGTCAGGGAATTCGGCACGGCGGACTAGAATTAGGCACGGACGCATAGCAGTTGATTAAAGATTATTTTACTTACACCGTAGATGGTCGCAGTGCAGGCAGGGAAAAGCTTCGCTTAAGTTGCAGTTACAAAACTCGCTTGAACAAGACCCGTAGAAAACTCGAGCCTCTTAAACCCGGAAAGAGCTCTGGATACACACACACACAAAGTTTGCTAGGCTCCGTGGACTGAGCGCGCAGGGAAGGGTACATCGAGGGATCAGGCGGCGACGGGGAGAGGTTAGAGGTTGATCAGGCCCCTGTCTCCTCCTCTAAGGCACACGCGGGGTTTGTTAAGTTCCACAGTGCTTAGAGTTCTCCACGAGATGGATGTGGAGTCCTCCTAAATGAGGTCCTCCCCGGAGATCTCCAACTTGGGCGGAAACCACTCAAGCCTCTTATATGGCTAGCAAGCCAATCGCTAGCCACCACGTGGGAATAATTTAGAAACAGCCAATAGTGGGACACAAATTTGCATGTGAATGGCGGGAACTCCTTTGCACCGGGGTTTTCTCTATGCAACTGAGAATTGCACCGTGCAAAGAAAGCTCCCCGTGGCAGGAAATAATTCTGCAGTGCCGAAGCACACACAAAATCATACCCTTTGGGTCATGACACCTGCTACCAAATTTTCAATGTCTGTGGAGATCCCCATGGGCCAGATGATGTGACCCTGTATACTGGATTGTGCCAAAATATGGGGTCAGTCCTGGCCTGATCCAGCATGTGGAGTTGAGCTAGCATGTGGGGTTGCACCTGTACTCTGATCCCGCGCTTTAACCCTGTGCTGGATCAGACCTATTAACCAACCCCATGCCACTCATTCAGCTCACAGGGCCAGACAGGTTGGGCACCAGTGAATTAGACACTTCTCTGAGATTTTTTAGATAAGGACAATCCTGCCTTATGCTGGTCTAGGTGATTCATAGAGCTCAGGAACAGAAAGAAAATGGGATACTCCCAGGAAAGGAAGTTTAGGAGATTTAGATATAGACAGACAAATTATACTGACTTAAGAGGGGAGGACTTGCATCATGTTATCTCTTCCATATGTCTGATTCTATCATAAGGTATAAACAGAAGCTAAACATGGGTAGCTTACTCGAGTTTCAACTTCCACTGGTTTGTCTTCCACTTACTGAGAGAAAGGGGTGGACATATGAAACAGTTATTACAGAACAGCTGATGCCAGGTAAATTCTGCCACACTTTTGACTTGATATAATTTGTTCATCTGTCTATATCCTAAAACATAGTATACCAAACAAGAGAAAATTGCCTTTAAAAAGCACACGTAACACAAACATCTGTTTCTTAGTATTATTTTGCAAACTGAGTTCTTAATGTTAGAAGCTTTTAAAGAAATATGTATCTGATTATCTGTAGCTTGGAATCTGTTTGTTCTTTTGTGTAATATTATTATTTGCATTATAGCAGAGCCCAGATATTCCATTTAGATACCAGGTTTCATTGTGAAGTAAAACTAACGTCCCTGAAACAAACATTTTATTCCTTGAGTCAGAGGGCATATAAAAAGTATATTGGAAATGAAAATTTTAATATCAGATCAGCCTATATTTTGGGTGTAAAAAGTCCCTGTTACTGAGACGAGACTCTGGGTAACTGGCAGAGGTGTGACAAAATGTGATTAATACTGATCTAAAACTATGTTGTACTCAAATGAAAAGGCAAGTTGTTACAAGTGGTGTTGGGAGGAAATCACAGGGAACAGTTAGATTTTTGATACAGGAAAGAGTCTTAGATATCATCCTGCACTGCAAGGCACAGTGGTGATCACATTAACTCTCTAGTATTAATTTTTCTCCCCATGTTTGCTCACAGTTACTGATAACATACTAGTATTTGTATACAACCCAATAACAATTAAAATACAATGTGTCCATCAAATTTCACAATGAATATCTGCAGGTATCTTAAAAGAGTATACCAGTGGTGCTTAACCTTTGGCCCTGTGGGCCAGATGAGTGGGCGGGAGCCAATCTGCAGACTGGATTAAGCCCCATCACCCTCTTCCTCCCTTGTCCTTTGGAACTGATTCCCAGGGGACTCAATTTATTGATTCCCAGGGGACACCCTTTACTGCCCCAGCATGCTGGGATTGGTCCCTGGGGGCCCAAAAACACCCCCCCCCATCCCCTTCCACTGGGATTGGTCTACAGGGCCTGACGCTGCCCCCGCCCACTGGGATTAGTCCCTGGGGCCTGGCACTGTCCCTTCCTCTCCCAGTGTGCTCATATTGGGTCCTGGGGGCCTGGCACCACTCCCACCCAGCCCTCTGTGTTGGGATCAGGCACCAATCCAGTACATAGGGCCCGCAGATTTCCATAGGTCTGGAAATTTGGCAGTGTGGGAGCAGTGCCATTGCTTTCCTGCCACCAAATTTCCAGACCTATAGGGAGCCTTGCAGGCCATATGACCATAGCACCATGGCCTGGATCCGGCCCATGGGCCAGAGGTTGAGCACCCCTAGAGTACATGGCTCAAAAAAGTCAAGTACACAAAACAGTTGACTAGTGCAGTGAAAAGGTGATTGGTTTCATCAGGAGATTCAAGATGGTATTCAAGGACTCAGAGGGCATGTGTATACATGCAATTAATGTGGTTGAATAAACTCTGGCACAGTTCATGCCAGAGTTTATTGCTCCCACTGAACACCCTCATGCCCCAGCCAGTTCCATCACTGTCTACATGTGCACTGTGGTGGAGTAAATAACTCCACCAGAGGATATTATTTGTGTCTGGAAGTCCTATCCTACAGCGAAGTTAATTCATTTACTCTGTCCTAATGAAACTGCATGTGTAGATGGTGATATTTTAGTGTGGAGCTAATTAGGTCCGCAGTAAATGTCTCGAGTAGATGCATGCATTTCCTGACTTAGCCTAATAACTTGGTGAACAGTGGTGATTCTGAGTAAATAGATGGAGATGGAATAAATCAGCTGAGTAGGCTGTTTGGTGAATCATAGGACGCTTTGCCTAAGCAGGTTGATAAGATTATCAATTACAGGAGCCATAAATCTATGTGTTTCCCCATTATTCCTTTAATCTCTGACTCAGTGAGCTTTGTATCTTGCTCATGCCAACTCTATTTTATACAGATATACACTATGGAAGAGGAGTAGCAGAAGTAAATATTTGAAAGAAACTCACTTTTCCTGGGCACCAAGGATTTCTTTTCATTGCATCCTTTCTTGAAGTCCATGTGTCATGGATGCACCCCAAAACAAAGTTTCCTTTGGGGTTCAGTAGGCGTATCTACGTGAGATGCCTCAATGCGCAGTGGACTGTTATGCTGTACATTAGCATGTCACGGCAAAAACCATGCTAATGCACAGTAGAATTAGTCTACTGTGCATTGTGTCACAAAAAAGTTTGCCTTTGCTACTGTGCATTAGCACAGCTACTGCACCTTTATTTAGTACCTCACATTAGAAGTACTAAATTTAATGTACAGTAGCAAAGTCATGTTAATGAATGTGTAGATGCACCTGCTGTGTAGCATGAATGGATATTCTCTTAAATTAGATTTATTCCTGTAGTCTTTAGTCTCCAGTTTTAGCGATAGTGATGCTGGGTTCAGCTTTGTCATTTTTTTAGTGATATGTATTACAGTATTTGATAGAAATGTAGTTTTGATATATCTTTATTTTGTAGCCAAGGCTGTTTTGTGAGGTAGATATTAATTTAAGTGTTCCTTACCTCTTCACACTCAAGAGGTAATCACTGAGAATTAGCATGTGACTTGAGTTGATTAGTACTGGCTTCTTTAAGTTTACATTTTAAAAGGAGTTTGACACCTGGCTAGTCAAACTGTTGAAAAGGGAGACAGTAAATTGGATTAGTGAATCTCTATGTCTGAAAGGGTATACATGTTTTCCTGGTCCTAATAAGATGAGGAAAATCTTGTAGTCTGGTAAATATGCACCTGAGAGGGCAGAAAATTACCAGCATAGTGTGAGGCCCTCTAGCAGAGATAACGTATGTGAATAGTCAGAGAGGCAAATATACCTAAGCCTGCTTTGAGAGTATGGCTTTATTTTCAGTCTTCCTGGGAACTGGGGGCTATGGTCCCTTAGCCTGAGCAAAACGGACTGAGAAAAGAAAGCAAGCTGACAGAAGAACTTGCAGGAGGCCCTGACAAGAGGGTCAATGGCAGGGTGTGTTATCTAACCTGTTGAAGGTGGCTAGGGACTGTATCCGTAGATTTAAGGAGCAGGCTAAGACCAGGTTATTGTCTTGATGTTTTGTTTGTTTACTCATATCTCTGTCTGAATCTCAAATATGGCTATTGATTTCTTATGCTGGTTCTTGGGTTTTTTTAGAATAAACCCTTTTTGTTATCTTTTTACAAACCACTTGTTTTCAGTGACACTTGAGATTGAGATGCCAGAGTATCTGACCATACGGGTTATTCTATTCAACACAGAGGGATCCGTCTTTTCTGAGGGCACGACTAGAGAAGGGTGTGATATTTCTAACTGCCAAAATATTCCCTGTTAAGGGCTGGCAAGACCTAACAAGATGGTAGGGCTGAGGCACCATAGGTATAGAAATTGGTTTCTGGCACACCTCAGCTGGTTCTCACTGGTCAAGCAACAGCCAGCAGAGAATGTTTTGGGGCAGAAGGGCACCCCAAAGGTGTGGAAGTATCCCAGAAGTATGTCTTAAAGGCACCCAGGCTGCACCCAGGCTGCATATTACACCATGTATTTCATGTATGCATGAATGACACATGTCCCTGGAGCCTGGGGGGGCACAGCGACCACCCGTGGGTGGCAGTGATGGTGTTGGTGGCGGGGGCATGGTGGTGGTGAGCGGGGAGGTCCCACAGGCAGTTACGGTGGTGTTGGTGGTGGGGGTGGGCCAAGCAGGGAGCTCCCGCAGGCAGCCGCAGCCATGGCGGGGGGGGGGGGCCGGCGCG
>NW_005842054.1:135259-140879 GCF_000455745.1 Alligator sinensis
AAACAACCAATTTTCTGTGTGAACTTCCTAATAATTTCTTTTTGACTCCTGCATTTTTTATACCAGTAGTGTATACTTAAGTGGGGCAAGAAGAACTTGGCCTTGGGTGAAATATTTCCTTCAATATATTTTAAACTTACTACCCTTTAGTTTAATTGAGTATTTCTTCTATGGGACAAGATACTGATAATTTACAGAATGACATTTATAATTTTAAATGTCTTATGTCATATGTCTTTATCTTATTTCCAAAGTAATTATGACTTTTGAAATCTCTCCTTATATGTGAATCAATAATCGTGCATTATCCTTCTCTAAATATTTTTCATCTGTGTTGAATTGTTCCTAAGATGAGGTGTCCAAAAGTAGTATGGATATTTTAGTACATCCAGACATCTAACTCTTTTTGTTAACTTTTTTATTCTTTAACACTTCACTGAAATCTCTAGGATGACTATTAATGACCCTGTCATACAAATCACAAATTGCAACTTTAAAAAAATCTAAATGTCTTTCCTAAACATCTATCAGCATCGTCATATAATATGGTATGTGTACCTTATTTTCCTAATATTCCTTGTACTTGTACTTGTGCATTTTATTAAGCATTAGCAACATGTTAGTAACCTGTAGCACATTTCAGATCACTTTACACTATTATAAATATATTTCATATCATTGGTCACAAAATCTGTCAGATGAATACCCCAGTATAAATCTCTCTGTACATTAGGAAGCAGCACCTTGTCCTGTTTCCACATTAATTTTCTTGAAGTCTGGTTGAACTCTGAAAAATAATAAAAATGGCACTTTGAGATTCCGGGTATCTTACACTGAGGCAGGCCTGCACCACATTGGACAGTGCTACCAGGTGGTGTCATGAGAACACATTCTACCGATTTGCTTGTTTTGCCTACCCTGTGTGCCAAAAAAATTCGTGTACTGTATTTATGGTTATCACTGTGTGTACCCAGAACCAGTCAGTGAATGGAGAGCAGCTCTTGGTAGCACCCTGGGTACATGCCAAAAGCAACCACGTGACATGTTTTTTACAATGTGTGCATGTTTAGTAAAAGTGAGTGGATGAGCATATTTTCATAATGGGCTTCCCTAACCTTCCTACAAGATGTAAACATGCCCAGTAACTCCATGTCTAGATTTCTAAGCTTAAAAATAAATATGTTATAATGGACAGGTCAGCAAACTCTCCCAAGGCCACTGATATCAGCAGTTTTCTTGTAAATCAACATCAGTTACTTCGACACAAGTATTATTTAGAAAAGGTGTGATTGCAATTAAGCATCTCTAATACACAACCTACTACTCTATTTATGTGTTTACCTGTGCAGAATGTATTCTGGGGCTTGACTTTGCACTGCATCACCCTGTCTTCTGCTGGGGAAGTTCAAGACACAAATACAAAGTGCACCCAAGACCTCCGACATCTGTACTCTTTTGGATAAGCATCTCCAACAATAAATGGTACTGATGCATGGTGAGGAAGCCCAGAGTATTCAGGGGTGGCCTATGGAGTGACAGCCACAAATTAATCTGCCTTCATGTACTAGAATCCCTAAGGCAGTTGAACTGTATACCTTGTCTGCCTTTCTTTATGGGTGAATCTTCCTTTGAGTACTGATGAGATATGACTCTAGCTACATATATTTTGCTCAAAGAAATTGTATACAAACCTTTTGGATTCTGACAGTTAAGAGTCTTGATTTTGTCACTGTTAACCAGTCAGGATATCTAATTAAATTCTGTTTTCACCCAGTGGGTCATCTGCTCTCAGAACTAAGGAGAATACATTTTTATATTATAATGGTCAAAGAAGCTGCTTTAAAATGTAGCTGTTTCTTATATCAGTAAACTACTTCTTCAGACCTGACCTCTGTGGACTTGTCTACACCATTGCAGTGGTGCATCCAGGGACCAGGGGGCTCAAGCATAACCTGGCCATATCATGTCCCCTCAAATCCACAAGCATCTTCCAAACCAGAAATACAGGCTATTCAGGGCTAGGTACCAGCTCCCACTCTCAGGCATCCTGGAGACCCAACATTCATTAGACGTCCTATTAGTTTTTTTTATTTAAGTGGTATGCTTTTTTAAATTCTTTTATTTACAGTGGTATGAATCTGGGAGAGCTGTAGGCTTTTACTGTTCACTCCTAGTATTTATTGATGATTAGATGTGACTTGGTTCAGGACACCATCCAGCCAGCCTCCATGCTGCACAGACTATGCTAGCTCAAAGGCACTGTCTTAGTCTTTCTTACATGATAAAGAAGACGTTTTTATATAGTGTTTTATGTCCATTGTGGATAACCTGAAGATTATGAATGAGTTTTTCAATGTTCTAAAGAAAGGAAGAATGCTTAGGAAGGAAGAATCAGTAGGAAGACTGTTTAGTAGAGGCAATTTAAAATTAAAAGATCTTCATTATAAGGACTGCTGAAAAGTTGATTTTATCAGTACCTAAATAATCCCAAAGCATTAATCCCCATGTATACTAAGGCCATACATACCCTTACAAACATTATATACATGTGAGTAACTGTACAGCTGTAAATGGTCCAACTGAATTCAGTAGGTCTACTGACCTATGGTGTGTCGCTCACTCATGTGTTCTCAGCTTCAGAACCTAGAGTCCATTACATTTTCAGTCTAAAAGACTAGACCTTTTTTGGAGTTGTTGTTGACAGGCAAAGGAATCAATATAAACTTTTACAAAATGACCTTAAATAATGGTCACTTGTCACTTTTTCCCCAAATCTGAATTGAGACAGCTCACCTGTAACTCACCCTGAGTTTTGTTATCTTTTAAATCATTACAAGAAATACAGAATGGCAAAAAAGACAGGTCAAAGCACTATTATATTACTACATGCACTAACATCTATATGACATACATTAACATTTATAGAAGTTATCAGACAGATAATTTGTTAATTATTTAAATATATTTAAATATACCCCATCAACTAAAAGCTGATGATTTGATATTTGTCATCCTTAATCTTTTTTTTCTTATTTATAAAATAAAAAACTATACAGAATATTAATAAGGATATCAGATGCTCATGAAAACTTATAAAAATGTTTAACAAAAATAAATTTCCAAAAATGGGATCTTTTTTAGGACATCCGTAATGTAGAGTTATGTAGTAGTTATGGTGTGGTTTTCCTGAGACAACTAGCAGTCACTTCTCCTTTCCCATACATAAATGGCAGCCAGCAATAGCTAGAAACAAAAGACCCCTCTCCCAATCTCTGAATACAGTGACATTCATTCCCAGAGAAGCAGGGGCAGCTTTTTGAAAGCAGACTTCTTCAGTTCAACAATAACACACAATGAGTTATTGACTTGTTTATATATGGAGCTCTTTTCAGTAACTAACTCTGACTCCCCACAGTCTGGACAAATGATTGATTTCGTTGTTAGAAAAAGAGAAAGCTCTTGCACTAAACTCTGTAGTGCAAACTACTTTTTCCTCATTTGTTCCCCTACTGAATAGGACCTTATTAAAATGCACTTTCCAAAAAATACCTGCAGCTGGCCATTATAAGCATGTTTTGTATATATAAATAAGTAATTTGTCCCACTCCTTTGTATGGTAAGAAACCATTGGGGAATCTTGTCAATATATATGAAGGCTGATTGTCATAGTGTTTATATTAAACTGTATTATTTATATTGATCTGCATATAAAAAATATTTCAGACTGCTTACTTATACATTTGTTATCTTCTAATGGGTTTATAAATATTAACATTTCAAAATTAATAGGCCTAAAGTGTTTTTTTTAGGATGACTTGCTGAGACAATAAATAGTTTGTTGGGGTATAGTCTCCATAGATTATGGATTATTTTATTATATCTGACGAAACTATACAAATTCTGTTAACAAAAATAGTTTATATTTTGAATTAATTTTTTCCTTCATCTATCATTTGGCATAAACCCAATTATATTTAATCCCTTGATAAGCACACATCTTCCATTAATTCTTTGTGCACATCTATTGAAATGAGAATCGATCAGTCTAACTTCTATTATCTTTCAAGTTCTCTTTGTTTGTTCATTTTGTTTTTTAAATTAACTTGGCTTTTTAGGTCCCACGTAATCATTGTACCCTTTTTAAATGTAAACATGAATTTGGTATTGTTTTTATGAAAACATGTTTCTACACCTCCTAAAATGATGGCTTATTTCACCAACAACTGAACTATAAAAATAATTTCTGTGTGATCGGAAAGTGTGGGTCACTCCATACTGATCCTTATGCTCAGTTAGATGCAGAACCTTAAGGGGAGTTTAACACCCAGCAGCCCAGTACCCAACAGTTTTTAATGAAATTATATTTGGGATACATCTTGCAGCTTAACAAAGAAGCTATGATTGCATGTTGGGCCTGATTCTCTACCGTTCATCTGAGTAATAATTTTAAACTGGGCAAATTAGGTTTAAAATGCAATTTAATATATTTTAGGGGTTATATTATAATTTTAATACAATATAACATATTTCCTACAAAGGAGTAACTGACTACTTAACCTGCCATGTGGTAGAGAGTCTTATTTAGTGTATTATGTTTTTCTTACAGCCTTTTCCACAGGCTTAAAGAAAAGATTCATGTAGGTACTTAAGGTTTTTCAGAAAAAAACTGGGAACTGAGGGAAATATGAACAAAGAGTTTTTAGGTTTGGCCTGTGGCTGTCAGATTTGCTGATTTTGATACAATTGTTCTTGCTAACTGTTTTCTTTTTCTTTACATTTTATTCTCTCCAGCTCTTTGTGGGGGTTTTTTTACCTTTCCTTTCTGTATTTCATTCTTTTTCTTTCATTGTTTTTCCAAAGACTTTTTTCAGAACATAGCTCTACATCTTTTCTTTTCTTTTCTTTTCCATCTTCTAATTTATATTCTCTTCATTGCTTTCTATTTCCTTTTGGTTTTAGCCACTTCATGTTTATGCCTTTCATTTTTTACTTTTATTTTTTTCTTTTATCCCTCTTTTCAGTTTCCTTTTGGCTCTCTTTTTAGTTTCTATTTTCTGTCTTTCCTCCTAATGTTTCATTTAGCCCTTAAAAAATAACAAGTTACCACATTATTGTTTGTTTATGAATTCAGGTTTGATGAGAGCAAAATAACACACACACATCTGCAGAGCTGAAGTCATATAATCCCTCTCTGCATAGCAGAGAGTGAATAAAAAGAAGAAAAAAATCCTATTTCAATTACTCAATAATGTTTGGGGCTAGTCTATATTATGAATATTTTGAAAAAACTTTCCACACATACTAAACACATCAATTCAGTTCCACTTCGGTTAGAAGCGCTAGGAACTGTAGTATTAATGGGCTACCAGTAGCAACATATCACTTAATCCTGCTCAGTTCCAATCTGTTTAGCATAGCACATGGTAGCAGCATGTTTCATGTGCACTGAACCTCTCAACTTTGCTAAAATAAAGAATGTAGTTTTTTCACATTCATAGTGTAAACTGGGCCTTTAAAGAGAAAGGTCAAAGAAATCATTCACCTCTTCCCACCCCATGAAAGCTTCTCCACATGAGCACAATGATCAGGCATGTGTCTAAGCAGAAGGAAGTGGCCTGGG
>NW_005842054.1:140910-161384 GCF_000455745.1 Alligator sinensis
CTTCAGTGTAATCATGCACCTTAACCCAACAGAAAATAATGCCAATCATGTCATCTTGAACTTCCACAAGGGCTTGCTGCATGCTATCAGTTCCCTTTGGGAACTACTTAACAAGTCTTGCTGGCAAGTGGGAAGAACTTATCTGCTGTGTGAATTCACTGGCCCACAGAATTTCCTTATGAATCTTGGAATATTCATATATACAAGGGGTTTTCTTTGTCTGTGCATTCAACTATCAAAGTGCAGTTCCTCTGATGGAATAAACTGACATAGTTCCATTGACTTATTATACTAGGAGTCTGGAGATCTGGTCCCATGTTTTTCCTTCCAATATGATTATTGCTACTTTTTGTCAAAACAAATAAACCAACAAACCCCTCTGAATTTTATTTTGTAGAGCTGTTCGTTTTATGTCCTTTCCATATTTGGCACATTTATAATACTTGACAACTCAGAAGGGTGCTATCAATGGTGACCAAAATTAGTCATGCAGGAAAATACTGTCTTAACTTTTAGTTGGCACAGCAGCCTTTTGAAGTGTCTCTAAACTTTAAAAGACAAATGTTATTAGAGTTTTGGACATATTTATTCTGTTGGATAACTCACTCCTCTTTCTAATCCTATTGGTAGGCACCTACCTGTTGCCTGTTTGAAATTCAGGCACATACCAAAAGAATTTTCAAACAGCAGACTCCACGGTGATAGGCATGGTGCCAGAACAGGGATGGGCAATTACTTGGGCCACTTAGGGAGTTTTGGTGAGCTGTTTGTTGATGGGATTGCTGACCTGGCATGACAGGAGGGGTGAGGTGCTGACCCAGTGCAGCAGGTTGTGGAGTGGGGGAGGATTGGTTCTATCCAGCCTGGGCCCATTCACCCTGCACCCACCACCAGGGGCACCAGACAGAGTGAGCAGGCAGGTTCTCCGTTGAGAGTGGCCCTGGACCCCCTGGCAGGGCAGGATCGATTGCATGGATGGGATGTGGCTGCAGGTGGTCAGGAAGCAATGTCTGGGAGCAGAACAGGTGAGTGGGGGCTGGGGGCTGGGATCACGGGGAGGTGACAGTGCAAGGCTGAGGCCTAGGACAGAGCCTCTCTCTGCATCATGGCTTTGCCCTGAGCTTGGGCCCCAGCTCCACACAGTCACTGCCCTATGATCCTGGCACCAGACCTGCCCTGTTCCTGGATGCTGTTTCCCACCCACCTGTGGCCCCATCCCATCTACCCAGCTGAGCCCTCTCTGCTGGTGAGGGTCCCAGGCTGGTCTCCATGGAGACCCTGCCTGCTTGCCCACTCCATCTTGTGCCCCAGTGGTGCGGGTGGGGTGGATGGGCCAGGGTGCCCAGGTAGCAGGGCCAAGTCTGGCAGGAGCGGTGACACTTGCAGCAGCAACCAGAAGGAGCCACAACTGCTGATGTTGCTGGAAAGCTGAATCTAGGTGCTGCACTGCCCAAACCCCTCTACTTGCCTGAGGGCAGCGGGACTGGCTGCATGTACCTCGGCCTGGGATGCCCCCTGCGCCTGGGCTAGGCAGGGCCAAGAGACCTGCTGCAGGCTGGATAATATCCCTTGGCAGGCTGGATCTGGCCTACAGGCCACATTTTGCGCACCCCTGTACTGGAACCTGAAAAGAATAAAATAATAATTTAATGTAATCTGAGGAAGTGAGACCCACTATGTGTAACTTTCATTTAAATTATGCCAAAAAGCAGTGATGTGCTCTGCATACATGACAGGAGAATTGTGCCCTAAAAGAAAAAGGGGAATATTATTATTATGTCTGGATACTTTAAGAAGACATTATTAATGCTGCATAATAATTACTGAAGATGAAAATGCACTCCCTTGACTCAACTTCTGCTTTATTTGAAAACAATTTTAATTTGACTTTTATTTAAATACAGATCTTTAGTAAGTGTCTTTAAATATACTATATGTGTATAAATTTGCATATAAATTTAGACTGGATATTAGAATAGAGTTTCTAATGATCAGATTAATGAAGTTCTGGAATAGCCTTCCAGTAGGAACTGACTTTTGAAGCTCCATCTTGAAAGCATTTTATTTTATGTATGGTTACCTGAAACAGTAGACAACTTGGCTCAGTGACTTTGGAGATCCCTTTTTACCCTGTGCTCCAAGGTTCTTATTAATGGCTAAAAGCTTTGCCGAAATTCAGTACTTATATTCTTATTGGGTATCCAAAGACTTGCTCTTTTGTATTTAGAAACACATGAGGGCATCAAGGATGTGGTGTATCATGTGAAAGACATCATTACAGGTATAGTTAACTGTGCTGGTGCCCAGTGTGAGTGACAGGCATAAAAGTGGTTTGATGATACGAGGCTTACTTTATCATTAGCTTGTACATTTCCCAAATGATTACCCAATTGCTCTCTATCCTTCCAATTTCACTATTGCTACTCTTCCTGGAAGGCTGCTGTCTACACCTGCGTCCAGTTCTCTAGTAATGTCGGTGCTAGCCCTGGCCATTTTCAAGGGGCCTAGGCTAAGATGCAGAAGTGTTCCTAAGCAGAAGACAAAAGCCTGTTTATGAGTGACCATAGTGCGAACCTATGCAGATGTGACAACTAGCTTGGTTAGCAAAGTAAAGAAAGCCATCAAACGCAACTAAATAAAGCACAAGGCCTGAAAGGAGTTAAGGGAGGACCATACATTAAATAATCCAGGTACGCTATGTCATAGCTTTATCTTAATATATTAGTAGTAGTGATTGATGCAGTCAAATGTATTAAATGTTATTTTGCTATAATAGGTATATTTTGTTAAGATGCTTATATAATTTGTTAAAAAACAAAAACAGCTTCCTCAGAGACGACCATAAACTAAGTTAAAAAAACAAAAAGCCAGGCCAGCACTGAGCAGCACTCCACAATGGGGAAGAAAAGGAGATTAGTAGGGACCTACTGAATTCAGGGTGGAAGTGGGCTGTGTGGCAGCTCCTTTATCTTGCAGGTTTCCCCTGCACACCACCCTGCCAATTGGCAGAGGGGCCTTGCCACTCGCTCCTGATTGGCAGGTAGGCAAAAACCATGGTTTAAAATATAGTGCTGCTTTTGCCTCCTGGCTAGTCAACAGCAAGCATCAAGGCCCCTCAGCCAATCAGCAGCAGGTGTGGGGTGCATAGGGGAACCCTCAAGATTAAAGAAGCTCCCACACAGCCCATTCTTGCCATGATTTCGGTAGGGCCCTAGAGATAAGAAAGCCTCCTTTTTTCTGTTCCAGGAATATAGGAATATAACCCTAGTTAATTGACACCTTCTGAGTCCACAAGAGATCTGGTTTAGACCAGTTCTAAAAGTTTCAGTGAAAAAAAAGGAATTTAAATAAAACCAATTAGTGATAATTTATTAGACTATTAGAACCAGCCATCTATAAATATTGGGCATGGACTGGAGGGAAATTTTAGATCTCATCAAATTCAAGAAGATTCGCTGCCAGTCTGTGTACTGAGTCTGAGTCTCCTGTCAGTAAAAGAGAGAATCTCTGTTGTCCTGTCATGGGTAGTCAGATAAACTTTGGGATAAATGTTTGTTTTCATGTTTTAAAGTGCAAGCAAATGAAAGGTTGGGCTGCAATGTAGACCTGTTTCTGCCACTTTTATTAGTAGCCTAGCAACAAGGTTACCTGTAATCTGCATAACAATATGGCCTCCAATAGCAAGTTCCCACCAAACCATTATCTTGTGCAGAAAGTTGGACTACTATGTAATGGTTCATGACAGTCCATTTTACTTTAACATCAGTTAAATTAATCAATAATCAGTTACCCCAAAGTCTGGGATTCCACTAAGGTTAATGGCTAAGTCTTCCTGACTTCAGTTGGCCTGGATTTTACTCAGTAAGTTCCCACAACCCAGTGATTTTAAAAGACAAGGTGCCATACTATCATAATCTGTTTAGAACCTCTTCTTCCTTTCATACTTTCATGAAGATCTAGAAGGAGGCAAAAAACTCTCTTGGGAAAACTACTGCATCCAAGAGGAAACAATGCAGAGGTAGTTTTTTTTTCTTAACATATTATGGAGGGATGGCAGTAACATGAGGTCACTGTTATAGCCGGAATTTTTTAAAACAGAGAGATTTGATTTTTAAATAAGATGTATAGTAACAAGTAACTGGAAAATATCAGGTTCCCCAAAGATGCATATTATCATTATTATTATCATTATTGTTCTCTTATCTCCTTCTTTCTTCTTCATTTTTGTTCTTGCGTTATAACAGCCATTGGTGAATGTGCAGAATATAGCAGACCATAAACAGTCAAACCATGCTTACATACTCACAGAGAAAGAATCGCAAGCATAACTCTTTCAGGTAATCCTTACCTGAAGGAGCATGACATTTTAAATGAATGAAATGCTTTACTCCATTTCCAGCAATTTCAAACAATTTTTTGTTATCCTTAACTTGGGATGCCATCCTCAGCTCCATGGTAGCTTTGCCCTGTCTAACTGCCTCCCTACAAGTGCGAGCAGAGGAGGTATACTCCTCTTTAGTAATCTCTCCCCGTTTCCATTTTTTATATGCCCCCCTTTTAGCCCATAGACTGCTCTGGATTTCTCTGGTCAGCCAAGGAAGACTCTTGGCCCCTTTCCCCCTTTTTCCCCGCATTGGGATCGTCTCCCTCTGTGCCCAAAGGATAATTTCCTTAAGGCACAGCCACCCTTCCTGGGCTCCCAACTCTTTAAAACTCTTACTCTGCAGTGCGTCCTTGACTAAACGCCTGAGTTCATTGAAGTCAGCTTTCCTAAAGTCTAGCACTTTCAGCCTACTAGTTACCATACCCACTCGACGTCTTATGGTGAATTCTATTATTTGGTGATCACTGTCCCCCAGGTGACCACCGATCTGTAGGTCCCCTACCATGTCATCCCCCGTTGCCAATACCAGATCCAGTATGTCATTCCCCCTAGTGGGACCATGTACCTCCTGCGTCAGATGGAGGTCCTGTACACAGGTTGTATCGCATGATACAGTCTACAATGGATATTGTGTCCCAATAATTTTTTTTTTAATCTTTCAGGACAGCTGGTAGCCTGTATTTATAGTAACCTTATGGAGTTGATCAACTTTTTGTTAACAGACAGTTATGTTGTGTTGTGCCACTTGGTATATTTCAATTAAACATTCCAATCAAATGGAAAAGGCACAATGAAACACCTCCTCTCTTTCTTTTTATTATCACTGTATCTTGATTCTAATATATAGTTTACGGACAATAACAATTGAAAAACCACATGATATTTTTATGTTGTTATTTTCTTCATCTTTGTCTAAGCTATGTAGGTAATACCTCCCACTTACTTGAAGTCCATACTTCTATCAGAGGACCAAGTACATTATTCTGTCAACTCTGTCATAACATACTTCATATACATCTCCAGACAGCTTAGTATGATTGATTCATCATCACCCTTGTTGTTGTTGTTGTCATCATCATCATACTATATATGTCATAGAAATTGCTTTGCCAACTTAACTATTATAGAAAAAACAACTATGGCTGTATGAAATGTTTAGGTCACTCATTCTAAAGGAGTTTTCATATAGACATGTGAAATGTGTGTGTGTGTGTGTGTGTGTGTGTGTGTGAATACTGTCAAGCCATAAATTTATTCCACCTGTCACTACATTGGACAACAGCACAGTTAAATATTATAAGTATATATTATATACTACATATTATATATGCCTAAATCAGACCTATCCCAATAATGGTTTATAACATTTATATTTTCAAGTAGTCACAAAATAAATGTCTGATATGAATGAACATGTCTATAGAATAATATTATTTAAACCTTAATTTAAGGTTTAAATAACCATGGCTCAGGTCCCTAGCTATTATAACTATGGTATGTAATCAAAAAGCATTTGATACACATTTCAAGTAATTTGTATATATTTTTCAGCTGGATTTTGCCATTGATGGTCAGAAAGGGAACATCACTGATAAAGGCATTCTTTCAATGACACCAGAAGAATTATACTTAGAATACGAAGAAGTGAGTGTATTATATATGCTATATTTTATTTACCTAGCAGTAAAATATATTATTTGTAATTTAATATGAGACTGGTTTAATCTCTGTATATAAATAGAAAAAAGTTTCTCTAGTAGTCTGCTACTTACTAGCGTGTTAACTTATCTGAAGGCATTTATAATACTAATCATCTAATACATGGTGAGTTCAGCTTCCTTACCCCCCAAATTTACTACTGCTTCCTTCTGTTATTATACCAAGCATCAGTGCCAGATGTCAATTCTCCTGCCTGGCTATGTATAGAACATGCATTAATACATCTCTTTTCTCCTTCATGTGAACCGGATTGCACTTTCTTTTAAAACTTACAAAGTGACAGCAACACAAATATGACCCTGTTTTAAATTTCACTGCCATTGCATGAGGATTTTGTTTTCAGAGTTAACTCAACCCTTCTTATCAGAAACAGTATTATGGAAACTCTGAAATGGGACAATTCATTCTAGCTGTATTAAATGATTAGGTTTAGCATTAAACCAAACAAGTCCTGCATTAAATCATACTCTTGGCAGTATCTGAAATGAATATGTGCCTTATACTGCCTTTTTGGAAACTCTGTATTGTGTGATATTTGAAGAGATGAGTGTAACCAAATAATTTTATTTAAATGAGAATGCTCCTTTAATATCTGAAATTTTCATACCTGGACTGACACAGATACAAATAAGACCTCAGAAACTCTCAAAAGCCTTTGGTTCTTTGCTTATGTTATTTCTGTACATAAATGACTTTTTTTTTAATATCTTATCTGAAATGGTAGCCTTTGGAAGACTCATATACATATGGTGATAAAAGCTCACTTGTTGTGTCTACATGTGCAATTATGGCACATGAAAAAACTGTGGAGGTTATTGCTCTGGAGTTTATTGCTCCCAGGTGCACATTGAGCTGAGGTGGAGCAGCCCTGACTGGCAGTGGGCTCAGGGGGTCAGCCTGCCAGCCTAGGACTGCTCCCTCTGGCTCAAAATGTTGTGGAGGGGCTGGCTGGGACATGAGGGTGCTTCAATGTGGGGCTAGCGGGCAGGCAGCCCCTGCACTGAAGCCCCCTCATGCTCCAGCCAGCCAGGGCAGCGTCTACACATGTGGTGTTATGGAGTTTTTTACTCTGCAGCAGGATAGTACTTGTATTTACTATTCTATAAGTACTATTCTGCTGTGGAGTAAATAATTTTATTTCAGCCTAATAGCAGCACACATGTACATGGCGAGATGTTTACTATGTAGCTAGTCAACTGTGCAGTAAACATCTTGTCACCTACTGTGTTTCAAGATATAGGAACTTTTTGTGTCTTAATCTTTATTTTTCTTTATTTGGCATCAAAAATTATATATTATACATATATATATACACATGTATACATATATATACATACATACGTTCACACATACAAACATACATATGTATATATATAAAATATATATACTTCCCACTTACCCGCCACGTATTTGAATATATATATATGATATTTTACCAGATCATTTTATTTTACTAACAACTGTCTCACTATTCTTTCTTTCCTTGGTTCCTCCTATCTTTGTGCCAAAGGATACTTTTCTTCTCCTGGGTGATCGCCGTAGTCCTTTCCCTTCTACTTACCATTTTTCTGAGGTCGAGAAACACACGAAAGGTGAATTTGTGGCCCCAGCGAAATCAGCGGCAAAACTTACATTAGCTTTAGAGGAGCCAGGTTCTCAACCTAAAAATATTATCTGATACGCACTGTTTCTCTGATTGATTTGTTTGTATTCCCTTTCTGTATATTTATCTGTACTTCCTAGAGGGTAACACATGAGCAGATAGCACATTACTGTTCTGCCTTGGACAGGATTCTGGCAGTCATTATTCGATTCTTGTTCCCTCCGTGGCCAAAGGAAAAAAGTAATTTGCACCTGTCCCTTTGTTTGTACAGATTATTCCCCTTGTCATGTCAGCTTCAGTGCATGTACCTGCCCATGAAAGAACGTAATGAAAATTATGCCATTCTGCTTCATGCCATTCTACTTTTATCCAGCTAGGTGGGATGAAGAATAACAGCCCATTGGTATCTGCTTTTCCACAATTTTTTGCTGATTCAAATGATACAGGCAGACTATGTGGGGCATAACATGCCTACCCTCTTATCCTTATTCCCTGTGTAGAGCAGTACTCATTTTTGTGCCCAGAATGGATAATAATTTCTGCATAAAACCCATTATGAAAATTTATTGAAAGATCACTTTATGCCATTCAAATTGCCTTGCATATTTCTATATGCAATCTATGGCCCTGGTCCTGTAATAGATTCATAGAGTCATAGATGCTAGCATCGGAAGGGACCTCAACAGATCATCGAGTCGGACCCCCTGCCTTGGCAGGAAAGAGTGCTGGGGTCAGATGACCCCAGCCAAATGCCTATCCAGCCTTCTCTTAAAGACCCCCAACATAGGGGAGAGCACCACCTCCCTTGAGAGCCCATTCCAAATTTTGGCCACCCTTACAGTGAAGAAGTTTTTTCTGATATTTAGCCTAAATCTGCTGTCTGTCAGTTTGTGACCAATGTTCCCTGTTACCCCAAGAAGTGCCCTGGTGAACAGAGCCTCTCCAATCCCTGTTCACGAGGGCACCTCTTGGGGTAACAGGGGCCCATGTGAATAAACACTTCTTTCCACAGAAATCCTAGCTGTTCTAATTGAGATCCCCTGAAGGCATAAAGATCCAGCCTCTTGTATGCAGTTGGAGGTTTGGTACCTCTGTTTATACATACTCAGTTCTACAGTTTTCCTGGTCTTGGGGAACACTCCTTAAATTTGTCCTTAATATATTTTATAATATAGAATTCCTCCTACCCATAATGTTGACACTTATAAGTGTCTTCACTGTAGCTAAATAATTGATCATCCACCATAAAGCTAAGTTACTTCCTTTTGCTTTCATTTGAATTGCATTACTGCTCTAAAGAAAAATGTTAACAAAGTTCTTTCTTTTCAGGGAAAAAAACTGTAGTTTACAATGTCAAGACATAGTGAGCTAATCATAAGATTCTGCAGGAAATATTGTAATGAAGAAGTATTAAATCAAACCTTTTCCTCACAACGGCTCATGCTGAGAAGTTGACAGTGTATTCTATAAATGAAATAATAATACAAAATTGGTGCTAGGCAAAAGTGGACATGATTTCCATGTAGATTTGTAGATGTAAAAAAGCTGTTATTCTTTCAGAATAGAAGCTTATCAATCAATATATTTTATTGCAGTAACATTGATAAAAGAACATGTGAATATCATAAAGCTTAAGGTATTATAAATCTAAATATAGTTATATAAATTATGTTTTGTTTTGTCTGTCAGTTAGCTGTACCTAACATCAGTTTATTTTTTTCTCATATTTTGTCTTTGTTTTCTTTACTCTTTTATCCAGACCCTGTTCTCTTAAGATTTAGGGACCTAACTATGATCCTATTCCAACCTCTTTAAGTCCCTAACATTTCATCAATGCATCTATTTTTGTGACACACTGGGCATGTCTACATGTGCTCCTGACTGCACACGTGGTACTGTGCAATCATTTAGTACTTGCTAAAGCAGTACTGTGCAGTCCCGGCAGTGCATGGTTGTTTTTAGATGCTATGCTGAAATAGCGATGAGCTACGGTGACGTAGCTGGTTGCTATGGTTTGTGCCTGCTGTTGCTACATTGCCGTAGCACAGGGGTGGGCAATTAGTTTGGGCAGAGGGCCGCTTACTGAGTTTTAGGAAGCCATTGAGGACTGCATGACAGGCAGCCAGGGGCAGATAAATATAAATTTTCTAAACTTTTTAGGGGCCCCACAGGCTGGATAGAATGGCCTAGTGGGCCACATCCGGCCTGTGGGCCGCATTTTGCCCACTCCTGCCGTAGCAACATGCTATGTTGTCATAGCTTGTCACTATGGTGACATAGTGTCTCATGTAGGTACACTGACTGGGCACATCTGTGTACTTAAAAGTGCATTAGCCTATTTTAATGCACATTAAAGCATCATGTAAAAAGTTGTGCTTTTTACTTAATGCGCATTAAAATAGGCTAGTGTGCATTAAGCATCACTTGAAGAGCATGTGCCTTAGTTAATGTGCATTAAGCCAAGCTAATTCATATTTTTGTAGTACCTCACATTGGAGAGTGCCTGTACACCAGCACAGAGGCTGCTCCACTGTAATTACAGTGTGTCAGAGCAGACTCAATTGAGTCTGCTGAAGCATGGTAATTACTGTGCTCCAGCAGCCTCTTGTGTCTTGTGTATTAGCATTCAATGAGCTTTAGTTCAAGTACCCCTGCCACCATTTTTAAGCACAGGACACTGATACATGAGACGCTGTGGCACTTTAATTAGAGTGGCTCTCAGAGCACATGTAAAAGTGGCCAGAGGTACTAGATATTATGAGAATTAATGTGTAGATGCACCAGGTATTATCTTAGCCATGTGTAGGTTATAAAAAGTAAGGGAGAAAGAGGATCCAGTCATTTACTTCTTTAAAGCACAGCTGGCTGTATTTTAAAGAAGCCTTACCGAGAATGGAGGAACAAACCATCCTGATGTGCAGGAATTCTAACAAATATGGCAGAAGACCAGCTTGGCTTAGCAGGGAACTCTTCAGTAAACTAAATCACAAAAAGGAAGCTTATCAGAAGTGGAAATTTGAACAAATAACTAGGGAAGAATGAAGGAGCATTGCTCGGGCTTATAGGAATAAAGTCAGGAAGGCCAAAGTGCAGTTGGAGTTGCAGCTAGCAAAGGATGTGAAGGGTAAAAAGAATGGCTTCTAAAAGTATGTCAGTAGCAAGAGTAGGCTCAGGGAAAGTGTAGGTCCCTTACTGAATGAGGGAGGCAACCTTGTGACAGAGGATGCAGAAAAGGCTGAAGTGCTCAACATCTTTTTTGCCTCAGTCTTCACAGGCAAGGTCAGCTCTCAGACTACTGCACTGGGCACTGGGGAGGAGGGGACAGTTTGGGGAGGAAGGAAGCAGACAATAGGGGTAAAAGAACAGATTAGGGACTATTTAGAAAAGCTGGACATATAGAAGTCTATAGGGCTGGACAGAATGCACTCCAGGGTGACGAGGGAGTTGGCTAATGTGATTGCAGAGCCGTTGGCCATCATCTTTGAAAACTCATGGCAATCTGGAGAGATCCCAGAAGACTGGAAAAGGGAAAACATAGTGCCCATATTTAAGAAAGGGAAAAAGGAGGATCCAGGGAAGTACAGACCAGTCAGCCTCACCTCAGTCCCTGCAAAAATCAGGGAGCAGATCGTCAACGAATCCATCTCAAAGCACTTGGAAGACAAGAAGGTGATTAGGAACAATCAGCTTGATTCACCATGGGCAAGTCATGCCTGACCAACCTGATTGCCTTCTATGATGAGTTGACTGGCTCTGTGGATGTGGGAAGACAAGTGGATGTGGCATACCTTGATTTTAGCAAAGGTTTTGATACGGCCTCCCACAACAGTCATGCAGGCAAGCTAAAGAAGTACAGGCTGGCTGGCTGGCTGGATGAATGGACTGTAAGGTGGATAGAAAACTGGCTGGAGCATTTGGCCCAGAAGGTAATAATTAACAGGTCAATGTCTAGTTGGCGGCCAGTATCAAGTGGAGTGCCCCAGGGGTTGGGGACCCTCAGCAAGTTTGCAGATGACACCAAGCTGGAGGAGTAGTAGATACATTGGAGGGTAGGCCTAGGATTCAGAGTGACTTAGACAAATTGGAGGATTAGCTAAAAGGAATCTCATGAGATTCAACAAGGACAAGTTCATAGTCCCGCACTTAGGACAGAACAATCCCATTAACCAGTACAGGCTGGGGACTGACTGGCTGGGCAGCAGCTCTGCAGAAAAGGACATGGGGGTTATAGTGAACAATAAGCTGAACATGAGCCAGCAGTGTGCTCTTGTTGCCAGGAAGGCTAATGGCATACTGGGCTGCATTGATAGGTGTGTTGCCAGTAGGTCCAAGTGATTATTCCCCTCTATTCAGCACTGGTGAGGCCACATCTGGAGCACTGTGTTCAACTTTGGGCCCCCCACCACAGAAAGGATGTATAAAATGTAAAATGTTCTTGTATAAAATATTCCTGTGGACAAATTGGAGAGAGTCCAGCAGAGGACAACAATGGTTTGGGGACTGGGAGACATGATTTCTGAGGAGAGGCTGAGAGAACTGGGCTTATTTAGTCTAGAGAAGAGGAGACTGAGAGGGGGTTTAATAGTAGCCTTCAACTACCTGAAGTGGGGTCAAAAGAGGATGGAGCTACAATGTTCTCAGTGGTGGCAGATGACAGAACAAGGAGCAATGGTCTGAAGTTGCAGCAAGGGAAGTTTAGTTTAGATATTAGGAAGAATTTTCTTACTAGGAGGGTAGTAAAGCACTGGATCAGGTTACCCAGAGAGGTGGTGGAATCTCCATCCTTGGAGGGTTTTAAGACCTGGCTAGACAAAGCTTTGACTGAGATGATCTAGTTGGGGATGGTCCTGCTTTGAGCATGGGGCTGTACTAAATGGCTACCTGAGGTCCTTTCCAATCCTAATTAAGTTAGAGTAAAAAAGGAAAGATTAATTGAGTGTAATTAGCATGCTCCAGCAGCTCATATATCAGCATTCCTGTGCTTCAAAATGGTGGCAGGGGCATTTGATGAGCTTTAGTTAAACACCCCACCTCCATTTTGAAACACAAGGAGGCTGATACATGAGGTGCTGTGGGCACTTTAATTAGAGCAGCTCTTGAAGCCACTCTAATTAAAGTGCCCTCCCCTTCCCCACCCCACCCCCCAGCCCCCCAGAGCAAATGTAAAAATGGTCTTAGGTACTAAAGTCAACTGGTGCCTAATGGATAGAATAAATTCTGGCCCTTTCTTTTAATCAGTTAATTTAACCCAGTATGTAGATAGACTCCAGTCCTGGTCTGCTTATTCAGGTAGAGGTCCTAGTCCTATTACCTGGAGATGGAGCCAGTTGCTCCTTCTAGGGTTAAATTAAGATTTATAGACCTGCCATGATGAGCCACTAGTATCAAAAGATAATTAAAAAGCCTTGTATGGTCAACAAGGCAGGTTTGGAGGTGACACAGGAGGCCTCCAGGGAATCTGAAAGAGTATCACAGAGGTGGACTGTAGCAGGGCACTAGGGTGCCTGCTACTTGGAGAGCTGGGATAACTCCTCAGGTGCTGGTTGCTGAGGCAACCAAAGGGAACTAATGACCCACACGTGCCTAGCCAGCTAACAAAAAGGGGCAGGGCCTGGCTCCTATATAAACCACAGGCAGGAGGCCAGGAGGGTGTTCCCGACCAGCAGCCAGAGAAGAAGGAGCTCTCGGTTAAGGAAAGAGAAGAGAAGCCGGATGTGCATAGCCACTGCGCATAGTGTCTGCCACTGCGGCGGGATGGAGCAACTCCGGTAGGCTGGAGTGTAGTTATATCTGGGTGGCTTATGTTTACGTTATAGACAAGAGGCTTGTGTTGTGTTGCTATTTGTTACACCGGTGGTTTGGGTGAGGCTATTAGGGGTTGGAGGAGGCCTCATAGGGTACTCACAGTAGAGTGGGGACCCCAGTGCCAGTGAGGGCGCAGCATTCAGGGTGCATAGACCCCAGCCCCAGAGAGGGGCAGTTGAGAAGCCCCAGAGAAGGGGGCAATCCTGAGAAGCCCCAGTGCAGGTGTGGTGAGCCCCGGAGAAGGGGGCAGCATTGTGGTGAGCCCCAGGAAAGGGGGTAGTGCTTGAGAAGGCCCTGGAGAGAAGGGCGGCATCACTGAGAAGGCCCTGAGAGAAGGGCACGGAGAGAGAGACAGGGCTGCGGAGAGCCTGAGTACCAGAGAGGGCGTGGAGATAGAAAGAGACAGAACAACGTCTGTGACATCTGCGAGGCTTGGGGCGTGGTATTGGAGTGGTAGGAGCCACACATAGCCCATAAGGCTGGGGGGGTACAGAACTCCCGAGACAGGAGAACCGTGGCCAAGAGGACAGAAGGCAGCCTCCCTATAAAAAATATATAAAATCAAAGACGTGGCGGGTGAGAATTGGAGGGTGCGACTTGGCAGCTTGGCACGGTAAAGGAGGTGGCGGGGGAGAGCACGGCGACCCTGATGTCTCTCCTGTTACATGGACCAAAGTAAAATAACAGGGAGTTGGCTTGAATGATGGAGAATCTGAGGAGCTGGAACCTTGGGACACTCAGGGTGCTGACAGACATGCAGGTCCCCACTCTAACTCATGATGCTTAACATAAAGCACCATGAGTTACAGTTAGAGCAGCACCCCCCCACAAACCAACAGGTATTTGCCTTTTGGGTTGGGAGGGGGGTGGAATCAAGCTTGCCTGCCTGTCGCTGATGCAGCCCTGCCCACACCCCCCTCTCAGCTCTGTTCTCTGCAGGAGGTGGGGGATAGGGGAGCTGCTGGCTGGGGCTTGCCCAGCCTGACTTGGAGGGGTGGAGGGGCCTCCAATCCCCACCACTCCAGCTCCCCTCTCCCTCTTCTCCCTCCCCCCTCCCTTCCTGCAGACAGCACCGGGGGTGGGGTTGGGCTGCATCAGCCTAGCCCCACCCTAGGGAACAGAAGTTCCCTACACTGCTCCAAAATGGAGTGCCTTCATCTGATTCCTCATCAAATGAGGGTTAATTTGTTGCACAAACAAACTACTTTTAAAGTGCTCTGCAGCTGTGCACGTGTCACAGCATGGCTGTAGAGAGCTTTCATGGGGCCAATCGTGTGACAAATATAACTTCTATCTGTGCCCTCTGGGTAGTTTGGGTGGGACTGGGTAAAGAGGGAGCACTTAATCCTTTGCAGGGTGGCAGAACCTTCTTGCTGGGTGACCTTTTCCATAATATCTTTCTTTATTAAAGAGAAGTGATCTATTTTGGTGCTTGGATCTTAGGGTGTACTCCTTCATGTAAAAAAAGGTAAAGCCCTCTCTCAGCAGCTGAACTAGAATCAAGGCTATGGATAACCAGGGAATGTCAAGGACCAAAAGGCTAGAATCTCAGAGTCAGAAGGAGCTTGGACTCTTTCTACTTTAGAAGCCATGCTGACTTCAGGGGTACTCAGAGAAACCAGACAAGGCTGGAGGTTATGAGCAAGTACTCCTCCTTGGAAGCCTTTGACAAAGACCACATAAGTTACTCTGTTTCACCTTCCTCCATGAAAAAAGAAATGGGTATAAAATGTAATTGAACTACATGTGCTAAACAGTGTTTCATCCTATCACCTGTAAACAAGAAACTGTGTGTATTTGGTGACTGTGAGCAGTGTCCTTGAAGTCAATGAGTCATAGGAGTAAGTTACACAATCAGGTTATGTAAAACAATGATGATGATATCCCTAAATGTGAAACAATTAGAGGCTTATTCTTGGAATTTCTTTTTTTCTACTACTCAATTTAATACCTAACCATTATGCTAAAGCTAAACTATGTGAAATAATACAAATCTTTCATATCTTTCCTTACTTTTTGTTGTTTCCCAACATCCTTTTTTAGTCCATCCCTGTGGTGCTAATTTTGGAATGTGCTAAACATCTATTGGAATATTGTGAAGGCCATATTTTGGAGTGCCTTTAGGCACCGACTGTGATTTCCAAAATATGGCCATCTTCACCTACAGATTTTAATGGAAGTTGAAATATTAAGAATTTTGAGGTGGTAGTAATGATTTTTTAAATTAATTAAAAAAAAAAAACTAACAGTTCCTTCATGGTCTTTTATGCTATTTTTGGGCCTGGTTGAGGAATCCCAGATTCTTAACTGGCATAAATTAATACTGACATTGGGGCTTGCCTGACTTACACCAGCTGATGATTTGTCCCACTAAACCTGAAGTTGTACTGCTGTTCTTTAACTTGTTTACCTCCTGCCCTTTGTGCAGATTTCAATTGACAGTTTCCATGCAAAGTGCCTTAGAGCACTTACTTGTAACCTTGGATGGACTCTGAACTACATAGCATTCAATCTGACAGCTGATTTATTGCCAAGTAGAAGAAGAAGATGGAAGAAATATTAGTAATATTTTGATATATAGAATTATAATAAAAAGAAATCTTACTCTTCTTTGTTCCAGCCTTACAAATGCAATAAATGTTCCTGTATAAAACAGGATTCTGAGCCCTAAGAAAACCCTGCATTTTGTATAAACACGCACAGCCTTTGTATATGTGTATACATATGTAATAAAAGCAATATATACACAGTATGAACACAGTGCATCAATTTGAAAATTTACCAAACCTGACTCAAAACCCACCTTTACCTTAAATACAGATTATGGAAGAAGGAAAGAGATTTTACTACAGCAAGTATTTTACCGCACTAAGTATAATTTTTCAAGCCTGCAGTATATAGTACCCAAAATCCTGAACTGGTACGAACCATCACAGCTCCGCGCAAGTCAGTACAGTTATAGTGACCTATGCTAGGTGAGGATCCTACTTTGTATTTTTAATGAGAGAAATAGCTGATATCCCTTCTTCCATATTCTTTTTTTCTGGCAGCAATCTGCTCATTTACCATAAACCCACCCAGATCCTGTACAAGTGTCACTTCTATGCTGAGTTTTACTGGAGAATGAGGGGTAAAATGTGTAGGCTTTCTGCAGTACAATGAGAGTGTGCATTTTTTCAACTTATGCGTACGTAAGCCTTCTTTTGTGAATAGGACTCATAGGGTCAGATAATGTTTAAAGGGAAAGGCTTTATGTCTCTCAGGCCACATGTTTCCACATGGATGCTTCTACACACACAGATTGAATTATGAACAGACCTATTAATGCTGGGATCACAAAAGGTCAAGTTTTGTCTTCTTTTACCTCTATTCAGAATTGCTTTTGAAAGGGGGGAAAAAGGGATTTGAAGAAAAAAGATTCATGATGAAGAATTTTACAGGTCTTTTTTCCCCCTTTAGCAACATCTGGGCGTTGAAAAAAATTCTT
Organism: Alligator sinensis; assembly: GCF_000455745.1. Taxonomy (NCBI): domain Eukaryota; kingdom Metazoa; phylum Chordata; order Crocodylia; family Alligatoridae; genus Alligator; species Alligator sinensis. The sequence continues at coordinate 157,909 of NW_005842054.1, forward strand.
ATTAGGGAAAAGAGTTCAGGGGTATTGTGTTACTAGATTTTAATATATCTCACTTGGGTCACTTGTAGGGTTACCTTTTGGAATAGCCTGTTACCTAAAGAACAAAGGCTCACAAAAGGAACTTTTGCAAAATGTGCTTGTTACTACAATATATGTTACTTTTACTTGAGGAAACATCCTAAAATCCTAAAAAGAATAATGTTTATCTATTTTTTATATATCAGTATTTATCCAACTCCTGAAGTATTTACTCAGGCAAAAATCCTATTGAAATTAGGAAGTTAAATTAATGACTTAAAATTACTTAAGTTACTTAAAATTTGTTAATGACAAATATAATGTACTGCATAGTGGAAGGAATCACTTGAGCTGTTCATACATAAGATGGTTTTAAATTCAAATATTGCCACAGGGAAAAGATTTAAAGATTACCATACACTGTCTTCACTTTGCATCAACACTCAAAAAAGAAAGTAAACCTTTAGACTATATAAAGATAAGATAAAAATATTACAGAAAATGTTGTGAAGCCATGATATACCTGCCTTCATTTGGAATACTGTGTTTAGTTCTGCTTATCTATGTAAAAGAAATTATAGAAATAATGAATGGCTTAGAGACAAAGTTTAGGTGCTTGTGAAAAATTGTAGTTGAAGAGATTGAAAATATTAGGAATGTGTAGTTTAATTGGAGAAGAATAAGTTGAACCGCAATAAAATTACACAAAATAGTGTACAGTATAGAAAAAGCAGATCAAGAATTGATATTTACCATTTCCAAAATATAAGAACTCAAGCCATTTGATAAAACTGAAAGGCAAAAAAAATACAACCAATAGGAAGAATTTTTTGTACAACATATAACTACCGTAACTTGCAAAGTTCACTGGCACAAGACAGCAATGATACCAGTATCTTAGTAAGTTTCAAAAAAGAATTTAATACTTAATTATGATGTCTGCAGTAATATCATATTCAGTTAAAAATAATATGCTTCATGTCAAATAAGCCACTGCTTTGATTAAAAAGATTAATCAAATGATTTTATTAACTCTTTTGATTAAAAGAAAACTTCCCCTTCCCTGATTGTTTTTTAAGGGGGCTTCTTGCCCATTCTTCTGAAGCTAGGGTACTTACAGTTGTCAGAGATAAAAAAAACTAGACTGGACAGATATCTGTTTCAATATAGTAATGCCTACATTCTTTTAAAATATACCTTGTAATATTATAATAAGGAGGTATATTCTGCATATGACTTTAATCAATAATATGCTTCCATTCTCAACTCAGATAGATTGTGGCTAAAGCTACATGTATACTTCAGGATTTCAGTGGCAACCCAGCCACAGGAACTTCTCATTACACCTAAAAAAGTTTGTGTATTCTTATACCTCTCAGTTGTGTGGCGATAATTTTACATATATACATATATGTATGTGTATATAAGAGAACATGGAACAAGCTAACATGATTTTAGTTGCCAGGCCCACTTTCTCCTGGTTAGCTCTTCCAGGTAATCAAAGCTAATGATATTCGTAGTAGAATTCACATTAAGTTGACTAAGAAGAATACAGTTATATCTGCAAGTGTATACACAAGTGTACACAAATTCCTCTTTGGAGCATGCATTTGAAATAAAAGTAAAAGTAAAATGGGCAATTTATGGCCAAAAGGAGAATAAATTGTGTACAATTTTATCTAGAAAAATAGCTACTTAATTTGAATGGTAGTTTAATGGATAAATTATGCAATTATTACAATTATTACAATTATTAGTCACAATTATTTTGTGAATTATTAGGCCTCGTATCAGACCCAGCAGTCCTGAAATGTGAAGTTCCTAGTACCAAAGGAGAGGCACATTTCTGAGTTCTGATAATGAAAACATGCTTCTTCAAGTACCCGTCTGGTTTTAATGCATGATGATAGTGCTCAAGGGGAAAGATAATTTTAAAAATTGAAATTCTTGATCCTGCAACCTGGTAGTTGCATATTATAGTGTCAGCTGTTGCTAACAATTCATAGGACATGAACTGAACTTTAAAATCAAAGTCTAACACCATTTTTGAGTGCACCAAACTCCATTTTTTCTTAAGTAAGCTAGCCATTATTTTAGTTTTTAAAATTTCATGAAGTGTTTAGCTTGGTTCATAGGTGAAGGATGGGAATGATTCTTATTTTATCTAAACTTTTTTTTCCTGTTTTCTAATTAAATCAACCTTTTATGGTTTCCTAGTAATAAGACAGTAAGCATTTCCCATAAAGGACATATAGATATCTTGAAACTGAATTTTATGGAAGCTTCAAAGACATGTGAATGTAGACAAGCAGAATGTATTTTCAGTGTAACCATTCTTTGTGAATTACAGAATTATGTTTCTTTCTTATACTTCACTAATAATGCTACACAGTCTGTGAGTGGAAAAGGAAAGAAGAAGAGATTTGAATTAATAGCACATTTTCATTTATTAGAAATTATCTTGTATACCCAGAGTATAGCATAATGAATAACCTGAAAAGTAATATAATTTTATTGTTAATTCTATTGTATCATTTTAGCAAAAGCTGTAAATAAAATACTACTACTATTAACCTGAAAAGTACAAAGAAAAATATATGCGACATTTTGCTTATACTTTGCATAGAATATCCATGTCTTCTCTCAGGTTTAAAATGAAAATTCTAATATGTGTGACATCAACAATTGTCCTTTGCTCACAGCTCTTATAATTTAACCCTTCAGGTGAACAAGCTGACTGATGAATTACAGGCAGCCATCCAGAGCTACAAAGGTCATCTCTCTAAACTTGCCCCACAATTACAAGCTGAGCAGGAACAGTGTACCTCTTACATCTATCAACACATTAAAAGACTTCCAGCAAATACAGGTCTCCCACAAGGCCTGCAGCTAAAGGTTGGTATAGGTTTAATAGCTTTCAGAATCACTTTTCTGAGTGTTTGTTTGGTTGGCTATGTACTTGAGCATGTGCTCTGAACAGCTGGGAGTGCTGCTAGCTGAGTGATTGCTAAGTGACTGCTGCCTGTGTCTGACAAAGACCCTAACAAGGAGGCATAGCTAGCCCAGACCCAGGTGGTATAAAAAGAGACTCTCTGGGTACGTCTACACATTCATTAATACATTTTTCCTAATGCACATTAAATTTAATACCTCTAGGTGCCTACACACAAGTAGGGAGGCTGTTTTGATGCGCTGTAATTCCAGTGCAGATCAGATTCAATTAATTGAGTCTAGTGGAGCATGGCAATTATTCAGCAGCCTTCTGCATCTTGTGTATCAGTGTCCCTGTGTTTCAAAATGGCAACAGGGGTGCTTTATCTAAAGCTTGTCAAATGAGCTTTAGATAAAGTGCCCCTACCACCATTTTGAAGCTCAGGGATGCTGATACATGAGATGCTCTGGGTGCTTTAATTAAAGCAGCTCTTGGATCCACTCTAATTAAAGTGCTGCCCCCCCCC